>NC_133455.1:30146792-30492208 GCF_048565385.1 Saimiri boliviensis | reverse complement strand
GTTTTTGCTTTTCTGAATAGTGCTGTGATGAATATACAAGTGAATGTGTCTTTTTGGTAGAATGATTTATTTTCCTTTGTGTATATAACTAGTAATAGGATTGCTGGGTCGAATGCATCTTTGAAAACTATTCTCTGTTACTTGTTTTTCTGAGAACAGAAGCTATGTCAAAATTACAAAAGAAATACAAATCATGGAGTTGGAAAGTGTTAGCTGTTGACATAAATTGTCCTTCGTATAGGTCAGGTCTACATACTCAGACTATTCAAATGTTTATAGCAATTCTTATGCTGGCATTTGAATATGTCTCTCCAGAACTAGGTAGAGAGCACTGCTTAGTCCAAAACCACAAAGATTCAATAGTCAATTGACAAATATATATTGAACATCTATTACGTTCTGGGCATTGCTTTTAAGTTCTACTGCTATGATAAAACAGACATGATCACTGGCTGCATGAAATGTTCATTATGTAGAGAGAGAAAAGAGCAGGAAAAATAAGTAAAGAAACAAATATATACAATAATTAGAAAAGGTAGTCTGGTGCACTGGCTCACATTTATAATTCCAGCACTTTAGAGGACTGAGGTGGAAGGATTGCTTGGGCTCAGGAGTTCAAGACCAGCCTGGGCAACATAATGAGACCCCACATTTAATTTTTTTTTTTTTTAAAGCTGGGCATGGTGGCATGCTGCTGTAGTCCCAGCTACTCAGGAGGCTGAGATGGGAGGATTGCTTGAGTCTGGGGGGTCAAGGCTGCAGTGAGCTATGGTGGAACAAACCACAGTCTGGACAGCAGAGTCCACAGAGACACTTTCTCAAAAAAAAAAAAAAAAGAAAGAAAGAAAAGAAAATGTGGCAAGCACTGTTAAGGAAACAACTTGGGAGGCGAGACAGAAAATAACCGATGTGGGTAATCTATCTCAGTTAAAGTAGACGGAGAAGGCTGCTCTGATCTGAGACAAAAGGATGAAGGACAGAAAGAAGAGGGTTTAACACAGCAGGAACATCAGGTGCACAGGGCCTGGGGTATAAAAGGGTTCAATGTGTTTCATAACCTGGCAGAAGGCCAGTAAGGCTGTAACCAAATGAGCAAACCCGAGGACGTATAAAGTGAGGTGGGAGAAGGATAGAGGGGCCAGATCACGACCATGTGGGCCAGGTCACATTTGTTTAAGAAACAACTGAATTGCATTCAAACTTTAGTGAAAAGCCACTGAAGATTCTAAGCCAAGGAGTGACATGGTCTACTCTATGTGTTAAGGAAGTCTACTACAAGTGGCCCATAGAGGGGGAATCATTGAAGGAGAAGACTGGTTGGGAGGGTGGCGTTTATCTACGTGAAAGTTGTGGCCTGGGCTAGAATAGTGGCTTGCAGAGACAAGAGAATCGAATGCATTTGGATATATTTGGGAAGCAAAAAGGGAAGGACTTGCTTATGGTTTGGACGTAGTGGCAAGAATGAAGCAAGAATAAAAAATGATGCCCGGGTTTCTGGCTCCTGTGGACTGTGAGGACATTCACAGCAAGGGTACCATGCCGGGGGATGAATTAAGGGGTCAGTTGCAGATGCTGGGAGTCGTCTCTTCTGCAGCTTTCTAAACACCTCTGCTCTGTGCACTCAGAGCTGGTGTGCCAAAGTGGGCTGTCACGTAAATAGCTATGTCCAATGTTTAGAAAATCCCAATGTTAATGTTGATTGGGATTTCTTGGTTGGTCATTAGGGCATGGTACATGTGGTAGAGGCAAGAAAAAAATAAATAAAAATAGTCTAGCACTGAGTCCTTGAGCACCTGCTGTGTGCCTTGTGTGGTAATAAGTGCTGAGGTGGAGAAGAAGGTTCAACAATTTTGTTAATGAAGGCAATGTCAGGTGTCTCTGGAGCTTTGTCTGGGGGCTGGGTCTACTTTCTGCCAGCAAGTGACGGAGGACTCCACAGAGATAGTGACATTTAAATTGAGGCTTGAAATTTGGGTAGAAGTTTTCCAACTAAAAGCAGAGGGAGCTCCATTTTCAGCAGCAGCATGGGGCAGAATATAGCAAGTTAGGGATGTGTGCAAAGATTTATCATGTTTATGGAGGGAGAGTTGTAGTTCAGTATGGCTAGGGGGTAGGCTATGGCGGGGAGGGAGCACGTGTGAGGACGGCACAGCCTGTTTGACCTGCTAAGGGGTCAAACCTATACCTTTTGTGAGACGGGAATCAATAAAGGCTTTTCAGAAGGGAATGTGCCACAGTCACATTTGTGTGTTAGAAAGACAGCTCTGGCTGGAGATGGAGAATGGATTGGAGGGGGAAGTCATGAGAGAAGTTAGGGGGTCTAGTTAGGAGGCTAAAACAATAATCCAGAGGAAAGCTAACGAGAACCTAGAAACACTCATGATAATAATTATAGCTCACAGCTCCATGGTGCATCCTCTGCTCTGAATGTATTCAGTCCCCACAACACTCCTATGAGGTCAATTCTATTTTCTACTCCCATTTTACAGACTAGAAAACTGTGATGTAGAGAATTAAAGTAATTTGCCAAGGTCACACACCACTTAGAAAGTGCTAGAGCAGGGATTTGAACTCAGACAGTCTGATTCACAGCTAAATTATGAAGAGTGGCCAAAGAGAGGAGACAGTGATAAGCTGCAGGGAGAACCAACCCTATTTGTTGACTCAATGTAGAGGTAGGTAGGTGGTGGTAAAGGAAAGAGAGGAATTAGAGAGACCCTGAAGGCTGTGATTTGGGTGCTGGCGTGGGTGGGGCTGGAGAAAGCATCTGTTCATCTTTTGTCTGTGTTGTATACAGAGCAGCAACTTGGAAGAGCCCGCCCTGCCACTTGTGTGGCATTAAGAGAAGCCCTTGTAATCCTGTTTTTCAGTTTGATCTGGGCAGACGGAGGTTTCCTAGCCAGGGTTGGCACGAATATGAGTAATGTGAAGACTTCATTGGAATGTCATAGGGATTACAATCCCACCCTTCTGACCTCCCAGGGATATTGTGGGCAACGAATGAGATAATGAGAGGCAGCCCAGCAGAGTGGAAAGCCAGAGGCTTGAGCCCAAGTGCCCTCCCTGTTTCTAAACCTTTGTGGGAAGTCAGCTAAACTCACCAAGCCTCAGTTTCACCACCTGTAAAATAAAAGTCATTCCTCTCCTGATGACCGCAGGTGGCTGCTGTGAAAGGAGGGTGATGTCATTGGGTGGATACACTTTGGGAATGACTGGATACTTGAGAAGCAAACACAGGGGTGGTTATTGTGCTCATCACTACATGCCAGTGGAAAAATGAGCTGTACTGGGAGTGTATGACATATAGGCAAATCATTTTCATTGATAAACATGTCTATAATTGTCAAACAAAAGCTGTATGTTGACCTATATTTTCAAATAATGCTCTGAAATCAGCAAACTTGTTAAAAATTTGTTTTTTATTGATGTATAATAGATGTACATATTTTCAGGGTACATTTGATAACTTAATACATTCATATAATTTGTAATCATCAAATCAGTATAACTCAGCTATCCATCACCTTAAATATTTATCTTTTCTTTATGCTACAAACATTCAAATTAGCTAGGAACCAATCTGCCCTATTCAAGAAACAAGGCCAGTGTCTCTGTAGTGCTGTGAGAGGAGCAGTGACAATAAATGAGTCTGAAGGGGCCAGGGGATGTGGTAGAGTTTGGTTTATTCTAGGTGCAATAGGAAAGCCATTGGAGGGTTTGAAGCAGGACAACATCATTTGAATGAAGCTTCTCAAACCCCCTTCTGCTATTAGATGGAGATGGGATAGAAATGGAGCAAGACTGAGCAGGGCAGGACCACTTGTGAGATGGTCATCCGGGACAAAGGGGATGGGGGTGAAGAGAAGATTGGAATATGTCTGCGGGTAGAGGCTTTTGCCTCTTGCCTTTAATGCATCTTGCTGATGCATTAGGTGTGGGTAATAAGTGAGGGGCTGAGAATGGCTCCTGGATTTTGACCACATAAAAGGAAGCTCTTGGATCAACTTTGCACTCCAGATTCTCATAGGTGAGTGCTCTCTTATGAGACTGAAATCAACAGGGACCTTGTGTTTGTCCACACTCAGAATAGTTCTGTCATCAAAGGAAGCAAAATCTGCTCAGACTAAGAGTTTTTAAAACATTACGAGCTAGAGATGGACCAAAGAAATAAGAAAAGTTGAGAAGTAGAAATAAGAAGAATGTTCTTGTTTCTTTCCCAATTGTCTTTTCATTGAGACTACTTAATGCTCTAATAATTCCTCTTCCTGTTAAAACCAGAGGTTCAAAAAAGCCCAAGAACATTGATTCTTACATCTGTTTAAATACTGGCTGTTATTTCTATTCTCATGTCTTTCCTGAGGTTGTGCAGCTATGCTGGGCCATGGAGGAACAGTGATTGGAAAGACGGTGGAGAGCCACTTATGGTGCTGAGAGAGAAGCCAGGATTTACACTAAAGATGTGGTTTCATAGGCCCCTCTTCCAACCTCATCTCTTGGGGTTGGAGTCCCCTCTCCAACCACCGTGGATAACTGAATTGAAAGGAAGGAATGTGCCTGAAAGAAAAGCTTCTATAAGAAAATCCCAGCATTTCATCTCAACAGTCTTGTGGCTCTGCCCCAAGTTAACCCTGATACAAGAAAGCAGGCTTAGGGGAGCATTTATGTCAAGGTTTCATTATCTCATGTTTGACAGCAGCTGGTGGTACAAAGTGTAGAGTTGTTTTCTGGATCCGATTATATAACAGATGGTTCTGTTTTCAAATTTACTGCAAATGTTCAGATGATTTTTCACTAAATTCATATTTCCCATCTGATGCTACCCCCTGGGGCTGAACTTTAATCTGAGTCATAGTTTGTAAGGTTTTTGTTATTCTTTTTAATCTTCCAATAGAAAGAGAATTTCCAAACACCACCAAGCATCCACAGGGGCTGAATAATGGCTATACATGAATGAATACAGCAGGATTGTTCTCTGAGGCAGGTCTTGCCTCATTCCTGCCTCCTGTCAGAAGTGGACTCAGATATGCCCTATTTGGAGAAGCCTCAAAACCCAGCTCCAGTGGCCTTGAGATCTGAACAATGTGTTCCTTTCCCCAGGCAGGATATGTTAGCACATCAAAATTCTTAGTAGCAAATTAAAACTTCTTTAGTGGAGAATAAAGGCACTAAGTAACTGTGTTACTGGCCTATTATGTGTTTCTAATTGTGTCACCTCGCTCCTCAGTAGGGTTTTCCGTTCATTACTTCCGGGTCCTTTTCCCACTGCTGTGCACTAATAGTCTTCCTATTCCTTCTCTGCACTCCAGCTGCCTACAGCTGTCAGCCACCCACTCCAACCTTGTCTTTCTAGTGTTTCCATCTTCCTGCCAGCATGACAAAATTTAACTTACAACAAAAAATGTTCTCTGAGTCTCCTTTACTTTATGCATTTCTGGTTTCCTTTACCATTTAGAAACTTCCTTAATTCTCCAAGCACCTGTTCTGGGTACATCTTTTGACAATGTGGCCTTTTCTATGCCCAAGCGCATGATTCTAGTGAACCCAGGAAAGAAAAGAAAGGCCTGGGAAGGGAGAATGTGCCCTGGAGGTTGGCTGGTCAAGGGGGAGAGGGTGCTTATTTGGCGACCTAATGCTGACCTATTGTGTGGGTACCTCCAGCCACCATTCATATAGAAAATAAGGTGGATGGTAACCTGTGAAGCTATGAGTCAATAAGGCTGGTGCTCCCTAGAGTTGTACAAAGCAATGGCTCTCCCACCAATGAGCTATGAGACTGGCATTCACTTCACATCTCTGGAATTCCATTTTCTCTTCTATTGAAGAAGATTTGTATGTCATGACTACTAAGATCGTTTCTATGGCTATTTCTAAGGCCATTGTGATGAAAAGACCCACTCCCTGTTCTCTGCATATGTTCCTCTTGTGTAAATACAAGGCATATACACGTATAGCTATGTTATATGTGGGTGCCAGAGCAAAATGGAAATGTGGGGCAGGGCCCCTTGCTCAATGGTGATTGAGAATTTTAAGACGTTGACTACAGAACATTAAACCAATTATGAGGCCCCTCTGGGCCTGGGACCTCGTGTGACTGCACAGGTTGCACTCCCATGAAGCCGTCCTTGATGCTGCAGCTGCTATATAACCATGTATAGGCTCCTGGGTAAGGTCATGCCCACATGGAAAGGTGTGCTTTTCTCAGAAAGGAGAGGCCATTTCCTGAGCCAATCAAGTGATTAATAGACGAGTTCTCAGATAGTAAAAAATAAGTCTTCAGCTTCTTTGTCCTAGTTTTATTCCCCTGAGTCTAGACATGTAGGAACCTGTGTCTCTGGATAGTTCTGGTTTCAATACGATGCCCAGCACTTGCAGGCAGGCCTGAAATTTGCATAGGTTGAGGTCTATGACCATGGAAGAAAAGTAATATTTGTAAAGTAGGTTCTCTAATGTTATATTATTTTCTGGGTTTATTTCCATGCAAAAACAGAGAAGATGTTATTTGGTGGAATTATTCATAGAAATACACTGTTCCTGGGTGGAATAAAGTCTTTGGTAAATTTCCAGCCCAAGGGCACATTCAAGCAGCAGAAGATGACTGCTAAATTGCTGTGTGTGAAGCAAGGAAAGGAGCTTGTATGGATCCAGAAGGGACAAGGTGGTGAGAGGACTGGAAGGACAGAGATGAGAGACAGCTGGGGAGCCAGGCAATGGCGTTTCTTCAGAGATGAGGAACAGGAAGAGATGCCCCATGGCCCAAAATGAGAAGGGGATTTTGGGATAACAGATGTTTAAGAAGAGATTTTTCATTTGTTTGATATATGTGATGTAAGTCTTCACTTCCTTTGGATTCCCATGTTAATTCATTAGAGTCTAGATTGTGCAGTACTGTGTTTTGTGTGTGTGTGTGTGTGTGTGTGTGTGTGTGTGTGTATGTGTGTGTGTGTGTGTATAGGCCTTCTTTGAAAGTGTCACCTTGTGTACTGTTAGTGTCAATGCAGAAGCAAAGACTGCATCTGTGAACAGGATACCAGGCAGGAGGAACCCAAGGCTGCAGGATCCTGACAAATTTCTGGACTTCCATGGGGGGCCATGGTAATAGTAATGGGTGATGGAGGGCCCAGAGCAGGTGGTTTAAAGGAATTTTTTTCTAGAACACAGGGTTAGGGAGGATTCCTGCTTGCATCTGCATTTTCTTTTCTTTTGTTATTTCTGAGCCTTTAGAAAAGTCTTGTTTAAACATTCCAGCTTGGTCTCAAGCTGTAGTGCAGACTTCCCTATTTAGGGAAGGTTCATGTATCCCCACTTGGACCAGAAAGTGAAAGTGGTGGGGGGAGGGGAAGGAATGCCCTCTGCTCTTCCTTAGGCTACCAGAGCAGTGTTAATTGTTCTTAGGGAGAGATGTTCACGGATGGTGAATGTGAATTTTAGGAACAAGCACCATGGTTGTAAGAGTCAATATCCCGACCCCCACTCCACTATGAAGATTCTCTCTTCATTGTTATTCTTGAAACCTCTAGGGTTTTATGTTATTTAAGAAAAAAATACACAGAATGTCCTTTGATCCATCTGTTTTGTATTCATCGATTTCACATGTTTTCAGTCTGGGAACCATAGTAAGGGTTGTAATTCTGGGCAGATATGTTTCTGAGCATTGTGAAACTTCATAAATCTTAAATCATACTATGATACATGTCTGTGGAAGCTTCCCCCTAAAATAGAAATGCTATTATAGATCCTACAGTGTTAATATTTTAAAAAGTTCATAAATTAGTAAAAATGCAATTTAGTCATTAAATTTTAAAAATTCTTTTCATGCTTCTTGTCTACCCTGTTACATTTCCAGAATTCATTTTCCTACTGTATTTAACATGCACTTTATTGATAGCTTCTTCAATCTGTACAAGATGACATTTCAGGGGACCAAATGAACAGGATCTTTGGTATACAGAAAAGTACCATCCTTAATAAGTAATTTCTTAAGAATAATGTTTTAGTCAAGATTCCATGCCTACAGAGAACAGAAACTCACAGAAACTGGTTGAAATATAAGGAAAGATGTTATGGACCTCCAAGGACAGAAAATGAGTAGTTGTCTTATCTGAACATGGGAATTGGACAGTTAGAAGCTACGATAAGACCCTCTGAGACAATACCTTCCATCTCTCACTGGCCTGGGTGAAAAGTACTACCTTTAAAGTTTCTACCTTAATCTATTGATTTTTTTTTTTTTCTATCAACCTTCTTCTCCCAGCTAACGTCATGTCCCCATGGTGGTCTGTGGCTGACAAAAGCACTGTCGGTCTGAATTACCTACTAGATGTCTTCTGAGGAGGCCACTGAACTGTGTAATAACAGCTAGAGTGCACAGATTTGCTGGCAATGGTTTGATATGGGAATGCTGTTGGCAGAGCTGAAGCACTGTACTTCAGGAGGGAGGGGAACTTTATCAGTTCCTGAGGAAGATAGGCCAGGATTTGCTGAAAGAACCCTTGTGTCATCTGTCTGAGATTGAACAGATAAAAAACTTGAAGAGGAAAGGATTTTTTTATTTTGTGTATCTAGTTTTTTGTACTTTAAGCTTTACAATGGGGCTTTGGGGTTTAATATTTGGGCTTTCATATCACTGGATATTGATAATTAGAGAGAATTTATATTTGGCAACTTCGGGGTAGTCTTCATCCTATTAGTTGGTTTCATTGTTATAACCTCTGGCAAGTTCTACTGGACCATGTGATTGGATCTGGTTAGGGATGAGAAATAGAATTGAGAGTGATTCTTTGGCTCATGAGGAAATTGGCTCTGGGAGAAAGAAATTTATCTTTCCAACCCAGAGAACTCTAGGGTAATAGTTGAATGGCTCACTCCAGATATCCAGGAGAGGATAGCGACAGTGGCAGTTATCCTGAAGGGAGGGTGGACAACTGCCACAGATTGCCCAGGAATGAGGAGTTCCAGGGATGTGGAACTTTCATTGCTAAAATTATGAATATTTCAGGCACATCCCAGGCAAAGAGGGTGACAGTTGATCACCCTACACAAAAGTGAGGATAGACTGGCTCTGAAACATGGCTAGACTTTTTCTCCTGGACAATGGCGATGAGAGGAAGAGGAGAGAGAGATGGCCTCCCATGGTCGTCCACAGGCCTCTGGTTGCTAAGGCTCTTACTTTCTTGTAACCTGGGTCTCAGTGTGTTTGGACTTCGTATATGGTGGCTGATTTTTTTAAAGTGGGAAAACAGAAGTCGCCAGTTCTCCAAGGACCTAGGCTTCCAACATGTGACTTCCACCACATTCTTTTGGTCAAAGCAAACACAAGGTCAGTCCGAATTCTTGAGGAAAAGAAACAGTCCCCTATTTCTTGCTAGATGGAGCAGCATGCACATACAGTGAGTGTCTTGGTGATGGCCATCTTTGGTGACTCTCTGCTACAGACAGTTTTGTAAATTATGAGGCACACAAGAATATAAAATATTAAAGTTATAAGAGCCTATTATATGGCAGGTTCTCTCTATCCTGAGCTAAGTCACATAGTTGCTGTTTCTAAGAACTTATATTCTAGAAGAAGAGACAGATGTGCAAGTACACAAATGGAATACGGCATGAAGTATGTGTCTGTGTATACACACAAATATGTATATATAACGTGTATGTGCAAATAGTATATAAGTTAATAGAAAATAGTGATTTTTTTTTTCTATTTGGGGCTAGTAGAAAATTATCAGACAGATGATCTAGGGGATTTGAGGGATGAATGAGTTCATGTAGTACACAAGAAGGGTAATGGTATGCCAGGCACAGAGGAATTGTATGTGGAGTTTCAGGAATTTACAGCTGCATGGTTTGCACTGTATGGCTGGAGCTTGAATTTCAGTGGAGTGTGAGCTATGAATTTGAGTGTAGTGTGAGTGTAGTGTGAGATTGAATTGAAGGAGCAGGCTGGGAACATAACATGGAGAACCTAATCTGTTGTGTTGTAGACTTGATTTATTTTACAATGAGGGAGTGATTTAATTAATTTATTTTTTACTGTTTACTCTGACAGCAGTAAATAATACTAACAATACTTAATGAAAATATACTATTTGCTAGGCACTTTTGTACATACTGTAAAGCCGTTTGATATTACAAAGACCTTATGAGGATGATTACTATTATTATCATCTCCCTTTTACAGCCCAGAAAACTGAGGCACAGAGAAGACAAGTCACTTGCTTAATATCACTTGGTTGATAAAGACTTGTGCCTAAATTTGAACCCAGGCAGGCTGTCTCCTTAACTACGATGCTATACTGTCTTCTACTTACTTTATGGCAGGTTGTTTGGTGTACGAAGAGGCTGAAGATGTTCCTACCACTTAGGAGACCACTAAAATGAATCAGACAGGTATGTAGATATCCTGAAAAAAGGCAGCAGTAGTAGAAAGAAGAGATGCAGATCAATTCCAAGCTGCTAAAGGAATATAGATAATAGGATTCAGTGAACAATAACATATGAAGGGTAGAGAAAAATTGAGGATGACTTCAAAATTTCTGGTTTAGGTGAGCTGTGAATGTCAGTGCCCATCATCATAAATAAGAAATAAAAGAGGGTAGTTTGGTTTGGATGGAAAGACAAAGTTCGTTTTGACAGAGTTTGAAGCACTCATCGGACATCTGAGCAGTAGTGTGTGGGAGACAGTTGGAAAGAAGGATAGATTCAATGGAAAAGGCAGTTTAAAGGAAGAAGTGGGACTTCATGCCAAATGCATTAGGAAGGTTGAGTAAGGCAAAGCCTGTGGAGCTCCCACTGGATCTGTAAATACAGGGGTCAGCGTGACCTTGACACGAACAGAGTCAGTGGAAGGGTGGCTGGCAGCCAGACTGCTGTGGGTGAGGAAAGGAGGAAGTAAAATCAGCAAGGGGTGGCCTAGATTTCCAAGAATTTGCCTGGGAAGGGAGGGAGAGAAATAGAGCAGAAGCTGCGTGGAGATGGAGGATAGAGAGAGGACATTTGTTGATTTATTTGCTTTTTTAAAACAACAAAGAATGTGTGAGGTTTTTTTGTTGGTTTCTTTTTATTTTTATTTTTCCTGAGGTAAGAGAATCAGAGGAGAGAGGAAGGCTCAAGATTTAAAAAGAAGAGGACCCCTATTAATGGAACTAAGTGCCTAAGAGCAGCTAAACAAAGGCACACGTGGAAGGATTAACTTTAGAGGACATTTTTTCTTTGAAAATAGCAGGGAAGAAGATAACAATGTTTAGAGAAATGGGCATATTTGTAGTCATGTATGGGGGTAGGACATGAAAAAATTTTATAATTATCTCGAAGAAGTTCTAGTAAAAATCATATGCCTAAAGAGAAAAGGGGTAGGGACCTGGAATGAGACGGTGGAGGTTGGAATACAACTTTGGTAAACAGGGTATGAAAGGGAAATATATATTCATGAAGAATTTATTACATGTTAAGTACTATACTAGATCCCCATGCATAATAGCGCTGGTACTAATCAATAATAAAGCTGATGTTATATCCCTTTGAATTGTTTATTAAAAGCTGGTGCTCCATAAATATTTATTGAATGATTGCAGTTTGCTTTGTGTGGCCCAGTTTGCAGGTAGGTCCCCCTTCTGATTCAATCAGTGAATATTAACTGAAAGTCTACTGTGAAAAAATCCTGATTCTAGAAGCATGGAGGAGGAAATGTGTGTCTCTGGAATCTTAAGGCAGTCCCTGCTCTCTAGGAACTTCCAGGCTAAGTGCTGAGACATCAGTTAGTTTTATCCTTCTTCCCCAGTGTCTCAAGATCCTGGGGGATATTCAGCATCTAGAATAGAATCTCTGAGGACTTTGACCCCAGCTGTACACAGTTCATACAGTGCCTCTGGGTTCTATTACTATGACACCACCTCCCAGCAGTGGCTGTCATGTTACCTCGAGAAAGACCCCTAATCCTAGACCACTGGTTCTCACTGTGTGGTCCCCAACCCAGAGCATCAGGATTTCGTTTAAAATCCAAATTTCCAGGCCTTACTCAGGGACTCCGGGGGTTTAGCCTAGCAGTCTGTTTTAATAAGCCTTCCCAGTGACTCTGATGCCGACTCAAGTTTGAGTATCACTTCTGTTGACCATGGCTGTCATGGTCTTGGCTGATCTCACCTCACTCTAGGGACCTTCCTTGTGTGTTTGATGTCAGTGCTTAGCACAGACCTACAATAAACGTTCCCTGAAATCACTGACCTTGGTCAGGGCTGTGCATATGTGTGTATGGGTGTTGAGGAAAGGGTCAAAGGAGAAGATCATAAAGGGGAGGGGCATGCAGTTTTTGTCTTCTCGCTTTTCTCGTGGGAAGGATGTTGTGCTGAGAGCAGGTGGGGAACTTGGGGTAGAAAGATATACAAACTTCTGAAACTGCATGGAGCTTGGCAATGACCCAGACCAGTGGCTCATAACTTCTTTTGGAATCATAGATCTTTTGGAGAATAATGGTGTTGATAATGGTGTTATGATTATAGTTATTTATTGAGTGATTGCTATGTACCAGCACCAAGTGTTATGACTGTTATCACATTTAATCCTTGTCAATAGGCTCTAGTTTACTGTCATTTACCAAGAAAAAAAAAAAAAAGATGAGCTTAGCTTTCCCAAAGTCACACAACTGGTAAGTTGTAGAGCTGGGACTTAGATTTGGGATTTCTTTGTCTCCAGGCACTGAAACCACCAAGTCAGGGCACCTACTATATAAGGAAGGCTTTAGATGCTCTCTTTTCTCTCTCTCTCTCTCTCTCTCTCTCTCTCTCTCTCTCTCTCTCTCACACACACACACACACACACACACACACACACACACACACAATTTTTTTTTTCAGAAATTGAGGCATTGCCTTAATCAGTGTTGGTAATCAATGTCTGTTACCCATTACGTGTTACCCAAGGTACTCAATGTCTGTTGGCCATCATAACTAGAGATTCCTGTCTCTCAGTTCATCTTCCCTCTAAGAGGAAGCTCTTAAGTGCAAAAAGCCTGTTTCCTGGAACCCATTCTTCGTACAGCTACTTTTCTCATTTCCAGCAAAGTCTATGGGGATCATTGGGAAACACAAGGTGTTCTAAGACAGCACACAGAGTTCCATTTCACCTCCAATAGATGTCAGCATTTTGATCTATCTCTCCCCTTCCCTCTCTCCTTTCTTCCCCCTTTTCTCTGCCCCCCTCTCTCTCTTCTTTCCCTTCTCTCTTTGTAAAAACTTGTCTTACTCAGTTTCTTAAGTGAGCCCATCACATTTTCTCCTCCATAGTTACTTTTGCAAGAAGTAAATTATTGGGCATATAGTGTACTGAGTACAAGTACTGAAGCACTTTTTTTTTTTTCATGAAGAAAGTGTGCGTGTATCAGCTCTGACTGTATTCTACATTGGCCCTGCTGGAGGGAAGATACTTTTTGGAAAAATCAATCAACTTTTCCCACTCTGGCAGCCTTCCTTTCTCACCAGAGCTGTGGTTGGCTCAGCAAAGCTCAAGGGCTGTTGTGAGCCCTCTCTGCATCTGTGGGCATTGAGGTGACAGAGGAGGCTGAAGGTGATGGTCAGCACCCAATGCCTTCAAACCAATGGTCTGCAGCTACTCCGAAGAGATGGCTGCTGGGGTCACTGGCTGCCTAGAGCTTTCCAGGGCTTTTAGTTCTCTGTTGGGCTGGAAATATATTCAGGGCAAAGGGCTTGGGCATTTTTCCCCTTGTGGAATTTGGCTATGGTGAGCTCAAATCCTAGCTCAGCCCTGGCAGGGCTGAGGACTGTGTAAGTGAAAAATAGTGGAATGAAACCTCAGAACACGTATGACCTTCAAGAAGGTTTGGTTTGGATTGGGTTCTAGAAATGGTATGAGTTTTCGGTTGGAGGCCTTTTTTTTTTAAAAAAGTTTCTTTTTCAGAATGTATTGTGAACTTTTCCAGAGTACTGTTCATGGTCTCTGAGAGGCATGTGAGGCCCTAGTGGGTCTTACTTGGCTCCTCTCTATCCCATTACCCCAAACAGTATTATTGGGAATAAAAGAAAGATACGTTAGAAATCCTCATTGTGTGAGTGTCACCTACCAAAAGCTGGGCTAAAGAGCTTCACTATCATCCTTGTATGTAATTTTCACAAGACTCCTGCAAGAAAAGTATTGTTACACTCATTGTAGGATGAGAAAACAGAGGTCCACAATCTTTACTGTCTTGTCCATGATCGCACGGTAGTGGTGTGGGATGTGAACATCAGAAACTTCAGACTGTGGGCTCTGAAACACCGTGTTGTACTCCCTTTCTTCCTCCTTTACTTTATTTTTTTCCTTTTCCTATTCCTACTCTTTTTCTCTCCTTTCTTGCATTTACAAGAGCAATTGAGCCAATACTCTGAAATGCCTGCTGTAGGCAAATTACTGTGCTGGGTCCTCCAGGAGATGCAAAGGTGAATAAGACACATCAATGTCAACCAAAAAGACTTTGGAAAATTCCTTGAGGAGGCACTGAAGGTGGATCAGTGAGCTGTTTCCATTAAGTGGGTCCTTAACTCTAGTCTTGTTTCAGAATACTCCCTGTCACCTTTGACTTCCAAATAAGAGGCTCAAAAACTTCTGATCCTTAATCACAGAAAGGAGTGAGGCTACCTATTGCAAATCGTTTTGTGTGTTATGTGGGGCTTCATGTTTGTGGCTGCCACTATATGTTTAAGTTACATCAGGGTCTGAAATGGGTTCCATAATTTATTCAGGGATAATTGTATGACCTAAGCCAGACCAATCAGAGATTTCCCATGGGTTTCTATTGGCATTATCAGTAAAGATGCTTTCTATTTCTCTTGGGAATAGGCACCATAAGGACATAGAGTAGGCTTAGGGCTGTTTGTAACTATTTTGCCAGCATATGGAGAATACCTGAAAATGAAGCTAAAGAAGAGGCACCTAGAACTGAGAGAGAGAGAGAAGGTTCCTGAAGAAAAACCAGAAGACTAGATCTAGCCATGCCTGAAGCCACATATGAATTATATGAGCCAATAAATTCCCAATTTCGCTTAAGATAGTTTGAAATGGGTTTCAGTCATACACAAGTGAAAGAGTATAAGCATGTACATGTAGAAGAAGATGCAGAAGGTTGGCCACATAGGTTACCTGACAAAAGATAACAGGAGAGAAGGGTCTGAGCAGTCCAGGAACCATTCCTGTTTTGCTGGTTGATTAATATTCAGCAGCTGAAACAGTGCTTGGCACATAATAGGCACTGAATAATTATTGACTGAATGAATGAATGATAGAATTAGGGTTGGATCAGGCAACTTGCACATCAGATTTTGGTATTTTAAGCTTAGATAGTTATAGTGGTATGTTTAGCCATTTACTACACTTTTGTATATTTTCTTCTGTTTCTTCTTTGTTCTTAGTAAAGTCCTTAAAAAAAAATTCAAGCTTATCTCGTATGCCAAAGGGGCTAAGGAGATATTTATCCATGCCTTGTCTGGAAAGGGGAAACATACTGCCTTTGGAGGTTGGGTATGGTAGATGAGGTAAGAAAAGGATATGTATGATGCCATAGTGTGCAGAGGTAGGAAGAGAGGACCTGAGAGCAAAGGAGCGGCTCTCCCTCTCTCTCTTCTAAGCCATTTCTTGTCTCTTTAGAGGAAGATTTTGTGTTATTTGTAGGGGGTGATTGTCTCCCTTAGTCACCTGTACTACTAGTAATCTCTTTCTTTTCCCTCCTCTTTCTTCTTTTCTGCTTCTCTTTTTTCTTTACACTGTCTGTTTTTAATCCAGTCATTTTTTCCCCTTTTCTCTCTGCTCTCTCTTTAATTTTCTTTCATTTTGCCCAACCATTGTTCCCCAGTCATTGTTCTCAAATCCATGTGACTTTCAAAGGTCAGTCCTCCTGGCCATCCCTCCCCAAGTTCATCCCAAGCTGTACACTCTCCCTGTGCCCTACCATTATTCCACATATTGGGCCTGTTATAGAAAATATAGACATGGAGGCACGTGCCAAAGACTGAAAGGACAGAGCTCCCGGAGAGGGGACCAGCATTTGCCAATTCTCCCATGCCACTTGGCTTAGAGCCAAAAAAATCCTCAATCATGGCCAGAGGATTAGGCACAATGTGCCACCAGCTGCCTCAGTAAAGGTCACCACTGTCTACTCATTGGATGATTAGTTGGGGTAATGGGGAGAACACAAAAGAAGATGCAGTGGATCTCACAGTCTAGGGAAGGGTTGAGACACAGAGAAAAAATAGAGTCCTTGAAGTCCCAGTTTCACATCTCAGTTCTCATCTAAAGAAGATTGGATCTTGGCCAAGTTAACCTTTTTGAGTCTTAGTTTATTTGTAAAATATAAGTAATGGTGATTTTCACTGATAAGGTGTTTTGTGAGAATGACAAGATATACTACATTTAAAGTCCTTACTTAATCATTAATAACGGATAACTTTTGGCCTTCTTTCCTAGCTAGAGAAACAAAGCATAACTTCACAACCCAGGTGTTAGCTGGGGTCTCCCTGCCACTTGTCTTCAAGAAGAAGAAATTGCTTGCAATCCAATTCCTACCACCAAGAGATCTATAACTGTTTCTCAGCCTTATGGTAGGGGTAACAAACTTAGAAGCCTATTGGAGCCAGATAGATAATGTAAATGAGGGAAACTAGGTAAGTTCACTCACTTACACAGAGTAATATGGGGTGGTGGGGACTGGCAAATTGGACAATGTGTGCTTCATCTAACATGGCAGTCTTATCCAACTCCTGCCAATTATTTCCTTGTGGACTGCGGTCTCAGATTTACCAGATACTTTTCTCTGTTTCAAGAAAACCTGAACTTCTGGATTTTAAGAAGTGAGATCAGCTGAATTTTACAATGTTGTCAATTTATTCAGATTAAAAACAACAATGACAATAGCAATACAACATTTTGATGGATAAAATAGGTACCTCTGTAGATCAAACACATTGTACCTTTAGGTTTTCTCTTTGGCTTATTTTTCAGGACCCCTCTGCATGTAGAAACTTTTCCTTTACCAGGTTTCACAAAAAGTCCTAAGCATTTAGTCTTACTGAGCATTTAGTGTGACAAGAGTCTTTTCAGGGAAGTTGAAGGTCACAGAAAGGTCATATCACATCATATATTTCTCTTATCTACACTTTCTCTCAGTTTCTTCTCCCTTTCCCCCTCAATTTGTCTCAGTAGCAACTAGATTCTCTTTGTCTTACATGAATTTACTAAGTTCCCTTCTTTGAAGCTTTTATACCGATTTACATTCATGCCCCAAATGAACTCACCTATCCTAAGGTGGCTTCTCAAGACATTTTCTTATCAAGGATGATCCTTCTTCTGAAAAGAATCCTCTGACACCTGTTGTTAAGAGGGGAAAAATAAATTCTCCATCTCATTATGAATGAATGAGCCAATTAGCAAGGGAGGCATGGTTATTAAAGTGCCAAAGGATGTGGTCTGTGCATTGAATGCTACATATTATGAAGAGAAGGATGTTGAGCCTGCAGGGAAAGTTCTGTCTGCAAGAATACTTGATGCCCTATGGCTACCCACAGCAATCCCAAACATTGGCTGAGACAAACTATAGCGCATGGTTTGCCATGTCTCTATGAGCAAAGGGGATTGTCTATAAAAGTTATACAGAGATCAGAATGGCAGGTCCAGAACACAATATTCAGGGAGATAACAGCAGATATGGTAGACTCCAGTGGTTGTGGGCCAAAGCTTGGAATCCCAAGTCTGTCATGTGCAAGTTCATTGAAGTTATTTACTCTCTTTAAGCTTCAGTTTCCTCATCTACAAATGGGGTCTCATAATACTTATTCCCTGAGATGTTCAAAGGATTTCATGGGAATCCATGTGGGAAGCACTTGTGCATTGTAGACGTTGAAGAATGCAAGTTTCCTTCCTGCCTAATTACTACTCCTTCTTCAAGGTGTAGTGCCAGCATCATCCCCTCAGGATGCTTTCCTTGCACTTCCCTTAATTCCATCCATGACGGGTTAGGTACTCCACTCTTCTCTGTATCTTAGACTTCCCAATACCACTGTTTGCATCACTCGTATTGCGGAGTATCGAATGGCTTGTTTTGATTTCTGGATTTTTTTGAAAACTGGGACCATCTCACATTGACCTTTTTCTCTCCAGCTCCTGGCATGGTGCTGCATGCATGATAGGAACTCAGTAAATGTCAAACGAGGGGCTCTAAAGTGAAGAGAATACTTTCTTACCTAAGTACATAAATGTACAATTTAGAAAGAAAATTATAAAACATATATTTCTGAAAAGGTTTTATATACACACTGACAATTTATTATTACCCATCCTTGGTGCTTGGCCCAGCTGCAGCCCTTATGGGGCTTATTAACAAAGGCAAGACCTAGATTTTAACCTGAGGTGAACCTGAAAGTTGGGTCAAGATCTGAGAGAGAGAGAGAATTGAGCAGGAAGGAGAATGTCTCTTTTTCTTGTGGAAAGTCTTTGAGGGGCAGGGTAGCAATTAAAGACCTAGTGTACTTGAAAGTATCTCTTCCAATCTCAAAATAAATTGAACTTCCTGAACTGCTTTTGGAAAACCAATGCTTGGAAGATTTTTTTATTTTCATCTTTCCTGCATCAGCATTCAGAAGAGAAACGAAACAATTAACAATTAAAAGAAACATTGCATTGACAATCAGTAGACTTGGGGGGTAGGGGAGACAGAAAGCTAATGATTCTAACATTTTAATTGTGTGAAGCCTAAAGAATTACGGAATTACCTAGAATTTAAGCTTTTCATTCTTTTTCATTTGATCTCTAGCCAAGTAACTACTGTAGAATAATTTAATGTTTTCTGAGTCGTCAGTAATAAGGCTTGCAATGTGATAGTTAAATGGACCTAAAATTTTGATGAGATCATTAATAATATCTCTTGTCAGTGACTTAACTCTAGTTAATAACTTCCTTGTGACTTTCATCAAATAGATTTTTCTGGGGATATTAATTTCCAAAGGTTTATGGATGTCCTTCAATTGTTAGCCAGTGACAGAAATAGCTTTTCTGCTGTGGCATGTTTTGAGGTTTTGCTCTTACTTCTAAGAAAAAGGCGATAATTCTGTAAACGAACTACTCATCTATGTTTGGCCTCAAGTTTTAACCTAAAACTTGAAGTAATATTTTCTAAAGAGAATAGTTTCATGTAATTTTCACGATAACATCATGCCAACACCAACTATTCTAAAATGGCAACCTGTTATTTTACAAGTTATGTAAGTATAATAGAGGAGAAAAAATCCTCTTACCACCTCACTTTGGGAACAATTTCTTAGAATTTTCCTGACTAATATGGGTTCATGTCAGTATGCTCATTCCTCATTTTCTGCAGTTTACGCCATGCAACCAATCCAAACCCACTTTCAATCCAGAGCCAACCTGAGTCTTCAAAGTGGGTTGTATCTACTCTGCCCTGGGGAGGAAAACTTGGGACGGGGTTAGCAGAGAGTTGCTCATTAAGTTCTATAATTGCTGAGCAGTTGAACACCCTTTGGAGTTGGAAGGAAGCATTAGAGGACAAAAAAAAGATAATTGCTTTATATATTGACTGGTGTTCATTCAGAATTTGTCAATCCACACAGAAGCCTAGATCCCCAAAGCTTCGCACAAGGAGGGAGCTCCACACATATTTGCTGAATGAATAAATGCTATCAATAAGGCCAAACAGGGTTTGGATAACCTCACAGATGTTTGATATGTAACTGACTTGAAAGGGGAATTCAATTTCCTTTCAGTTTTAGACCCACTACTTTCTCCTTCTCTTCTTCTTCTAATTACGTGACTTACTGGAAAAAGAAATTCTTGCCCCTGGAATCATGAGCATCCCTGGAATCATGAGCATCTCTTTTACTATTATGAAAAACATTAACATATGTCCTTTGAAATCTCTTTTTTTTTCAAAGAGAGAATTTTCTACATGATTTCTAATGTACCTTAATCCAAAAAAAGGCCTCTTCATATATGGAGCAAAAGGCTGGGTTAAAAGATAAATCTTTTCTGGGCTTTGCAGTCCTGTTAAAAGACAGGACATGTTCAGATGGAGAAATAATGGAACAAATGAACATATGCTGAAGTCCAAACAATTAGTATGTCTGTATGCTGCAGTCCCAGGAAATAAGATATCCTTTCACCCATTCAAGGAACATCCTGGCCCTGGGATCAGGCTCCACTGTGTTCTGTTTTTCCAGGCTGTCTTCCACCAACCCTCCTTTCTTTATTAACTTCCATATCTCCGTCTGTCTTGGACTTTTCTCCTTGGCTCAGAAGAGGGCTCCAACCTTTCCTACTCTCAACAAACACCAACTGCCTCATTTGGGCAAGGTCTCACTCCAGCTATTTTCCTGTTTTTCTTCATTCTATCTCATGCAAATATCTACAGTCATTACTTCCAACTTTCTCATCTCCCTTTCATTCCTCAGCTCCCTCAACTCCCAGGTTTACGACTCCCTGTACCTGAAGATGCTCTCTGTAAGATCAACTGTAGCCCCTCACTAGCTGAGATCACCAGCCCAATCTTCTAGAGACTTTCAATCTTTGTTTTTATTAGATGGATCACTCCTCTTCATTTGGCACCACTTTGGTGATCAATCGTAATCTTTCTTATATACTGAGTTATCTTGGTTCTCTGCCCTCATTTTCTTACTGCTTTTCTCTGCATTCTTATCTTCTCTTTTGAAAAACCCTCCTTCCTCCGGCTTTGTCATATGTTGATGCTCTTCACTTTATTCTTTAGTTCTTTTCTCGATTTTTATTTTCTTGGATTGTTGAAATTCACTCTCATGGTCTTACCCAGAACTGATCTATTTTTGCTTTGTAAAAATCTACTTTTCCTGAGCATCTATTCAACTGTCTGTTCACAAGTCCATTTTATGTTAGTCACAGTGGGCTAACTGACCATATCCTCAAGCTTTTCAAGGGCCTACTAACACCTGTGAGACCTAAATCAAAGAACAATTGACTCCCAAATACAAAAACACCCTGTGACAGCAAACTTAATGTTTTATTTAAAACATAATATGTCAATTTCATGACAAAAGTAAATTTATTATTTTTAAAAGTTCAATCTCCATACAATTGGAAAAACCATAACCAATCAAAAGTTAAATGAATTGCAAAAAATTTCAAAAATCAAAACTGTAAAAATCCTCTCAAACTTTTATTGCAAAAGTTATGTTTAATGGGACGTGGCTAAATTTCAGTATGTTTGCTATGATGTGGGATGGGTCTTCCAGAAATAAGTGCCGGACCTTTGAAGGTCTTACAAACAGCCCTGCCTCCTGTATTATCTCCATCTGGATATTCCACAGGCATTTAATTCATCTTCTTCCCTCTCTGGTATTCTCTGTTTTAGTTGGCATCACCTAGTCACCCAAGCTGGAAGTCATCTTTGGCTACTTGATCTCATCCAAAACTCTTCATATTCCCCCATTTAATCAATTGTTATATCCTATTTGTTTTTCTCCTTTAATTATGTATTAAATTCACTAATTTTGGCCCTTCTGCTCACACTGATGTAGCTGATGTCAACCCTCACCTTGACCCTGTAATACTGTGTGGTCTCCCAGCTGCTCTGTTTGCTCTCTCCTATTGTTGACTTCAAATTCAAGTAGGACCAGTCACTCCTGCTTAAAATGCTTTGGTGGCTTACTAGTGATTATGAAAGAAAATCTGAGGGTCTTAGCATGATTCACAAAGCCCTGACAACCTGCTCTTACCTGTTTATCCAGCCTTATCTCTAATCTCTCCCTGCCTGGCCTCTAATCTCTCCCTGCCTGGCACTTGGGCATTCATTATAGTGGATCCTTGAAAAATACACGTGTGGGTCCAATTATACATAGATTGTTTTTTTCAATGAAACTCAAATTGTATTTGTAGGATGTAAAACCTGTGTATCACAGAGGGCTGACTTTTCATATATGCATGTTCTGCAGGGCTAACTGAGGGATTTAAGTATGTGTAGATTTGAGTATATGGGAGGGGTTGGGGAGGGCCCTGGAACCTTTCCCTGGCATATGCCAAGTTATATCTGTACTTCTAGGTGGCACTGTGGTGCTTTTGGCCTCTGATTTGTATGTAATGACCTCCTTGCCTAGAGTGCACCTTTGACATTTTCTCACTCACCTTCTATTTCTGCTTTAAGACTCAGCTCAGCTGTTACCTACTTAAGGAAGCCTTCCAAGAACATGTCAAACCTGGACAGAATTCTCACCCCTGTAGGATCCAGCACCCACCTCTATCATAGACTTACCACACTGTATTATAGCAATCCATTCACGTGTCCTTTTCTGCCACTCATCAGTGGGTCATTGGATGGCAGGGATGCCCATCCGTATTTTCAAGTTCCCATTTGTGATGGTTAATAGTGAGTGTCAGTTTGATTGGATTGAAGGATTCAAAGTATTGTTCCTGGGTGTGTCTTTGAAGGTGTTACCAAAGGTAATTAACATTTGAGTCAGTGAACTGGAAGAGGCAGACCCACCCTCAAGCCCAGTGGGCACCATCTAATCAGCTGACAGCCGAACTAGGATAAAACCCAGCAGAGGAATGTGGAAAAAGGACTGGCTGAGTCTTCTGGTCTCCATGTTTCACCCATGCTGGAGGCTTCCTGCCCTCAAATTTTGTACTCTCAAGTTCTTTAGCTTTTGTATTGTTGGACCTTTGACCATAGACTGAAGGCTGCACTGTCAGCTTCCCTACTTGTGACGTTTTGGAACTTGGATTGGCTTCCTTGCTCCTCAGCTTGCAGATGGCCTATTGTGGGACTTCCCCTTGTGATTGTGTGAGTTAATACTCCTTAATAAACTCCCCTTCATATATACATCTATCCTATTTGTTCTGTCCTTCTAGAGAACCCTGACCATTTCATACTGTAAGATAGGAATCAGGTTCTTAATCAGCCTTCGGTTTCCAAATATTCCAAACCTAAGGGTTTCCAAATATTAACTGCTCTAAGAACCTGAGTCATGACTGTAGTATTCAGGTGGAACCCAGACACATGCAGCCCAGAAATTTATCTAAAACAGTTTCTGTGAACAGTTCCAATTATTTAATGAAGATTTACTTGAGAATGAGTGAAATGGAGATCACAGCTAGTTTAAATAATGATTGCACAAACACAATCATATGTGACCTGGGAAACCATATGGCACATATTAAGTCTAATTGCTTCTCACTAAGCATTCGCTAAAATCCCTTGACCAATTGTGACTAAGGAATTATCTTTGTTCAGGTCTGGTTTCGATTAAAAAAAAAATATCCACTGGGATCTTATGTTCTTAAAATCTGATTTTTTTCTTTTTCTTTTTCTCTCTCTCTCTTTTTTTTTTTTTTTTTTTTTTTTTTTTTTTTTTTTTTGAGATGGAGTCTTGCTCTGTCACCCAGGCTAGAGTGCAATGGCATGATTTTGGCTCACTGTAACCTCCACCTCCCGGGTTCAAGTAATTCTCCTGCCTCAGCCTCCCGAGTAGCTAGGATTACAGGCACCCACCATCATGCCTGGCTAAGTTTTGTAGAGATGGGGTTTCACCATGTTGGCCAGGCTGGTCTTGAACTCCTAACCTCAGGTGATCTGCCCATCTTGGCCTCCCAATGTGCTGGGATTACAGGTGTGAGACACTGCACCTGGTCAAATCTATGATATTTTCACACAAAAGTTGTCTGTCTGGGTACAAAGATCCTTGTTAAAAAAGAAGCTTCATTCTTTTTGTCTGTACTTGCTCAAGGTGGTCCATATTTAGATTTGAAATGCAGCCTTCGCTGTCTACATTTAATAAGGTTGCAGTTGTCAATTTTCTAGGGTCTGTGCTTCTATCTCTCCTGCACCACCGTAGCATAGGCATAGCAGGTAAAGAAAATGAGCAAGGAGACAGATTTGTTTTCCAACAGCCTCTCCAGTAAGATCACTAGATTTAGGAAGGGGAAAAAGTACAAAATTCCCAGTTAAATTTAAATTTTGGAGAAACAATAATTTTTAAAGTAAAACTATATCGCCTGTGCAATATTTGGGACATACTCCCACTAAAAAAGATCCATTGTTTGTTTAAAATTCAAATTAAACTGTATCTTGTATTTTATCTGGCAACTCTATGTTGAAGTTGTATTCACAGACCCAGACACACTTCGCATGCATACTAAACATGTGCAGATATTTTCACTTCCACAAGGAAATGCCCTCACTCCCACTTTTCCTAAAGCAAAGATGCCCTTTTGGCTCTTGGTCTGTCTTTAATTTCTCTACATTAAACATGGGTCCATAAAATAGTTATTTTCCTTTGAGCTTTATGGTTAGAAAACAGTATCCCAATTAAGATGATATGTGGCATCTGGCACCAGACCTGGATTTTAGGGAGTTAGGGGTGCTGGGTTCTGCAGGAAGCCAGGGGACATGTGCTCCTTCTGAAGTAGGTACCACTACTCAGCTCCACTGCCGCCCTTTGGGAATGCAGGTTCAGTATTTTGAAAGTCCAAAAAAAAAAAAAAAAAAAAAAGAAAGAAAGAAAGAAAGAAAACAAAACAAAAGCCAAGATATCCTGATTTTATGTGAAAATTGCAGAATTTTAATCATGGATAACTAGTGCAATAGAAACAAATGCAAGCACACTAAAACAAGCAAACATGCACACACTGTCTCAGGGCCTGTTCTCAGGATATCCAAATTGCTGTTGCTGGAGTCCTGCACTTTGGGGAAGAAAGGGAAAGGGAGATCTCTCAAAGAGGCAAATTTGGAAGTTTCTGATAAAAATGGCTCCCTAGGTGGACAGAAACACAGGTGTCATTGTTGTAGCAAGATAATTATTTCCTATTTCATTCCTTCTTCCTGGGTTTCCTCCTCTGCAGTTCCCCACCTGAGCAGGCATCAGGAGCCTGCTTCTTTGTCTCAGGCAGGTATGTGGCAGGGAACAAAAGACACAAACAATTGTCTTTCCTGGTTTTTTTTTTTTTTTTTTTTTCAAAATTCCATGCCAGTGATGGCATCTTCTATGTACTCCAGTCTAGAGAGTTAGAGGAGAGAGAGGATAGCCCTGAGGAAAAAGTAAAGAGTGAGAAGATTCTCCTAAGCTAAAAAAAGAAAAATTGTTCTCAGACAGTAGGAAGGGAGCAGAGGTTTATGGTTTCTGGGAGCCGTGCACAAGGTTCCTACACCATCACTCCCTGGCAGTGCTCCAAGGAGGTGGCCGATCTCAGAGGGGACAGTGGCAGAGGAGGCCACGAATAAACACTGGGCTCCCCAGAGTCACTTTGCAGTCCCATGACTTGAAGGGACCATTAGAAGAGAAAACAGAACTAATGGATCTCTACAGTGCTTGGTGTATAAGGGAGACTCCCTGTTTTAGGGTCCTACAGAAGACCCCAGATCTATCTAATGCCAGGCACAAAAGGAGCTCCCAAATGTCCATTGTAGAATGCATGAACTGCACAGTTTAATGGGGACCTAGAATTGAAATTCGGTGATTTTTAAAACGCAAAGGAATATGCACAAACTGTTGGGGCTCAAAATATAATACCTCAAAATGAAGGCCTCGGCAGCAGCCTCAGCAGCAAACGTTTCTCTTTCCCTTTCTCCTGCTCTCCTGCCCCTCACTCTACCCTGAGGCTCACCATAGAAACTGAAATGCTTCTTCCCCAAGGTGGGTTGTAGAACCCCATTTCCCCAAAGGAAATAGAACCCCCTTTCCCCAAAGCCAGCCATAAAACTGGCTTTGGAGAAAATAGTACTCTAACTCCTTCTCACCTTTCTGTGTAAAAACTAGACTTAAATAAATTATCTGACCTACCTTGCTTGATTGCAGGTCATAAGATCCCCATTCCAGAGAATGTCCTGCCCTACACCCAAAAGGAAGGAACACTGCTCAGGCCAAGAAGAACTTAGACAGACAGGGCTTGCTGGTTTTCCCCACTCAGTCAATCTAGTAGCATTAGATCATAGCCTTTCCGTTCCTTCATATTTCTACACAGCTCCCCAGACTTCCTTAATTGACATATAATGAATAGTTTCCCCTATAACCTTGGGTCTTCAGGCTGAAGTTCCCCACATCATGTAAAACTATGATTTAATAAAACTGTATGCTTTCCCCCTATCAATCTGCCTTTTGTCAGTTGATTTTCAGCAAACCCTCAGTGAAGGGGACGTTTTTCCTTTGACTCTACAAAAAAAAAAAAAAAAAAAAAAAAAGGGAATGTCTATTTGACTATATATATTGAAATTCTTTGTTGCCACCCCTTAAAAATTCCTATACAAATGTGTAAGGTACAAATAAAATTATTCCTACTCTGGTGGCAGCAGCACAAAGAGACTAGTTAGACTTTTCCCTCATTTTATGGATTGAGCATACTTGGTCAAACCTGGGTTTATTCACAGACTAAAAGAAGCAGAAACTCTTGAATTACTTGCAATAATAAAAGCCTGTGTCTTTGCCAAGAAAATCCTAAGTAACCACTACTAGACAACTCCTCACCTAGATTACTACTTGTTAAACTTCTGATCTGAGATGGATGTTCCCCAAATTCCTAGGTAGTGTTAGCTATATTTAATATGTGCCTATAGTATAACATTTGCAATTAGTCCTCATAACAAAGGTACTAATGATATAATAATAATTATAGTTAGTACTATAATATATAATAATAATGATTATTATTCCACAAGGAACTAAGACAAAAAGATATTAAATGACTCCTCCAAGTTCTCATAGTTAGTAAGTTCTATAGCTAAAACCCAACCTTCTTCAGTTGTCTAGAGGAAGTCTGTCTCCAGGATCTGAGCTTCTAATCAGCTCTCCCATCTGCTTCCAGGCCTTTCCGTGGACTCTTCCTGCTGCCTGGATGTTCTGGTCTTAACCCAGTCAGTCCTCCTATTCTATGTTCTTATGGATCATATACATTTCCTTTATGACATTTACAATAACTTGTAAGGATTTGATTATTTTGTCTCCCCAGCTAGATTGTGGGCACATATAGGTGGGGATACTGTGAAGGCTTTGTTCTCTGGGGCCAAGATGACAAGCTGTCTCTGCAAGCCCATTCTCCTCTTTGTGGGGAGACACAGGGTGACAGAATTATGGCAGACACATGCTGCCTAGCTACCTCCACTTCTCAGCCTCACTTGCAGCTATGAGTGGCCACATGATTAATTTTTGGCATATCAAATGTGGCACAAATAATGGATGCCACTTCTATTTCTTTTTTTTATTGTTGCCAGCTGGAGCCAACTATGACTCAGTGCCCCTATACAGAGGCTGGATGACAAAGCCACAGTAGATGGCAGAGGGTAAGGGATGCAATCCCAAAGGACCAAATGAAGTAGAACTACCCACCAACCTGAACACTTACCTCAAATTATTGCACACGGAAGTAATTTACTTCAGTCTTTAAACCACTGGATTATTTTGGTTCTCTTTGTTACAGCAGCCTAATCTTAACCAAACTTACCACTGCATTTCTAGAGCATAATAAAGTGTCTAGTACAGAGCAGGGGCTTGACATATATTTGCTGAGTAAACAACGAAACAGCTACACACAGAAATGTCTTTCCTTCTAGTGTGTGCACAGAACTTCTTATAAGTTGGGACTATATCTTCTACTTATTTTCTTCCACATCAAGCACAACATTGAACACATAGCAGGAGGCCAAAGAATGAATGACGTGATAAAAAGAGAAATATTGGGCATGTACATAGTCATGTTTGTACATCTTTTTACATTTCGCCCACTACAGAAATGCTTTTTAAATAGTTATATTCTTATATAACAGCAATTCAACCTGAAGTTCAGACATGAGGTATGTGTGTGTAAGTTAACTGTTATATCCAAATAACTGGGGAAAAGGTAGAGTAATGTGCAATGTTTAGTAGACTTGGAGTTGGGGAACCTGGCTTCTAGTTTCAGTTCTAGTTCTATTCATGTCTGTGATCTTGGACAAATCACCTAAGCTCTCGAAGTACCAGTTTGCACATCTGTTAATGGCTAAAGATGTTTCTTATAAGAAGGTTCCTTTCAGCTCTAAAACTTCATAATTCTATATACTATACTTTTTCTTTCTGGCAATGTATTTCTATTCCTTGTAGTTCCTTGTTCCTTGTCCTAAATATGACTGTCCTCTTGCTATGACTTTACATAGCCCTTTTCCTGTGAGTGTGCCCTCCTCTGATAACTCTGTTCTGTGTGTCCAAATGTTCTCTTCTTTTAAGGACACCAGTTAGATTAGATTAGGGCCCATACTAATGGCGTTAATTTTAATCACTTATTTAAAGGCCAAAATACAGTTACATTGGTAGGGACTCAGGGTTAGGGCTTCAACATATAAATTTTGGGAAGACACAATTTAGCTCATAACATTCAGGTCATAACAGCAGCCTAGGAAGGTAGAGTTCTAATGCTCAGTCATTGGGTGGAAGCTGGTGTGCTCATCTTATAGAACTTGCAGCCCAGGAAGGCCAAGGCCAACGATTTCAAGTCTCCTCCTTGGATTGGCAGGAAGTGGGATGTGAGCACAGGATGGGGCTCCAATGTGGTTTCGGGGGGTGGGTGGCGGGGATGGGGCACAAGGACACTGTGTAAGAGATGAGACCCTGACCAGATTCCTTGCTGTAATTGCCTGTTTCTGTATCTGTATCCCCTTTAGACTGTTATTTTCTGGAGGGCAGCAATCATTTCTGTCTTGTTGATCTTCAAATTCCCCAATGCCTGGTGCATAGTTGGCATATTTGTGGAATGAATGATTCACTTCTGCAGCCTCTTCCCTGTGTGAAAGTTATTTTATGTATCAGGAAAGAAAATTCTTTTTGCGTTTTCAGCCTCCTCCCGTTTTGATCTTAAAGAGGTTTTCTTACTTTTTCCCTTTGGAAATGCTCGATGCTCACAGATATAGGTACCATTTACTGAAGGTTTACCACACACCAGGCACAGTGCTCAGGGCCTCATGAGTCTCTCACTTAATCCTCATGACAGCCCTGTCAGGTGGGTGTTCCTTGATTCATTTTATAGGTGCAAAATCCACCATTCAGAGAGGTGAACTCCTTGCTCCAGGTCACACAGCTGGTAAGGGACTGTAGGACTGGGTTTGGAATACAGGTCTCTCTGATTCTAAAACACAGGCCCTTAACTACCTATACTTACTGCTTCACAAATGGCATTCCTCCCTCAGATTTGACAGTGGCTATAGTTCTTCAGAATCATTTCCAAGAATAGCCAGGTCTCCCAACTACTTAGATCAAGTAATCCTGGAAACATTAAACACTTGACTCATGAATGAACCAAGAGACAATATACATTGCAAAGCCAGATAATAGTAACACTTTTTATTTTTTATAAAAATCTTTGTGAAAAACCCACGATGCTAGGGAGGAAATCTCCAAGATGCGCCAGACTTGGTCTTTCCTTCTATTTCTTTCAGCATTTGGTACTCTGGGAATTGGACAGGGTGTGTAGGTCCACACATTGAGATGTAAAAAAATCAAAAGAGAAGTCTGGTTTGTATTTTCTTTGTCAACTCAACTTGAACTATGAGATTTTTTTTCTCTTTCTTTTTCTTTTCTGTTTTTCCCCCCTTTAAAGCCAATTTGACTTATTGTCTTAGTATTGTGTAGACACAGCCCTGGTGATAGCCTGTGATGAGTTAGAGATTCTTCAAGATCTAAACACAATGAGGGTGACTTAAGGATAGAGTTTCAGCTTTGTTTCTGACTCTTCTTGGTTTTGTGGGTTTAAGTTTATGTTATTTGAAAGTTTTTGTATGTATGTGGTTGGATATATACTATAACTTGTTCTTTTGTGACAACAAGATTTATACTGGCGGTGTCTCTCATACCACTGGAAACTGGAAGGGAACCTACAATGTGAACCTCAGAGAGTTTTAAAAAGACAGTAGCTATTATTCAGCAGTGATGGCTTCAGGCTGCCCTTGAGCCTAGTTACAGCGTGGTGCTCCATCCTGGTCCACATGTGAAGTCAGCATGCAAACAAGTGGTCTGTCAGATATTTAATACATCTCATTTGCCTTTGGATGAAATGCCTTCTTCTTAATTAAGATTTCTTCAGTGAGTAGGACTTCAGGGAGAAAGAACATGATCTGATGGAATTGTATTAAATACCAATTTACTTCCCAAGTTTCTAACTTTTTTTTTTCACTGAATGTGACTTGGCCTGAAAGGTGAAGGCATTTGAACAAGGTATAGAGTCTGGCATTTCATTTTGTGTATCATTTTGGCTCTGGTGAACTGCTCCCAGTAAAAATGAGCCTGCTAGATGTAGCCATTTTCTGCAAGGGCTAACAATGCTAGTCTTTTATAAATCATAAATCCTCTTAACCTCAAACAATTTGGAGCCACCAACTGTAATCTATAAGGTTTCAACTCACAGGGATATTCTTTCTTCTTGGTGCCTTTCAAGCCATTAGGCAAATATTTATATGTAGTTCTCCACTATTAAGTGATTCAAAATCTTTTTTTTTGTATGGAATAGAAACTTCTAGTGTATACCACCTCAGTTAATTTTTTGATATAGCTTTTCTGAATTTCCTTTTGTTGAATACTTTCTGTAATTTTGATAGCCATTTGATTTAATTTCTTTCAGACATAATTTTTATTAGCAAAAACCCAAGATAGATGATAATATTTTTTTCTGAGGGGAGGAATGGTGAAGTAGACGAATTATCATTGTGTAATTCTTACTTTTGGTGGTATTTTTCTGTATCATGGGTGTTTATTTTCTTGAAAATAAATAAGAATCAATGACAATTATTACTTTTTACTTTATGCACCTAGGATCCTATACCACAAGTAATAGCAAACAGCTCTAGAAAACTTGAGCAGAAAAGAAATTTACTAGAAGAAGATAGGGTACCTACAATATCTAAGAGAAAGCTTGTGAGTTGGAGACTGATAAGTAGTGGAATCTGGGCAGGTCAAGGGGCCAAGGTAGAAGGAATTACGGAACTGCCCCAACAGGTTGCTACTGTGAAATGAGAAAACCAGTGACACCAACTGTTGATTCCCCACCTCATGCCTGTTGCTATCAGTCTGATCAAGATTCACAGTATTCCTAGAAGCAAAGTTTGATTGGCATAGACTGATCACACACTCTGTTACTTACTGGTGGAAGATGAGGCTGTTTTTTTAGGATACCTGCACATTTCCAACAATCCATTATAACAGATTGTAATAGGACACCACCGGGAAGGAAAATTGGATGCTGGGCAGACAAAACCAAATGTCCACTCCTTGCATAATGTCACACTTAGGGATATAAGCAAAAAATGCCACTTTATTATCAAATTGAATGCAGGGATTCTAAGAGTTTCAATAAGTCTCTTTATAAATTGCTACCTTGGTTAGAGGAATCTGATCATCTTAGGTTCAATTCAATGAAGCCATTGTGAAATTCTTTGGCTTCAAAGTGGAGTCTTAGGAACAATACCCTGGATTCAATTCCACACTGTAAGTTGGGCATTTTAGAAGGATGGAATGAATTTTTCTTCAAGCTTTGATGAAAGTTAATGATCAAGAGCTAGGATGCATGCTTTTATATGGTTGCTTATTATGAGCTATTTAACTTTTATAGCTTTATTAAATGTTTTATGGAAATGCTTATTTCATGTTTTATTACAGCTTTGTAGGATGGCTATATTTGGCCAAAAAGCCTGACAAATGAGCAAAAATATTTTGCAAATATTGCTGCTAAGCAGTTTCTGGGTAAGATTGTTTCATTTTTGACAATTTGTGGGGGTGGTGTGGGGGGGTCCTCTTTAGTGAAGTGGAGCAGAGCTGAGTGCTTATGAGGGGAGGGAAGAGGAATGGAGAGAAGAGAAGGGAGAGCATGTCCAACATTCTATTTTTTTAGACGTAAAAATTAAATTTAGATATAAAATTTTATAGAGATTCCCTTTTAGTGAATCCTTAAGTTAGGAACAAAAGTGAACATTTGAGTTAGGAACTCTCCAACCCTCAAAATACATCTGGCTGATATTAAGTATATTTTATAAAACTAAAAATAATATTTTGCAGTTAGTTATGTCACCCTTACAATAAACCTGTGAAGTGGGTAAAAATACCACTACTAGGTGTTCTAAGCATTGCTCTGAGCACTTTACATGCAGAGCTCATTTAATCTTTATAATAAGACTACTAGATACGTACTAATACTAACTTCATTTGATAGATAGGGAAACTGAGGCTTCAATAGGTATCCCAATAATCTGATTTCAAGTACAATTTATTTCTCACTCTATCACGGAGATCTCACTGCTTGATAGTCTGATGTGGATGTTATTCAAGTTATTAATTGATCTTTGAGACTTGTTTTTCATTTTTCTATAGAGGCAATTTTAAAATTATTGAGGGCATATATTCTAGCTATTTGTTGGCACTCTCAAATTTGCCTTGTCAATACTCATTTCACCTGTGTCTCACTTTAAGTCACTATCTTGTTAGAAAAGAGCTCAGATCTCCAGATTCTTGGTTCTCATATCTTTTCTGGGAAATTAGGTGATTTTGTTTTTATTTTGTTTTTCCCCAAAACTTACATGGTTAAGTAAAAGCATGCAAAACAGAAATCATTTCTTATAAGTGTTAAGAAACAAAGCATCCTACGAAAGATTCCTAAATTCTCGACCAGTTTTTATCAACAATCCAAATTTTGCTTTTTTTCCTACCAATGTTATTCTTTTAATGAGGAATTCAACTGAAATATCTTTTTTATAAAAAGTATGCCTTAGACAATTTGGCTTTGTGTAACATCTCATGCGTTTAGAGTATAACATAACATTAATCCTGTCATTAATTGAGAGCTTGCTGTGTATCAGAAAGTGTGATTGGTAATATATACATGTCATCACATTTCATTTAATCCTCACTACAATACTAAGTGGTGAAGATTATCATCTCATTTTTAACACATGAGGAGACTGAGGCTCAGGAAGTTTCAGAAGCTGTTAGTTTGGATGTGATTTGTTTCTGCCAAAACCCATGGTAAAGTTTAATTGCCAGTGCAACAGTTTTGGGAGGTGGGGTCTAGTGCGAGGTGTTTGGATCATGGGGGTGGATTCCTCATGGTTAGATTAATGCTGTGTCACAGGGGTGAGTGAGCTCTTGTTTTCTTGGGGATACATTAGTTACCAAGAGAGTGGGTTGTTATAAAACCTACCCCCACAAGTTGCCAAAATGAAACATGGTTTTTCCCAGAAAGTGCTTACCAGTGATATTTGCAAAGCATTTGCGCTCATCTGTGAGGCTTCTTGGCCTCCCGTTTGGTCCCTTTTTGCACACACCCACTTCTCCTTTCATTTTCTGTTATGAGCAGCCTAAGGCTCTCGCCAGATGGGCTGTCTGATCTTGAACTTCCCAGCCTTCCTCATTGTGAGCAAAATAAACTTATTTTCTTTATGCATTACACAGTCTCAGGTATTCCATAATAGCAACAGAAAATGAGCTATGGCAGAGGGAAAACTGGGTGTCAAGCTTAGGTCTCTATCTTTCATGTCCAGTAGTCATTCTACTACTCCATGAGGACTTTATCTGGGATGAAAGATTACCTGAGAATGTCCAAGTTCAGCTCATCAGGGAAGGCTTTTTTTTTTTTTTTTTTTTTTTTTTTTTTTTTTTAAGTATTATGACATCCGAGTGGGGGTGACATTTGTAGATAGAAGCCTTCAGTTGGAATGACTTTCTGGCCATTGACTTTATTAATAGAAAAGTCTCCCATCTGGCATTACTGCTGTGCTTCCCTCTCCTTCTTACTTCAGAATCTGAAAATCCTCCCTCAGCAGTCTCAGCTCCTTGTGTGAAGTTCAAATAATTCTCCAGACATATTCAGGACCTGAAAGTTGACAAAACTCTTAATCACTGTGAAACTTGGCATTTTGGGTTTGAGTAGGTGTGTATGTGTATATTTAGTTAGAGGAGTGTGAGGTAACATAGGGGCAGGAGGGGAGACATTATGCAAAGGGATATGCATATGCCTTATATGTCTACACATCTTACCATTGGAGAAGAAGAGTACAATCAAAAGATATGTGTGTGTGTGTGTGTGTGTGTGTGTGTGTGTGTAAGGGCAGATCATGCAATGCCATGTGCCTGTTTGTGTGTGGTCGGTGTGCTTGTGCAAACACAGACGTGAACATGTATATTGGGGGAGTGTGTGTGTTCAGGTGAAAGGAAAGGAATATATAAATCCCAGCCTTAATGTTTAATAGAGTGAAATGTACAAATTCAAAATGCTCAAAATACATTTCCTAAAAGAGGGGCAGTTTACATTTTCTCTAGACTGATAATATATGACTTCCCATTCGAGTTAGAAACACACCTCCTACTTGACATTAAGCTACTCTGAACAAAACACAACCAGGGATATGACAGATCCATTTAGACCCTCCCTTAAGCAATCTGAACAGAAAGGGATCAGCAGGAATGACTGCCATTGAGACAACTCTAGAGCTGTCTAGACATGAGCTAATGACTTCTGTTTATCTTTCCGGCTTCCTCCAGAATTCGCTAACTCTCTAAGATTTTGTAAACCTTTTAATTATCTCCAGATACTGACTAACTAGGGGAAATGGATAGAGCAAAGAATCAGGAATTAGGTCTGTCACTGAGTTACTTTGTCTCACCTGAAGAGAATCTCCTAGTCTCAGTGGACCTCAGTCTTGCCATCTATTAAACAGGTATAAGAAAATTTGTCCAATCTACTTTACAAGACTGTTGTCTGAAGCAAATGAAAGGATGTGAAACCTTCTGTGTAGCATATAAATTATAAACCAAAATAAATTGTTACTTATGTTGTAGTCTGGGAACTAAGCTGTTGAATGTATATGTTATTTGGGTTTTTCTCCTAACTGGTTAAATGAAAAGAGTACTTAAGCACAGGAGGTGGAAGATTTGAGTTTGGGGCTACTTTTGTTACCTTTTGGCAGAATAATTTTTGGACATACCATTTTACCTTTTGAATCTTAAGGTGTCCGTATCTGTAAAACAGCTTTATAATACTCATTCTAATTAACTCACAGAAGTGTTTTAAGGATTACATGGGATGTGAGAGTACTTTGTAAGCTTCAAATAGTATATGAAAGAAGAGAGTGTTCATTAATGTTTCCCTTGTGAGCTACCACAATGATCAATTTTTCTCTTGGTTCATGTGACAGAAGAGAAAGCTGAAGAACTTTGCCAATAAATACACATTTTATTTACCTCCCTGTTTCTGAGCACATAATTAACAATGAATGGTGTTCATGGATGCAGATGTGTTATTAAGAATAAGGACTAAGAGGCTCTATTAACTACTCATGCTTCTTGAAAATGAATTAAACATGCAATAGTGAACAGTTGTTTAGTTAATGAATTTATATTAATGACTATGGGTTGTATTACCAACCTGGGTGTTTTTGTTCTTATATTTGTGCATTTAATATTGAAACATTAATCAATTCATTTATTAAATATTTAAGGAGTTCTTACCTGATTGCAGCTAGATATACAGAGATAAAAAATATGTGGCCTCTGTCTCCAAAAAGCATTCAGTGTAGTTAGGAAACAGACAAGTAAGAAAAGTGATTGCAACCAGGTGCATCAGATGCATTAATAGAGGCATATACAGATGTTGGTGCTCTGGGAGCTAAGAGGATTGAAAGCCTAACTCTTTCCAAGTGTCAGAGAAGGTTGCCTCAGATGTTGTATTTATGACGGAGCTGAGGCTGGTAGGCTCAGTGAAAGTTTGTTTACCTTGCAGAAAGAGGGATAAGGGGAGAGAGGACTGAGCCAGAGAGAATGGCATAGGTAATACATATGTGGAAGTGTGATAGTGCATTGTAGATCATGGAATTGCAAGCAGATGGTTAGCATGCATGTGAAGGTATAGCTAATGCTTCTTTCCTCAGGTTGGGAGAAGTAGGGACCAATTTATTAAGAGCTTAAAATTCCAGACAAAGAAACTAGAATTCTTTCTTGTATTCAGGGACACGTTAAGGAATTATAGGCAGGTAAATGACATGATCTGCCACGTACTGTGTGTGAAACTCTGACAGACTAAAGATAAAATATCTGGCTGGGTGTGGTGGTTCATGCCTATAATCTCAGCACTCTGGGAGGCCAAGGCAGGAAAATCACTTGAATCCAGAAGTTTGAAACCAGCCTAGGCAGCAAAGAGCAACCCCATCTCTAAAAAAAAAATTAAAAAATAAGCCATCCATAGTGGCGCATATCTGTGCTCCCAGCTACTCTGGAGGCTGAGGTGGGAGAATCTTGAGAACAAGAGGTTGAGGCTGTAGTGAGCCATGATTGGGCCACTGCACTCTAGCCTGGGCAACAAAGCTAGTGTCTATCTAAACAAGGAAAAAAGAAAGATAAAATATCTTAAGGATCCAGACATTCTTGCATATTGGGAACCATAGCTTTTTATCTTTGATTAGTTTAGAGAACAAGAGGGGAGGGATAATTAGTCCCTCAGTCTATTAGAGCAGCACCACATGCAGGCCTGGAAGATGATTGATGGTATTTGGGCAAGAGCTTGTTCACATCAACTCATCCTTCCTCCTCCTAGTATTTTAATGCGGGTATTTTTCATAAGTTAGGACAAAGTCACACATCCTATTATCAGCAAACACTTATTACAGATATCTCCCCTGGTTATCGTTTGGCTGTATCCCCATTCACATCTCAACTTGAATTGTATCTCCCAGAATTCCCACGTGTTGTGGGAGGGACCTGGAGAGGTAATTGAATCATGGGGGCCAATCTTTCCCATGCTACTCTCCTGAGAGTAAGTTTCATGAGATCTGATGAGTTTATCAGGGGATTCCACTTTTGCCTCCTCCTCATTGTCTCTTGATGTGGTCATGTAAGAAGTGCCTTATGCCCTCTGCCATGATTCTGTGGCCTCCCCAGCCATGTGGAACTGGAAGTCCAATTGAACCTCTTCTTCTTCTCAGTCTCTAGTATGTCTTTATCAGCAGTATGAATGTGGACTAATATATCCTTTTCAAAGAAGAAAAGGGAAACCCGTGAGAAGTATGAAAATATACTGCATAAAAGAGAAATTCTCTAGATCTATGAAAAGTTATAGCAGAAAAAAGGAATAAATTCCTTAGGCTTAGCACATAAAAATTATTATCTCCAAAATGGTTTTTAATGCGACCAGAAGAATTTTTAATAAGTTACAAGCTGACACAGGCTTTTTAAAGATAAGTACAGAGAATCATGAGAAGCAGACATTCTAAAATGAAAATACACAAGATGAAATGTGAAGACAGCAGTTAAGCAGAAAAACGAACTTGCTGGGATCAAGAAGATGCAGCAGCCAGTTTAGTTAATTTCCCTGCCCATGCTTCCTTGTTAGAATCAGCTCTCATTTCCCCAAAAGGAAAGGACACATGATTTGCCCTGCTCACAGTGAGTAGAACCCAGGATGGATACATGATCTAAACTTGGTCAATCAATTCTTTCTTCTAGAGTATTGAAAAATAAGAAGCTATGCAGGCTCAGGTAGGGCTGAAAGAGAGAAGACAGAGATGTCTTGGGGGGCTGTTTTCTTTTCTGTCTATGGAGAAATGGAGATCTGGATTGCAGAGACTGGTAGATTAGAAGATGAAGAAAGACAAACAGAGACAAGAGACCACAGGATTTGGAAAGAGATACAAAGAAAGTAGCTATTCTGGTCCCTGACAACTTTCCAGTTCCTCATTCCAGTATCTTGTGAGGCCTCACTAGACTTCCTGACTTTGGGTTCTATGAATTACACTTGTATTATTTTAAAAACATTCCACTTTTAGCTTACCCTAATTTGAATGGGATACTATTATTTGCAACCAAATGGTCCTTGACCAATAAAGAAGGATTGCAAGAATACTAAAAACAAAACAGAACAACAAAAACCTCAGTAGTAGTATAGATTTCTTTTTTGTAAGTCAGCTGGAGAACAGATTCACTGCAGCATATCTTGATTTCCCACAAAAATACATATAAATTAAAGGATTTAGAAACAACTCACAATAACATTGAAAATTGAGTCTTGTAGTCAACCTAATTCTACAATCAAGAGAGCTGATTTTCAGTACTTATTTGGCTTAACCTCTAAATGGCATTTGTCTCTGTGGGATATTTTCTTTCTTGAGGCATTTTCTTTCTTTGGCTCCCATGACTATGTTCTTCTGATCATTTTCATTCTTCTGTAGCTTTGTCTTTGTCTGTTTTTCTTGTTCCTCCTTTCCCACTTGACCTTTTATATATTTCCTTAGCTTTCATCCTGAGCTACCTCCTCTTCCACTCTATTCAAGCAGTTCCACTTATGCCCATGGCTTCTGTTCTTACTCACATACTGATAGTTTTTAAATCCACATACTCAGTCCATACCTCTTGACTGTATAAACACCCTTCTACTAGAAATTTCTACCGAGATATTGCAATAGTAGCTCATATTAAACCAAAATTATCCTCTTTTCAGCCAAATCTGCCCCTCTTTCAGGAAATACTATACTTTCTATCTACCCAGTCATTCAAACTAAAAACTTCGAAATTTTCCTAGCATGTCCATCTTCCTCCTCTTTAATATCCAATCAGTCAGCAAGTCCTGTTGTGAAAACTACAGAGCTAAAAAGCCTAGGACCCCCATTGATGTTTGATTTAGTGCCAGAAATCTCTAAACTTTATCTCCTTCCTGCATTCATCACCTACTGCACATTCTGGTAAGTTCCTACTCCTTCCCAGCACACAAGTCCTGGGAAAATGTAAAGCCCTTTTTGCTTGTGTATGTGCATGTAGATGTGTGCACACATGTGTGCATGTGTGTGCTTGTGCGTATATGGTGGGAAGAGGCAGATGCTGAAGTAAAGAACTCAACAGTGTATAATAAGAATTGAGCTTTAAATAAATATCCAGAGCTCAGAGTATCAGAGAATAAAGTGGTGAATGTAGAAGAGGTGCGTTGAATGAAATTATGATACAATTTGGGGATTGGACTGGAATGAAGTACACTGACCCAACCTCACCTTGCACATCCCATTTGCACCAATTTTCTAGCTAAAAAGGAGATTTTTTTCATCACATGACATAGAATAAGCCCAACCCACATGCTTTCTCTGTGGACAAACTCTGTTTGAAAACACTTTTTCATGTTTATGAATGATGAAAGTTGAAATAAAATCAATATGCATTCCTTAAAAAATTATAGAATAAGGAAAAGTTTTGGAATACTCAAAGGAAGAGCCTATTTCTGAAAATAATCTATTATAGTGTATTAATTAAGCTGTAAGCGAAGTTTCTGTAAAAAAAAAGATAACCGGCTGGGCGTGGTGACTCACACCTGTAATCCTAGCACTTTGGTAGGCTGAGGTGGATGGATCACCTGAGGCCAGGAGTTTAAGACTGGCCAACATGGCAAAACCCGCCTCTACTAAAAACGTAAAAATTAGCCAGATGTGGTGGCATGTGCTTATAAGTCCAGCTACTTGGGAGGCAGGAGAATCGTTTGAACCCGGGAGATAGAGGTTGCTGTGAGCTGAGATAGCACAACTGCACTCCAGCCTGGGCAATAAGAGTGAGATTTCATATCAAAAAAATAAAAAGAGAGCCAAAATTAAAGTGTTTCAGTAGTTTATTCCTCTTTCATATAATGGTCTAAAGGGAGGGTCATTGAGGCAAAAGGCAAAGATATGTTTCCCTTCTATCTTGTTTTTCTGTAATCACCTGGAGCAGTGCTGCTCCAATGTGGTTCAGACCAGTGCTCGTCTTGGGACTTCTTGCCATTAGTCAGCATCCTCCCTCTCCCTCCTTTAAAGGTGAGACGTACAGAAATTGAGAGTGTTCATCTGGCCCCACTCTGCACTGGTACAGTTTAGAAGTAAGCGTACTTGTCACTGACTAGTAACAAGCAGCTTACAGATTGTACCTGTCCGTAGACCATACTTTGAATAGCACTGCCCTAGGGGATCATCCTCATCTTTATTCTTTAAACTGGCTAACTGGCACCATACAAAAGGATATGACAGAAAATTCTTTAGGAGGTCACAATTAAAATGAACCACTATGAAATTAACAAGATAGAATGAAATAGAATATGATTTAAAGAAAACATTTAAAAATAAAAGAATGAGATGAAAAAGGAAGTGATGGGATAAAGATGTTGAAATTCACATTGGAGGCAGTAGAAAGCATGATCAGTGCTGTACAAAATCCTGTAAGTGGAGTAAAAGATAAATCTGAGTTGCACTAGAGTAAAGGGAGGAAAAAATTTAAAGAAATGTAAAAATTGAAAGAGAAGGTGACAGATACGGAGGCTAATAATAGAGAATCAAAAAATCAAATAAATCATTCTCCTTAAAAAGGAAAAAGAAAACAGTACAAATAGAATCACATCATTAATTAAAAATACAAGACCAAACAATCTTAACTAAGATGAAGTGAGACATATTTGCAGATATAAGGGACTTACCCCATTCCAGGAGAAAATCAGTGAAAAGAGAATTAAATTTACGTTCATCCAGGCAAGATTTCTGGAGTAAGAGGATAAAGAAAATTTTAATAAAAATACAGACTGGAAAAACAATAAGAAAAATCTAGGCTCATTTTTCTTCACATTGATAAATTCAGTGTTTACAGAGTTTTGAGGTGAAAAAAAAATAGGAACCAAGAATTTTATATGCAGTCAAGTTATTTTACTCTTTCATGTAGGAAAGTACTAAAACATTATTGAACTGACTTTTTTTCCTACAAATATAACCATATTTATTAGATGTCAGTACTTTAGAAACAATGATTAACAAAACAGACACATATAAACTGAAAAAGTAGGTTAATCACATACCCTTCTTAAACATTCTTATTTGAATCCATTCTTTAACCTACTGAAAAATGAAGCAAAACAAAATGATCCAGCCTAGTAAAGTAACAGTGTAAAAGCTTTGGGTGTAAGAATTAAAGCCAGTGAAAGTAGAAAGTAGAGAAGACCAAATTACTCTAAGTATGGCTATAGGATTTCAATCTTTTTCTCAGTTGAAAACAAAATAAACAGTATTATTATAAATTCTTTGGATTTAAAGTCCAAGATTATGTCAACAAAGACCATACAATGAGGGAAGGATGGGAGAAAATGAGGGAATTTAATTGATACTTTCGGATTCTTAATCAAGATAGGTCACTAAAATTTAAAAATAATTTTGAAAATCTTACAAGTAGCAATTTTTATATTTAATAACAGGAAAACTCCAAACTAATGTAGTTATAATATAGTACAAGATGACAGATGTTAAATTTAACTAAAAGCATCCATGGAATCTATTTAACATACCTTGAAAATTTAAAAGCAAAATTATGAACAGTAGAAGATGTTGTGAATTTAATGATAAAACAGATACTTTAATATTAACATCAAAGCAAATTTTTCCCCTTTAAAAAAACCTTTTATTTTAAGTTCAGAGGTACATGTGCAGGTTTGGTTATATAGGTAAACTTGTGTCATGAGAGTTTGTTATACAGATTACTTTGTCACCCAGATTTTAAGCCTAGAACCTATTAATTTTGTTTCCTGATCCTCTTCCTCCTCCCACCCTCTCGCCTTCACTAGGCTTCAGTATGTGTTGTTCCTCTCATGTGTCCATATGTTCTCATTATTTTAGCTCCCACTTATAAGTGAGAACATGTGGTATTTGGTTTTCTGTGCCTATGTTAGTTTGCTAAGGATAATGGCTTCCAGCTCCATCCATGTTCCTGCAAAGAAAATGACCTCTTTTTTTTTTTTTTTTTTTTTTTTTTTTAATGGCTGCATGGTATATATGTACTACATTTTCTTTATCCAGCCCACCACTGATAGGTTGATTTCATGTGTTTGCTTTTGGGAATAGTGTTGGAATTAAATATGCATATATGTGTCTTTATAATAGAATGACTTATATTCCTTTGTGTATATACTCAGTAATGGGATTGCTGAGTCAAATGGTATTTCGATCTGTAGGTCTTTGAGGAATCACCACACTGCCTTTCACAATGATTGAAATAATTTACACTCCCACCAACAGTATGAAAGAATTCCTTTTTCTCCACAACCTTGCCAGCATCTGTTATTTTTTGACTTAATAATAACTATTCTGACTGGTGTGAGATGATATCTCATTGTGGTTTTGATTTGCATTTCTCTAATCATCAGTGATGTTGAGCTTTTTTCATATGATTCTTTGCTCATTTATGTCTTCTTTTGAAAAGTGTCTGTTCATACTCTTTGCCCACTTTTTAATGAGGTTGTTTACTTTTTCTTGTAAAGTTGTTTAAGTTCCATATACATGCTGAATATTTTGTCAGATGGATAGTTTGTGAAAATTTTCTGCCATTCTGTAGGTTGTCTGTTTACTCTGTTGATAGTTTATTTTGCTGCACAGAAGCTCTTTAGATCCCATTTGCCAATTTTGCTTTTGTTGCAATTGCTTTTGGCATCTTTGTCATAAAATCTTTGCTCATGCCTATGTCCTGAATGGTATTGCTGAGGTTGTCTCCCAGGTCAATATCATCCTGATACCAAAACCTGGTAGAGATGCAACAAGAAAAGAAAATTTAAGGTCAATATCCTTGATGCACATAGATGCAAAAATCCTCAACAAAATACTGGCAAATTGAATCTAACCACAAATCAAAAAGCTTATCTACCATGATCAAACAGGTTTAAACTTTGTTCAACATATGCAAATCAGTAAATGTGATTTATCACATAAATAGAACCAATGACAAAAAGCACAGTATTATGTTAATAGATGCAGAAAGAAAGGGCTTTTGATAAAATTCAGCATCCATTCGTGTTAAAAACTCTCAATAAACTAGGTACTGAAAGAACATACCTCAAAATAATAAGAGCCATACATCACAAACCCACAGTTAACATCATACTGAATGGGTAAAAGCTGGAAGCATTCCCTTGAAAATCTGGAATACTCTCTTTCACCATTCTTGTTCAACATAGTATTGGAAGTCCTAGCCGGGGCTCTCAGGCAATAGAAAGAAAGAAAGACATCCCAATAGGAAGAGATGAAGTCAAACTATCCCTGTCTGCAGATGACGTGATCCTATATTTAGAAAAATCCATATAGTCTCAGCCCAAAGCTTCTTAAGCTGATAAACACGTTCAGCAAAGTCTCAGGATACAAAATCAATGTTCAAACATCACTGGTATTTCTATACACCAATCAAGCCCAGAGCCAAATCAGGAATAAACTCTCATCCACTATAGCCACAAAAAGAATATATTATCTAGGAATACAGCTAATTGGGGAGGTGAAATGTCTCTACAAGGTGAACTACAAACCACCGCTCAAAAAATCAGCGATGACACAAATGGGAAATCATTTGGTGCTCATGGATAGGAAGAATCAATATCATTAAAATGGCCATACTGCCCAAAGAAATTTATCAATTCAATGCCATTTTTATTAAACTACCATTGAGATTCTTCACAGAACTAGAAAAAACTATTTTGAAATTCATATGGAACCAAAAAGCACTTGAATGGCCAAGGCAATCCTAAGCAAAAAGAACAAAGCATGTCACACTACTCAGCTTCAAACTATACTGCAGGACTACAGTAACCAAACCAGCATGGTACTGGTACAAAAACAAGACACACAGACTAATGGAACAGAAAAGAAATAAGACTACACAGCTTCAACCATCTGATCTTGGACAAACCTGACAAATGCAAGCAATGGGGAAATGATTCCCTTTTCAAAAAATGGTGCTGGGAAGCCAGTTATCTGGTTAGCCATATGCGGAAGATTGAAATTGAACCCCTTCCTTATATCATATACAAAAATTAACTCGAGATGGATAAAAGACTTAAATGTAAAACTCAAAGAAAAATTTAAGGAAAAATATTTCATATAACAAATTATTTTTGAAACACAAGATATAGCTACTGTGAACCTTTTGCTGAATACTATCATATTGAACTAGATAAGGCAGTGACAATTAGAAGTACAAATAAAATTGAATGAGCATATACTGAAATCTTTTCCTCTTGCCTAGGCCCAGGAAAATAAGATAAAGGACATATTTAAATATTGAAGTAATAAAAGTTACATTTTAAAACAGAAAGATAATTTTTCTTTACTCAAAGACCAATCCATAGACAAAAATGGAGAATGGAAACCCCAGAAAATAAGTTACAACCGTTTCACAATAAGTTGTGGATAGGCAGTGACCTAAAATGGACAGCCATAAGCCATAAGGAAGATACTACAGCTCAGGACACAGGGATCAGAATTCTTTTGCAGAAGATGAACTCACAAGCAAACATCAGTAAACCCATGAGAAATAACTACCATGCAATGGGGTCACAACAAGGTCAAGAAATAGAAAACTTCTTATCTCAGGAAATGGCATTAGTAAACAAATTAGACAACGACTTTATTTGGTTGGTTACTTAATACAACCACTAATCTTCACAAAATAGTTTCTAATACTTTGTGCTTGAACTAATAGCATCTTGCACTGTGACTTTTCTATAGATACATAAGCATTTTATCCAAGTGAAAATATTAAAAGAAGGGTAACTTAAGCAATCGCCTATACAAAGGTAAATAAATGATAGGTTATTTTTCTTCTTGAATCACTTTTGCTGCCTAGAAAATTGCAATTACATATCAGATTAATGTTGCTGATCTGTAGAATATACTTTGAACTATGAGGTAGGGAAAATTCTTATAAGAGAGAGCTTATATGTAAACCTGAACATTTTGAATGATTTTTTTTTTTTTTTTTTTTTTTTTTTAGCTTCCATGGATAGAAATGACAAAAAAAATCCAGCCTTCAAAGACTCTAGGAAGTTATTTTTCTAATCAATAAAAACATTTTTTTAGTAATTCTAAGCTATTTCTTCTTGGCTCCTAATTGGAGCATTGTTGAGTGGACAGATAAAGTAAATATTGAAGTGATGCTATGTTTGTTGTGGGATTATGGATTAGACCAGTTGTTTTTAAAAACCTGCCAGGAAAAAATAAGAGGCTTAGTACGTGGGTGATGAAATAATCTGCACAACAAGCCTCCACGGCAGGAGTTTGCCTGTATAACAACCCACACATGCACTCCTAAATCTAAAATAAAAGTTTAAAAGTCTTCCAGGTAACCTGCTCATTTACTTTACATTAAGTTGAGAGACAATTAGAAACCTTATATGTTCTTAAAAAGAACATGCTTAACATTTTCTGGCATTACTTCTGAACTCAGATGAAGCACAAAATCCTGCTAAATGAATGTTCTTCTCTACAAGTTAAGTGTTTGAGAGTTGGTAGCAAAAGCTGTCATGGTATAGCATTTCCATCATAAAGTAGATACAAGTAGAAGAAAATGCTGTCTAAATACCTAATAGATAAGAAATTAACATGAACCATTTAGCTAAAATTAAAAGGTAAGGATACTGCCATTCCAGATTGAATATTTTCAACATTTAAATTTCTTATTTATTTATTTATTTATTTTATTTTACTTTAGGTTCTGGGGAATATGTACAGGTCATGCAGGGTTGTTACATAGGTGCATACTATATCTGGCATTTCTCCCCATGTTATCCCTTCCCACCCCCTGCTGTCCCTCCCCTACCCCCCACCAACTGCCCCCAGTGTGTCATACTCCTCTCCGAGTCCATGTGTTCTCATTGTTCAACACTCATCTATGAGTGAGAACATGCAATGTTTGATTTTTCTATTCTTGTGTCAGTTTGCTGAGAATGATGGTTTCCAGATTCATCCAAGTCCCTACAAAGGATACAAACTCATCGTTTTTTTTATGACTGTGTAGTATTCCATAGTTTATTTGTGCCACATTTTCTTTGTCCAGTCTATCATTGATGGACATTTGGGTTGGTTCCAAGTCTTTGCTATTGTAAACAGGGCTGTAATGAACGTACATGTGCATGTGTCTTTATAGTAGAACGACTTATAGTTCTTTGGGTATATAACTAGTAATGGGATTACCAGATCAAATGGAATTTCTATTTCTAGATCCTTGAGAAATTGTCACACTGTTTTCCATAATAGTTGAACTAATTTATACTCCTACCAACTGTATAAGAGTGTTCCTATTTCTCCACATCCTCTCCAGTATCTGTTGTCTCCAGAATTTTTAATGATCATCATTCTATCTGGTGTGAGGTGGTATCTCAATGTGGTTTTGATTTGTATTTCTCTAATAATCAGTGATGATGAGCATTTTTTCATATGTTTGTTGGCGTCATATATGTCTTCTTTTGAAAAGTGTCTGTTTATATCCTTCAACCACTTTTGAATGGGATTTTTTTCTTGTATATCTGTTTTAGTTCTTCATAGATTCTGTATATTAGCCCTCTGTCAGATGGGTAGACTGCAAAAATTTTTTCCCATTCTGTTGGTTGCCAGTTCACTCTAATGATGGTTTCTTTTGCTGTACAGAAGCTCTGAATTTTAATTAGATCTCATTTGTCTGTCTTGGCTTTTGTTGCCATTGCTTTTGGTGTTTTAGTCATGAAGTCCTTGCCTATGCCTATGTCCTGAATGGTTTTGCATATGTTTTCTTCTAGTGTTTTTATGGTGTTAGGTTTTATGTTTAAATCTTTAATCCATTTGGAGTTAATTTTAGTGTAAGGTGACAGGAAGGGGTCCAGTTTCTGCTTTCTGCACATTGCTAGCCAGTTTTCCAAACACCATTTGTTAAACATGGAGTCCTTTCCCCATTCCTTATTTTTGTCAGGTTTGTCAAAGATCAGATGGTTGTAGATGTGTGATATTGCTTCTGAGGCCTCCGTTCTGATCCATTGGTCTGTGTCTCTGTTTTGGTACCAGTACCATGCTGTTTTGATTACTGTAGCCTTGTAGTATAGTTTGAAGTCTGGCAGAGTGATGCCTCTGGCTTTGTTCTTTTTGCTTAGGATTGTCTTGGCTATGTGGGCTCTCTTGTGATTCCATATGAAGTTTAAAGTGTTTTTTCCCAGTTCAGTGAAGAAGGTCTTTGGTAGTTTGATGGGGATAGTGTTGAATGTATAAATTACTTTGGGCAGTATGGCCATTTTTACAATACTGATTCTTCCTAACCATGAGCATGGAATGTTTTTCCATTTGTTTGTGTCCTCTCTTATTTCATTGAGCAGTGGTTTTTAGTTCTCCTTGAAAAGGTCCTTTACATCCTTTGTTAGTTGTATTCCTAGATATTTTATTCTCTTTGTAGCAATTGTGAATGGGAGTTCGCTTTTGATTTGGCTCTCTGTCTGTTATTGGTATACAGGAATGCTTGTGATTTCTGCACATTGATTAGCAGGGTGGTACAGCAGAAGCATGATGGGCCCACAACATTTAAATTTCATACTTTAAAAATGAACAATAATGCAGTCTGTTTTTATGTAATTCCATTTTAAATTCAATCCCCAAATTACATATTTAATGTATGAGTGACTGGGTGATCACTCATACATTATTCAAATACTGTGGAAAATAAATCAGAATTGGTTAAATTTATTATACTTAACCATCACAAAACATCAGTGAATATAATGAAATCATAGAAATGGAACCAAACTGAAGTAAGAAAGAATAGGAAGGTATACCAGAACTAGCTGTACATGAGGTGGACAAATAGATTCAAGAAAAGAACAAACTTGCAATGTTCTAATACGACAGAAAGAATAAACCTCTTGTTTTGTCCACACTAACACTGTCCTAAAGATGAAGACATTTCCTTTTTCTAGTGTTTTTGAGAGTCTGTCTTTAATAGGCAGTACTGAGCAGGCAGTTTAGTGACAACATAAAAGTTATAGTGGTTATAAAAAGTGGCAAATTACTAGCTATAAATTAATACCAATAACCAAATCTGTATTATTGGCCAGACTGCTAGACAGGTTGTGTATATTTACAAAACTAATTTTTAAAACTGTTAACTGCTTCATTTAAAAAAATGAAATTTACTAGTATGAAGATTCATGTAAGCAGAGTTTCTGCTGAATGAAGCAGCATGGATTATTATTAGATTGCAATAGAAATATTTGCTGACCTATCCATATAAAGGAAAACTATGTTATTGGTACTTTACCAACTGGAATTTTTGAACACCCAATGCAAATGTTGACTCCACTAGACCACCATACGCTGAGTGACCACACAACAGAATACTAGACAACTGTGGGATTAAAAATAGCTGTGTTCAGAGTGGTTAGACAGGAGCATGGAAGGTAAACAAGAATGAACTCTTAACAACTTTTCCACTCACCTACTATGCTGGATAAAACAGCTTTTACTGTCTGGTGTGGTGGCACATGCCTGTAATCCCAGCATTTTGGGAGCCTACAGCCAGTGGATCGCTTGAGCTCAGGGGTTCCAGACACTCTGGGCAACATGGTGAAACACCATTTCTAGTAAAAATGCTAAAGTTAGCCAGGGGTGTTGGTGCTATGCCCCTTTAGTCCCAGCTACTCAGGAAGCTGAGGCAGGAGGATTGCTTGAGCCTGGGAAATAGACGTTGCAGTGATCCCAGATCACACCACTGCACTCCAGAGTGCAGAGCCAGACTCTATCTTGAAAAAAACAACAAACAAACAAACAAACAAACAAAATTTTTACTGTATCATTACATTATAGAGAGGAAAGCGCAAAGCAGGTAACTTGATGTAATAGGACTTTTTGGAGCCAAGGGAACATATAGAAAGAAATCATTCATTCCCATCAGTAAAGCACCTCAAGAGAGGACTGAGAAAAGTGAGATGCAAAGAAGTTTTGTTTATATCACCCTAAAGTCATAACTATAGAAAGCTAAAAACATGCTCTATTCCCTTATATCATTAGTAAGAATGGCAAAAATGTTTTTCTTAGACAAGTTTTTACACATATAAATAACATGGAGAACCAATGACCCATAAGTCACTTGGCTAAAGCAAATTTTGGGAAAAATTTGGGGTAAGTGAATTTAAATAACTGATTAAAGCACTTATTTAAAATACACTAGAACCCTACAAATCACTTTTCTCAATAAATGCATCTTCAAAGAAGAGCTTCTGTCTGAGCTGGAACAATCTCACAGAATCATAAGTCAACGTAAAATGAAAGAGTAAATATTTCACACTCCAAATAATTTAGTAAGGTATTGTCAAGCCTCATACTTTCAGTTTAAACTAACTTATGATTTAAAAAGAAAAGAAATTTCAAAAAATGTTAACTTTTTACTGTTCTACATGGAGGAACTGAGGATTTAATTATAATTTTTTTTAATGATGCAAGGCACTTTTCTTTTTTGAGTTTCATTTAGAATAAAAGCAATTCTGTACTGATTTATCGTATTCTATTTAGAACCATTTTGAACAGAGGAAAAGAGCCTGGGAAACTCTGAAAAGAACAAATAAAATTTTGGCTTTTACAAAAGAAAAATGCAAAAAAGAAAGTTACAAGAAAAGAAAATGCAAAAAAGAAACTCACAAGAGAAGAAATCTAACAGTATCCTTGTTTTTAAGCATCTGGTACTATAAAGCAAAACATCTTCCTGTTATCAATAAACCTTTGCTGTTTTTATAGAATAAATAAATTAGAAAAGTATTAGGAAAGGAAACAATAATTAAATCATGTTAAAGATAGTTGGCTAGTGTCACAATTTAAAAATTATTCAGGGATCACAAAATTTAAAAAAAATAATAAGCAATTGAATTATACTAAAACAGAAATGGCAGATTTCTGCATTTTGTTAATGTTTCTGTAAAAGGCTTCATCATAAAATTGATCTGTAAAGTTTTTTAAAATATGTAATATATAGAGGAAAGGACTCTAGGAATTTAAGATCCTTAAAGGGGTAAAAGAAAAATTCTTGAAATAAGAACAGGAGCTCGTAAAACAGGAACAGGTGAATGTAAACAAATAAATAATAATTTATTAACAACCTGGGATGAAACATGCATGTATGTACATCTGTATGTACATGTATATGTATCTGTGTGCACATACATGTGTATATGTACATATGTGCTTGTCTATAAAAATTCATTAGGCATAGTAAACAACATTCTATACTGGGTAGAGTTGAAGAGCAAACCAGTGAGCCAGAAACCTAAACAGAGGATTTTTTTTTAAAACACAGCGTGAATTTTTTTTTGTTTTTTTTATGATGGAGTCTCTCTCTGTCACCCAGGCCAGAGTGAAGTGACATAATCTCAGCTTGCTGCAACCTCTGCCTCCCAGGTTCAAGCGATTTTCCTGCCTCAGCCTCCCAAGTAGCTGAGACTAGAGGCACTCGCTACCACACCCGGCCAATTTTTTGTATTTTTAGCCGAGATTGGGCTTCACCATGTTAGCCAGGATGATCTCCTGACCTCGTGATCCACCCGCCTTGGCCTCCCAAAGTGCTGGCATTATAGTCATGAGCCACTGCGCTTGGCCCACAGTACGAAATATTAATAAAAAAGAGGTAGAAAGGAGGAAAGAAAAGTTGAGACATGGAAACTAGATCTAAAAGTTCTAGTACTTACCTAATAAAAGAATCATAAAGACAGAATAGTTAAAATGGAAGAGAGATAATGTTTAAAGAGTCCACCAAATAAAATCTTGTATAAACAAACAAAACAATCCTTAGATTGTCATGCACTTTTAGAATGAAAAAAGTAGAAAATTGATTCCTAAAAGCTACAAGTGAGAATGATGAGATTATCTCCAAAGGAATGAGTATCAGCTTAAAATTTTTTTAATTAAAAATATTAAAAACAGGAAGACAATATAAAATATTTTCAAAATACTTGAGGAAAAACGGCCATTAAATCTGGAATTTGATATCCAGGCAAACTTTCATTCAATTGTAAGGATGAAGTAAAGACATTTTCAAGCAAACGAGATTGCACAAAGTTTACCAATCCCTCTCAGGAGGAGGAGGAAAACTATTAATACTAGATAATATAGTCTAACCAGAAGAAAAAATGAATCTAAGAAAATATAAGAATCAATGATGAGCAAAGGAAACCGTCTAAATACTAAGTATATTTTTAAAAAAACCCATTTCACAAAATTATTAAGTTGTAACTAAGACTACACTGAGATTTTAGGAATGTGTGGGGTAGCTAAAAGCAGTAACTACATTCTAAGCTTCTTGTCATATTTGGGCTGTGGCCAAATAGAAATACCAACTAATTCTACATTATTTTGAAAAGAGCAACAGAATGTATAACTTTAAAGCAGTAGAGGGAAAATGGAACAAAAAAATGTGTATAATCTATCCAAATGCTCAAGAAAAATGAAGCAATGTTATGGCAAGAGAAAAACATAAATTAAAATTATAGGAATAAATGTAAAACTATCAACACTAAAGTATATAGGATCAAATACCAACTAAAGGACTCTAAATTCAATAAACAAGAATAATTCAGCTTTTAGTCAGAGAGACAAAGAATAGGTGCAAAAGATGATTACATACCATGCCCAAAGGGAGGCCTCATCAAGACTGACATTATAAAACCATATTCACTGTCTACAGTAACATAAAACTAAAAGTTAACCATGTAGAAACTAATCAGAATATTTTAAGGAAAATATGTTGTCAAAATGAGCTCAACAACATAGGCCAATAAACTAAAAGAAATTGAAACAGAAGCCAGAAATACTTCTTAAGGAAAGGCACAAGACCCAGATGACTTTATGGTGAGTTCCAGCAAAACTTTAAGGAACAGATAGTTTTCATCTTCTTCAGATTGTTCCAAACAATATAAAAAGGTAGGAAGCCAGCCAACATATTTTGTAAGGCTAGCTTAACAATGATATCAAAACTAGACCATGTTCATAAGTGAGATTTGATCTATAATTTTCTTTTAGTTTTTGTTGCTGATGTGAATGGAAATTATCTTTATATTGTTTGTACCAATGGGTTACTGAAGCTTCACAATTTTAAGGGGGTTTGATAAAAAAGAACTTTGTCCTTGGAGGGATTTACTCCATTTTATGTTTAGTTTCAATAGTTCTCTCATAACTTCATGTTTATAGTAATATACATAGTGTAAACATACACTCTGATTTATGAAAACTTATTGGAAAAACAACAAAAAAATGAGAAACAGTTTCTAAGATCTTAGCCATCATATATCAAAATTCTCTTTCATCTTTCTACGTTTTACAGACACCTTCCATATGTAAGCCATGGAGAGCTATACAGACATTAGTCATGCAAAATGGTCACCTGCTGTGACAGGCTTGGAAAACAATTCTGTCTATAATCCCAAGTGACAGACTTGGAAAACAGTTCTGTCTATAATCCCAAAGAAACATGTCTTCTTTTTGTAGTTCTTTCTCCTCTACTAATGCTTGCTGGAAGAAGAACTGATACTTGAGTTGCCATGTTTACTGCTCATGAGTTACTGGAAGACTGAAGTGGCTATGGCCAGGGACACACACATTCTCAGAGCTGCCACACCTTTTCTTGCCACTGACTGGCATTTACTTTCCTATAGACTTGATATTGTAAATGGTGAAGCAGCACTCCACTTCTGTGTAACACCAGTCCTGGATCCAAATTTTGACTCAGTTTTTTTCTCGTTGTGTGATCTCAGACAGGTTAATTGACTTCTCTGGACCTTAAGCTCCCTATTTTTGAGATGGAATTATTAAGACCATATCACAGGGTTGTTAGGGAGAATATATTACATAATACGTGCAAAATTATTTAGCACATCTTCTGTTACATACATCTTGTACTCTGTATATGTTGGTTCCTTTTGCCTTAAAAAATTTATAGACAAGCTTGGATGTAGGTCACCTAATCAGTGTCCTTTTGAAAAATTTGTTTTGCAGCAGATCTGATGTTTTTTTCTCAAGATTCCCAGGTTTCAAATTTTTCATATATTGAGGGCCAGTTACCTGGACAATGGGGGGAAATGGCAGTCGATAATTATGATCCTGGTTTCTAAGTTGGTAGGAGACTAATATTAATCCCCAAATTGTATGTGATACATGTTCATCTGGCCATAATTGTATAGTCTTCTTGAAAGCATTGACCAACAATGCTAATTTAACACATATTTCTTCTGGGGAGTATTTTTGAGCTAGTGGAGTTACCAATTTATTAGTTAACTCAGGACACTTTCTTCAGAGCAGAAATAGAAACAGGAAACTCATGAAAAGTTACAGGTATATATTTTCATTTTTTATCAGGTGGACAATTCAGTGTAAAGATTATCAGAGCATGCATTGGTCTTTGAAAAACATAGTGCCTGTGTTTGTTGGCTGGCAAATGACAGTGAATGTTACTCAGTTATATGTAATTCAAGGCAGAGTGAGATACTAACAGTAGGGGATAATAAAGCTATTTTCAGAAAACAGATTCAATTTCAATAAATACACAAATATGTTATCTTTCACAGTGAAATATCTTTATGAAAGAATTATTTCTCCTACTCTATCAACCTCCTTCAAAATCAAAGCACAGATTACAGGTGCCTTGTTTTTTGTTTTGTTTTGTCTATTTGTTTGTTGTTCAGAGAAAATAAGTTTGCAAACCCCAAGAAATTCAAAAGTGGTACATCTTTAGAAGCGAGATAAAAGAATCATCAGCATTGATTAAGCTTGCTTTATAGAATAATTTTTATTGTTCACAGTGAAGATTATTTCATTCTTGTGTTCTTCAGTTTGCTTATTTCATCACGGTCGTTTGATGGACAAAGTCACATGTACAATTATTATGTATCAATAACATGTAAAGAACACAAAAAATAAAAAATCTGTTTTGAATTTCAACCAATCGATTAACAAGTGAATTTTAGAGTTATAAACAATAAGAAGTTTGTCACAAAGCACCCAATGAAGTAGGACATTTTCCCTGACCTCTTCATAGGTGAAACTGGAGTGCCTGGGGCCCTAGAAATAGCCATCAGCCACTTCAGTGCTGGCAGGGGCAGACACTACTCGCTTGTCCTGCTGTGTTCCACCCCTCACAGGAGGAGGAGCACAGGTGAGCTGGTGCAGGAGCTGGGGCTAGTGCTTTTGGGCACCGGCAGGAGCAAAACTCTGTGCGGGCCCACGGCAGTGTCTAGGGGGATTCCTGCAATCCCTGAAACCCCAGCAAGTGTCACAGTCAGCACTCTTTTAGCTTTGCCATCTGTGGATGGCTTAGGTGTTAACAGCTCAGTGGAAGGTCAATGACAGCCTTTTGCACCTGCACCTGGGTTCTTGTCCAGCATTCAGGAGGAATGAGGTTGCATGAACAAATCGGAGATGGTAAATGTGGGGGATTTTATTGCTGATGAAACTGGCTCTCAGTAGGAAGGGGAGGTAAAAAGGAAATGAAGTGGGAAGATAATCTTCTCCTGGAGTCTGGCCCCAAAGCAACGCTGTCAAGCTGACCCTCTGAAGTCAACCCACTTCTCTCTGATATCCAACCGTAGTCTCCAGTGTCCAGCTGTTTCTTCTCTCTCTGTTGGCTGAGACTGGAGTTTTTATAGGCACAGGATGGGGGGCAGGGTAGGCCATGCGTAGTTTTGGAAAAGGCAACATTTGAGTGGGAAAACAGGAAACAGGAAAACACTTCTCACTTTGAACCACCATTCCAGGCTTGAGGGTGGGGATCTGCCCTCTTCTCCCCAGAATTTCCCTGCCTCCTCCCTATCATTTCCCCCCTCTGAAGATACACATCTAACTGCCATTAGAATACAGATAATGATAGGTCTTAGCTACTTCTTGCTGCCAGGGGGCATTGTTTTGGGGAGAATGAGAGTCAGATTTCTCTCAAATGTCTACCTAAGGGTCCCTGGCAAAAGAGAGCTATCATCCTAGGCTTCAGTTGCCTGACTGTTTGAAGTTTGATGGCTTTTGGGTGAGAAGAAGTAAGTTTTACAAGATTAAATATGCATGGATCAAATATGTGTATTTTACAAAGAGGAGTGAAAAGGAGAGAATCAAGTGCCAAAGATTACAAAAATAAGTGAAATATACTAACCACTCTGAAAACAACGTTGTATCCCATGGTATAGAACAGAACGAAACTGAAAACAGCAAGCATAGCGAAGACTATAAGGAAGGTATCCATGGAACGTTAATTATTAACACTTATCTTTTGTGATTTTTAGCTTGAGGTCCCCCATCTCTTCACACTGGAACTTTGGGTTGATGGAGGTAACTCTGTCAACTTCTCAGGCCTTTATTTGGGTATAATGAACTTAAGCATCTATTCCGGTGACCTACTGTAAAAGACCATGGTGATCACTTTCAGGAGGTTCCCTAAAGTACTATCTGGTCCCAGGGCCTTTTTCTGCAGTTTCCTCCTGATATCAAGGGCTTCCTGCGTAATAAATTCATCTTTTAGGATTAGTTATCCCTCAGCTGAAGCAGGAGATAGAGAGATGTGTTTTATGAAGGCCTCTCTTAGCCTCTTCAGGAAGGCAGTGGGATTCTCATCAAATCCGTCGGCTGTCATGGATAGCTTGGTATAATTGAGAGGCTTAGTTATAATCCTGTGTAAGCTCTCCATTTTGCACACCTGAAAGTATCTCCTCTTTCATTCTCCATTTCATCACTGGGATCTCACACAGGATCATTCAATGGTACTGCTTCTCTTCCAGTGGATAAAGTTTGACCCTTTCCCTGACACTATATGTGATACAAAGCTCATCCTTAAATCCCTGTATTGCTTGTAGAGTGGTTTGATTTAAAAGTAACATAACTCTTTCCAGGAGAGTTCAAATACTTGGGTTTGGCCAGGAGTGTTGGTTCATGCTTGTAATCCCAGCATTTTGGGAGGCTAAGGTGGGCAAATCACCTGAGGTCAGGAGTTCAAGACCAGCCTGGCCAACATGATGAAACCCTGCCTCTACTAAAAGTATAAAAAATTAGCTGGGCGTGGTGGTGGGCACCTGTAATTCCACCTACACGGGAGGCTGAGGCAGGAGAATTGCTTGAACCTGGATGTGGAGGTTGCAGTGAGCCAAGATCACACCACTGCACTCTAGCCTGGGCAACAGAGTGAGGCTCCATCTCAAAAAAAAAAAAAAACAAAAAAACCCCACAAATACTTGGGTTAAATTCTGGAAAGTCTCTGTTTTTCTCTCAGGGTCATCTGAAAACTTGCCAAGATCTCCCTTAATTTGCCTTCAGTCCTGTAGAAAGAAGGGCACCTGGACCTTACTGGGGCCAAATTCACGAGGTATTTGTTGGAGGGGCAAGAGTGAGACTGGGGCTTGTCTAGGGAAAGGATTTCTAGGAAGGGGCAAATAAGAGAGAAGCTGGATAGGGAGAACAGTGTAGGCCCAGAGGAGCAGGGCTGGAGGAAACTGGCTCCCCTGCTGGAGATGCCTCTGGGGTTTATTTCTTTAGTTCCCTGGGATCGCTACTAGTAGCCTCTCCTGAGATGGCAAACAGGAGGACTGGATCAATCTTGCACTGTAGGCAAAAGTCTGGATTGCCCTGCAAGGTACCAAAAGCCTGCACATATGGGGCCTCAGACTGTTTGCCCTCACATTCACAGAAAAGGTCCAACTGCAGGATTTCTTCCTGAGGCCAAGCCAGTCCTTCCTGCAGATCATAATTTGGCCAAACCTTTGTGCAGAGAGCTATGGGGCATTTTTCTTAAAGTCTGAAGGTCAAAGCAGTCCCAGTGATTCAGGATACACTCCAGAGGAGTATAGACTGAGGATGGCAATGACAGCTGGTTGTCCATTCTGAAAGACAGAGAAGTAGGCTTCCCTTATTTTCCTTCCTTTCGGTGAAAACTCGGGGTATGAGGGAGAGAGAAAGCAGGCATTCCTCTCTTCTGCCTTGTTATCCCCAAGACCTGGTAACCTTAGATGGATGCCACCCATGGGTGCCATTATGGCCTGCACCCATGAAGCAAGGAGGGCCTAGAAACTACAAATTGTCTGCACTCAGCTATGCCTCCATCCTCTCTACCGTCGACAACGTTTGCTTTCCCTGGGCCTTATCTATGCCTTGGAGCATGGCCTCCTTCCATGAAGCAGGAGCTTAATCAGCAAGAATTGGTCCTGCCCACTTATACTGTGCCTGTTGCCTCACTTTTATCCCTCAGATCTGGTCTTCCTTTCTAGGGATCTAACTCAAAGTTTAGAATTGAGTTTGGGACAAAAAAGGTATATCAGGCTTGCATGGATTCATTGGATTAGGTCCTAGATAGCCCTTGCCAATTTTGCAGTTGTTAGCTGGTGGAAGATATTCCTCTGTTGTCTCCCTATTATAAGCAGAGACCTGCAGTAGGAAAAGAACCCTTTAAGAAAGGGAAAAAGCTGCTTAAGAGAGAGTAAGAACCCCTTGCCCTGTGCAAATAGGTTCCTTTAATCACTGTATCCCTCCCCCAGTTTAGACCAAGCTGAACTCCTTGGCCAGGGGAGGAAAGGCTCTATGGGCATTTGGCAGGAGGAGATGGTGAGCAGGAAACTCTGGCCAGCTGGCCACATGGGGTCCCTGGACCCCATGACTGCCCTGAGGCCCTGGTTGTAGCCTGGGTTCTATCCCACCCCACGTGGCCATTGGGCATGGCATGTACATACTGCAGACATGCCCAAGTGCCCCAGCTGGGAGGGGAGGGCCTGAAGAGGGGAGCCACTGTGTGCCATGTGTGCCTGCAGCTGTTGGGGTTGGGGAGGGAATGGCACCTCTAAGAACAAATGGGAAATCACGTTGTTCTGAATTGCATATCTGATTGCTGGGCCAAACACTTATTCTACTTAATATTTCTGCAGTTTGCAGCAAAACCCTTAACGTTATAAAATAAGAGATAGGAGCCTTTTCAAACTATGAAGAAAGAAAGAAAAGATACCATAGAAAAGTCTGGGGGTCTTGGCCAATGCCTTGATGGGTGGTTGGGGACTGGGCCCAGTTTTGGGGCCTTCTGGCAACACTGAGGAGTGACCTTGACCAGATGCCTTCAGTTGCCTCGGGACTTTATTCCAGTCCCATGTGACAGCAAAACCTCTGTGAAGAGAAAAAGAGCCAACGTTTATTTTACCCAAAAGAAAGAGATGGTAGTGTTGCATCCTGTCCCCTGCAAGTGGCATAGCTCAGAGGAAAGTCTGTGGGCAAAAAAGAGAGAGAGCTACATTTTTGTATGTACTCACTTTTCTGATGTATTCTAGACAGCTCTCTAAAATGAAGCAGGAAATTTTCCCTGATCCCTTTGTGGGCAGGAACTGGAGTGCATGAACACTAGAATCATCTGGCTGCTTTGGAGCCAGCAGGGACAGACTCCACTCACTTGGTCCTGCTACGTTCCACACCTCACAGGATGAGGAACACAGGTGAGAAGGTGCAGGAGCCAGGGTGAGTGCTTTTGGGTGCTAGGAGGAGCGAAACTCCATGCAGCCCTGCAGCAGCATCTGGGGGTGGAGGGGTACCTGCAACCCTTGAAGCTCCAGAGAGAGTGTTACAGTTCATGCTCTTTTAGCTTTGCTGTCTGTGGATGACTTAGGTGGTAACAGCTCAGTGGAAGGTCGGTGTGACAGCCTTTTGCACCCATCCCTGAGTTCTTGTCTGGCAACCAGGAGGAATAAGGTTGCATGAACAAATTGGAGATGGTAAATGTGGGGATTTTATTGCCAATTAAAGTGGCTTTCAGCAGGAAGGGGAGTTGAAAAAGGAATGGAGCAGGAAGATCATCTTTCTTCAGAATCTGGCCATTCCCAGCTAAACTCTCTAAAGCAATACCATCAAGCAGTCCCTCTGAAGTCAAGCTGCTTCTCACCGTGTCCAATTGTAGTCTACAACGTTTTTCTGCTTCTCCTCTTCTCCTCTTCTGCCAGCTGAACCTGTTATTTTTTGTTGCTGTTGTTGTTGTTGTTGTTGTTGTTGTTGTTTTGAGACGGAGTTTCACTCTTGTTACCCAGGCTGGAGTGCAATGGCGCGATCTCGGCTCACCGCAACCTCCGCCTCCTGGGTTCAGGCAATTCTCCTCCCTCAGCCTCCTGAGTAGCTGGGATTACAGGCATGCGCCATCATGCCCAGCCAATTTTTTGTATTTTTAGTAGAGACGGGGTTTCACCATGTTGACCAGGATGGTCTTGATCTCTTGACCTCGTGATCCACCCGCCTTGGCCTCCCAAAATGCTGGGATTACAGGCATGAGCCACCGCGCCTGGTGCTGAACCTGTTTTTTTTATGGGCATAGGATTAGGAGCAGGGTGGGCCGTGGGTGGTTTTGGAAATGGCAACATTCGAGTAGGAAAACAGTAATGTATGTTCTCACTTTGGGCCACAATTCCAGGCTTGAGGGTGGGGCCCTTGCCAGGGACCTGCCCTCTTCTTCCCAGAATTTTTCTGCCTTCTTTCCCTATCACTACTATCATGGCTCTTAAGAAACTGAAAAAAGTTAAATATGATCACTTACCTACATGTTCTTTTGTGTAAGAGCTAAATTGTTACTAATGCATGCTAAACAGTTGACACTCAGATATTTGAAAAATGATTGATTTATGTGTGTGTATTTATTAACAGAAATAATTAACATGGTTCAACACTCCTAGTTTACAAAGCACATTCACTGTCTCAATCTTATTTGTCTTCACCTTTAGCGCTCAGGGAATAAGTTGAACAAAGTATTATCCACTCCATTTTCCAGCTGAGGAAACTAAGATGGAAAAATTTTCAGTGACTGTCTTAAAATCACAGTTAGAGCTTGGATCTCAAGTTTGCTGAATCTTTTTGAAAACTCTGTTATTTTTCCTCTTGTGTTTTGAGAGTGTGTAGGCCAAATAGAATAAGGATAAGAAGGTCAGTGGAGAGTAAATTGGCAGTCTCCTGCAAGATTGGAAATATGCAAACTCCGTGACCCTGAAACTCCACTTCTAGGTATATGCCCTAGAGAATCTCCTTACAAGTATACAAGGACATAAGAACATTTATTGCAGCATTATTTGGTAATAGCAAAGTTGGAAGTAACTTAATATACATCTGTAAGAAAATAAATAAATCAACTCTGTTCTCTTCATATGATAAAATGCCATTTAACAGTTTAAATAATAGATTAGCTTCATAAATGTGATATTGAATGAAAAAGAAAATTTTAGAATGATACATATAGTATGATTTTACTCAAATAACATTTTTTAAAAGTGGAATGCTAGATACTGCTTACGAACACATATATTTGTTATAAAATAGAAAAACATCCCTTCTAAGAATACATATCAATTTCAGTATAGTGTTTGCAAGGGACCGACTGAGAAGGGGAACAAAAGGGAATTCAACTTTGTAATCTTCAACTCTATAATGTTCTCATTGCATTTTTTATGTAAAAAATAAGAAACAAACGTGACAAAATGTTGATGCTTCTTAATTTCTAGGATTGGGCATATGGATATGTATGTTTTACTTTCTCTTTTTGTGTTTAATTTAGCTTTTTCAAAATTAAAGAGGAAAATATTCATTTAGCATAGAGTACTACCTTTAAAACCAGTCTGGGCAGCATGGTGAAATCCCATCTCTACTAAAAATACAAAAAATTATCTGGGCGTGGTGGTGAACACCTGTAATCCTAGCTACTTGGAAGGCTGGGCAGGAGAATTGCTTAAACCTGAGACACAGAGGTTACAGTGAGCCAAATTGACACCACTGCACTCCAGCCGGGGCAACCAAGCAAGACTCCAGAATAGAGCAGTACAGCAGAGTGGTTATGAAGATGAGCTTCAAAGACAGACCAGAGTTGAATTCCAATTCTGCCAATTTAAATGCTGTTAAAGTGAAGTAGGCCTCCATAAGCAGGATTTCTTAGTGTCTTTGATATGGTGATGTGTGTTGTAAGCCTTTAAGATAAGAATATAACATTCAGAATTTCTCAAACATATTTGACCAAGGAATGAGCATTCTTTGGGATATTCTGGTAAAGGGTAGCTTTACAGATAATATGTATCTATGGGGTAACTTGAATGATCAATTGTCTTTAGGTTCGAAAAGGTCTCCCTTCAACTCCTTCCTGTTTTATCAGACTTGTGTTTCTCTCATTCCTGCTATCTCTAAGCTTGCTTTCTTTACGAAGAGAGAGAATCCATTGCCATTTTCTCTACAAGTCAACACAGTGGCTGCTGAGAGAACAGAGTCCACTGAGTAGCATGGTCATAAGACAGTTTTCTTCAAGATCAGCATAAATCATTTGATGTGGGCAATTTCCAAGATCTTTTTTAAAAATTCTGTCTATGCTTTGGTAGCAGTTGCTACTTCTAGATTTGGGCAGTATCTATAAGGTGTCTGGGCACAGCATTAAATCCAATTCCTTCTCAGTTACTAAGAAATCTGTACTTTTTAATTTTTTTCAGTGTTCATGCTTCATATTGACCTGAAGATTTATTATCTTAAAGTCCTCTGAAGAGTTTATTATGCTATGGTTTATACCATATCCAAGGCGGCTTGCCTATTCCTTAGGAAATTCCAACCAGAGACACCTCAAAAGGTATCACACATGTCACCCATAGAACATGATCTCATTCATACCCCACCAGCTTATCAAACTCTATAAGCCAATGGAGTTGGGTTCGAACCCTAATCTGGCCACTTTACTAACTAGTTCACTTTGCTCCACTGTAGACTGTTTCTGCAACTGAAAGAAGGAGACATTGATACTTATCAGATATATATATATAGTATATTATATATACTATATATATATATAAAATTTAAGACAGTATTATATATAATATACTATATTTATGAAATATTATCTTAGATTACCCTAATTATGGATTCTAAGAAATAAATCGTTTTAACATTCAACTTTTTCAAAATTGAGACACATCTTTAATTCTTGACATCCTACAATTCACCATCAGCCATGTTTTTTTTCACATTTTAACACCATTGGGGAAAAAAATTAATCTTTTGAGAACTTAAGAGCTTCTTAAATTTGATGCAGAACAATATTTGTTATCAGTCCAGTCTTCCCAACCAGACACTTGAGACCAAGAGTTCTTTCTTTATATTCCTTCCATCTTCCATGCAGAGGTCCACATCAATTAGTGAGAACAGAGAATATACATTTACGTACCGAAACATGGTGGGTATAAAGAGCAACAGACTCAGAGTCTTAGCACTTCCCCTTGCTAGCCATTAGAGTTTGGAAATTCCTTAACTTCTTGTGGCCCCAGTATTCTCCATAAAAGGCAGAGGTATTTTCCCATCCTGTGTACTTTACAGAATGACTGAAAATCAAATGATATAGTGGATGTGAAGCACTTTGTATATGACACAGGGGTATAAAAGGGCATTTGAACATTTCTCAGTATCACTGTTGGATTGTCAAGCTGTTTCCCTATAGAACCCTCTACACATTACAAATTGCCTAAATGTAGCCTAAAACCAAAGTGTTTAACAATGGAATTTCTATGATTTCAAATAACTTATTTCCTTTTGCTCAAGGCTGACAGATTTCTGATACAATGCTTGTTTTACCTTGGGTGTAATACTCAGCCTGGGTTGGAAGCAAATTGAAAATTAAGGATTTTATTCCAGGTTCTGCCTCTGATCTTGGTCTGCATTTGACCTCGGGTAAATTCACATCTTCTGGAGGGCAGGCAATCCAGACAGAGAACATTTAGCTATGGTTTACCTTGGATTTGAAACATTTCCCCCAGTGATTTATGTCTCTGACATGGTCTCATTTTATATAACCCCAAATAAAGCCTCATTTGTTTCCCTTGGCCTATTTGAAATCACCAGAGCTACATACGCATATATTCAAGTTTTGCAAAATTCCCTGGGATGAATCCCTTTATATGCACCAAAGCCAGTTCTGCTTTGTTGATTAGCTCGGTAATCTTCTGGGTGTCTTTGGGGATTTCAGAACTTGTGTTCTCATGGTGAAATGCACTAAAACTGGCAGACAGAAAATACAAACTAGTCTTTATAATTGAGGTTCCTGTACTCATTTCCTAGAAGTTGAGCTCTGAGTTTTAGGTCTTTCTGTAGTGAACAAGGAATAGAGTATGAGCTGTATTGAGGGCCCAGAGCTAAAATGACCTCCCAGCCAAGTGTCTTCTTCACTGAGGATGTATAATTACCCGCAAAATGCCAACTCCTGAGTCACAAAAGCTATCATTCAGCCTTTTGTCCTTTTAAACTGATGTGTCTGATTGGATCAGCCATAAACCAGAAAACATGTTTTTCTTTTAAATGTACCTCTGAGTTCCCATACAATTTTCATTAAGCCCATCCCATAACCAATAGTTTGCTATGAAAAAGACAAGCAAAGGGAGAATCCCAATCTTTGCCTTCCAGGAAATTTAGTTTGGTTGGAGAAATTTGATCACAGGAGATAAATATATTATCAGTTAATAGCACTAGAGGTTCAGTGTGAAGAGAACTGTGGAATTGTCAAGCATCCAGAGGCAGAGGACAGAGGAAGTCTCCATAGACTGTGGATAAAAACATAGTTATTCTTTGGAATCATCTGTAAACAGGCTTCAAAAGAAATATAACAATATCATCTGATGTATATGTTTGCATGTAGGTGAGTGAGTATATTACTGAGATGGAAAAGGTGTAAGAAAAACAGGTAATCTGGCCCATCCTGATACCTTTCCAGTGCTTGCCAGCTGTTGATAAATGATGCATGTTGTTGATGCTTTGGAATTGTATTTAAATATTTAGGTGGATGAATGACTCAGGGTACTGAGGACAAGGAGAAGACTGATTAACATCCTGGCATTCATTCCTACAATCTCTGAGATTCAGTCATTGGATTATCTGTTCTCTAAAAATTCAAATTCATTTGTACTCTGGCTTCTTCTAGAGAAATGCATCTGAGATCCTTAACACACTGTGACGAACCCTGTTACGGCCACCTTCAAAGACTGCATCCTTGTTTGATCTTGGATGACTTTCTTGCTCTAGGCCCAGGTGACCAAATTTATTATTGACGTGTTGGCAGATGTTTGCTCACATTCTTCGGGATTAAATGGGTTTAAACGTGATCATTCAGATAGGCTGCTTTGAATTTGAAGGAGCACGTTTCTACTCCGTGGTGAAGCGGGCGGGGGGGGCTCTGTACAGATTTGAAATGAGAAAAAAGTTAAAAGCATTTCAGATCACTGTTTTCTTTCTTGTTGATTTTTCTGAAACTATTAAGAATTTTTTGGACTACTTTGAGGAGGCCCATTCCTCCCCTCAAATGTCAACCCTTTTTCTCAGTTTAGCATTTCTGGTATTTTCTTTTGGGACAAATGTAATTCAGAACTGTGTCTATACAATCCAGTGAAGTGAGGAATTTCAGATAACTCAAACAGTAAATGATGTTTCCCTTCAATGATCTAAATATTTTAGATGAATGTGTTAAAAAGATGTTTGTTTGAGATTATCTAGATCAAGAATCCAATTCCCCACATTACTTTGCATAAACATAGGGTGTTTAGATCTTTTTTAAAAGGTTCTTTACCATAAAAATCCAGCATTGGAGTTTTGTTTCATTTTTATTCCAGTTTCCTGTGGAAAGCATTCTGTGTCCCTTCTTTACCCCATTATATTCTCAGAAGCAGCTGCTATTGCCTTGGCCACAATACAGCATTTATTTGCTGATTTTGGGACATTTATGTCCTAAATTGGCTGAGCTGTGGGAATGCTGAACTTCTTGGAATACAAGCCTACAAGCCGTAGGTCATGGGCCTGTGAGGCACCTGTGAGCACAACACCCTTGCTAGTCTGTACGCACAGACCCCTCAGTTTTCACTGATTATGTCCTAAACCCAGGAGAGGATCTAGTGACCTTTAAGCACAACTGAGATGGGTAGATTAAGGCCAGGACATACAGCTTCCATGAAGTAGGGAGTCTCCTCTGAACTTGTTCAAAGATCTAAAAACTAACTATCTACACAAGCTCATTTGTCCAGCTTCTGGGCTTAACTTGGAAAAGACAGAGGTAATCCAAACGGACATTTCTAAAATTCTCTATTCTTGGGAGTTTTGACTCAAACCTAATCAACTAGCTAAGACTTCCCACTGGGCACCCATTAGTTCAAGAACAAACTGTTTCTTTTGCTTCCTGCCTTGGGCAACTTCCATAGTTCAATCTTACCCTATCTGAAGAACTTTGCATGGACAGGTGAACTCTGACAGTGAGGCACTGAAAAGTGGCACTTCTGTGTTTCAGGTCTGTGTTTAAAGTCTTCATCGTTTCATGATCTAAAAGTTCCTCTGTGATCTAGCCCCTATTGGCCACTCCCATACTATCTTTTGCCACTTCTTATATTGTATTTAATATTCCAGCAATTCCAAACCATCTGAAGACATCATACTCTGAAGCAAACTCATGTTCTTTCTTGTCTTTCTGTTGTTGTTCAAGTGTTCCTGGAATATCTTTTTCCCAGTGACTGCTCATTATTTTCTTCCTGCACACTGCTCTGCTTTCTGTCTTATTGTTAAGACCCTGCATTGGTATTATTTCCCCCAGAAATCCCTCATATTTGCTAGTGGGTATGTACATACCACATCATTTTATACCTGTCCAGTTGCGGGTCTGTCTCCCCTATTAGACTCTGAGATCCTCTAGAGCAGATACTAGGTCTCTTCTATCTTTATTTTCTCTGATGCCTGACTCCAAGAATGGAGCAAAGGAGATACTCACAAAAATGCTTAATAAATTGAATGGATAAGTAAGAGTTCCTGGGTGGGTAGGGGATGGTGCTTTTTGGTCAAGAGTTCTATTTAATGATGGGCAGAGAATAAACCACATCACAATAATAATAATGGTTATGTTCTACCTGAGCAGTTATTACCTGGCAAGTATTTTCAATATGTGTAGCCCATGCATTAACACTATGATGTTGATACTATGATTATCTCTATAAAACCACAAGGGAAAGATTATGATGGTAATTATGGTAATTCTAATATTGATAATAAAGAACTTAAAATGTAAAGAAAAGGAAACTTCCCAACACACATGCTAAGCGATTTTCTTAGGGTTACACATGTTCACAAACAGTAGAGCCTGAGATTGCTGACCAATGCCAACATAATATGCTTGATCAATGACATATTATTTGGAGGCAGGTGTAGAAACTAGCCATGTTGGAGATGAGTTGAAATCCCCCCAACTGCAATTAGGCTTTGAATTACTCTACTGAGAAAACACTAAAAGCAGTTAGAATCAGGAAATATTTCATTCAATGTGGGGCTGGCAGAGTCTGTCTACACATGGGCTCCAAAGACAGGAACAGCTTGTTAATCTGGCATTTAACTACCAGAAATTTCTATTGACAATTATTGCTGGGAAGAGCAATTGGTGCATAATGATGTCCCTTTGGTATTGCTTGGTCATGAAGTGCTTCCTGAATCATAAAAAAATAAGAATTATGTTCAGTCTCAGTTTAGTATTGAGTCTGTTTTACTGTCTTTGAAGTCCTTAGATGTCAGTAATCGCTGAATAACATATATACTTAATTATATTAAATATTTTAATAACCAGAACCCCCCCTAAAGAGAAAGTTTATTATACTTTAAACTTGGCCATTATTTAAAAATATATGGATGTTGTTGAAATTTCTGAAATGTAAATTCATGAGAAAATACCGATTTATAATCATATTTGGTTATTATATACTAAATAAGTAATGGATATAATTTGCCCATTTGAAACATCTACCACGTGAGTAGGTACTGTGTTGGGTACTGGAGTTACAGGAGTAGTTGACACAGTCACACTCCCTGCAATTCTGTAATAAAGAAATTCATGAAAGTTTTTTATGCTAAATAAAGGAATTTTGATTCTCAAAGACTGGTGATATTATGGATAATACTAAGATTCCAAGGTTGAGTTAATAAATGCTACAACTGAACTAAAAGCCAACTGCTATATACATAAAAGAAAAATAAGTGATTAGATTTGGGGACTGAGAGGCTTGAAAGTGCAGCAATTCTTGGGATTCCTGTGACCCTGCAATGGAAGAAATGCTGCTGTGGTCAGACTGTTGGGGTCTAAGAAGCTTGGACTTTATTCTGTAGAATGGATGGTGTTGCTTTTGATGTTTTCATCATGAAGTATTTGCCAATGCCTATGTCCTGAATCGTATTGCCTAAGTTCTCTTCTTAAGTTTTTATGGTTTTAGATCTTAATGTTTGAATTTTTTTTTTTTTTTGTGGAGACAGAGTTTTGCTCTTGTTACCCAGGCTGGAGTGCAATGGCGCGATCTCGGCTCACCGCAACCTCTGCCTCCTGGGTTTCAGGCAATTCTCCTGCCTCAGCCTCCTGAACAGCTGGGATTACAGGCACGCGCCACCATGCCCAGCTAATTTTTTGTATTTTTAGTAGAGACGGGGTTTCACCATGTTGACCAGGATGGTCTTGATCTCTTGACCTCATGATCCACCCGCCTCGGCCTCCCAAAGTGCTGGGATTACAGGCTTGAGCCACTGCACCCGGCCAATGTTTGAATTTTTAATCCATCTTGAGTAATTTTTGTATAAGGTATAAGGAAGGGGTCCAGTTTCAGTTTTCAGCATATGGCTGGCCAGTTTTCCTAACACTATTTATTAAATAGGAAATCCTTTCCCCATTGCTTGTTTTTGTCAGGTTTGTCAAAGATCAGATGGTTATAGATGTGTGGCATTAGTTCTGAGGCTTCTGTTCTGTTCTGTTCCATTGGTCTATGTATCTAAAAGTAAGTACAATATATCCATGACATAGATTGCAGTACACACTCAAGAAGAAATTAAATCCTTACTTTTATTTATAAACCAGGTTTTGATGTATGAAAATGTTAGTTTCCTGCAGGACAATTAGAGAGCTAGAGAGAGCTCTTGCATAATTTCTCAAACGTTGTGGTGACCAGACACGATCAGAGATTTAGGGAGAAAGGTCAACAGACTGAAACTATCAACCAAGAAGGTCCTGAGTAGAGTGGTAGCCAAGCAAAGTATAACATGGAAAGGTGTGGGCTATAAATTAAGTTTTTAGGTCTCCAATTCCCTTCCCACTGACAGCCTTCAAGTTAAGGATCCAAAGCTTGAATTGGCTCTGACTGTGGATTCGCAGTTCACTTAGACCACTGGAGAGCTGGGATTTGTTTGCTTTAAAGTTTTCTCCAAGACATATTTAATAGGTAGATGTAAACCTATATGTTCTCCTTCCAACAATTCTTGGATCTTTGTGTTCCTTGATGCCTGCTCTCTTTTCCCAGGGTGTCTTTAGCAACATAATCTTTACTTTGCTAAAGAAGAAGTGCCTTTGGCTTGCATGCTTTCCCACCACCCTGTCTGTTTTCTTGAAATGGCTCACTCCAGTTTGTTTATTTATGATGGGTCTTGTGGTCAGCTGCAAACTTAGTTTGCAGTTTTTTGGGTAACATTTATTGTTTTCATCTGATTAAAGAATAATGCATGCCAATGGTTGAAAAACTGAAAAACATAGTGAAGTATAAAAATGAAAATTCAAATCACTTGTAATTCCATCACCCAGAGCTAATCACTGCTAATATTTTGAAATATTTTCTATTGGGCTTTTTTTTTTCTATGCATGTATATGATGATTGATCATGTCTCCATGCCTTACAACAAAAAGTTAAGGTCTATATAATTTCAGTTGATTCTGACTTTTGAAAATTATTTTTTAAACTAATGTAGGCACCTAAATCTTTGTTTACATTTTCATTATTTCTATAGGAATAGACTCTCATAAAAGAAATTATGGTTTCAATTATATGAATATTTTTAATGACTTAATACAAATATACCAACTTAAATCTTCATGAGCTTGGTAATGCTAACATCATTTCACTATATCCTTGCTATCTGTATTAATTTCAATTTAATAATTTAGTAGGCTAAAAATAATATATTATTATTTTACATTCAACTTTTTGGACTAATTACTAGTGAGTTTTATAACCTTTGATAGAGAATTGAGTCCAGAAATCCTGACCCTTATTTGTCTGCATTTAACCTTCATTTATTTACCACTGATGTTGAGTTCCTGGCTCTGCTAAGTAGGGTCTGTGTACCTTTTTTGATCCATAAAACATGCTAACATCCATACTATATATTTTCTCTTCACTTAACAATCATGCATTCATGAAATATTTATTGAAAAGCTAACATATTTTAGGCTTCTGAATCTAGATATGGATGAATGAAAATTGAAGATACATAACCTACAGAAACTCATAGTATAGAGGCAACACATACACTTAAGTTGCAAAATAAAATATAGTATCTTGATGTCACACAGTTAATAGTTATTGAATGTCATTTATGTGCCATAGATTATGCTAAGCACAAGGATACCAAGAATGAATAAGATAGACATAGTATTTTTTTTCTTTACGAAGCTAGATTATTATTGGCTAAACAGAGCTGTATAAAGATTATTGTAATACAGTGGAGTAAGTTAGAAGCAGCTTAAAATAGTGGCTAAGGACCTGGCTCTGAATCCAGTCCATCTGGGTCAAATCCTGGCTCAACCACTAATTAGCTGTACTCTGTAATTATAGGCAGGTAAATTAGCCATTCTTTTCATCAATTTCCTCACTGAGAAAACAGAAGGAATAACAGGGTTGTTTCATAGATTCATGTAAAGCTGTTAATACAAGACCTAGTATATAGTGAGTGCTCATACATATTTTATAACTATGGTATGGAAAGCACAGTTCGTGTTATTAGAGTATGTAGGAGGAGCACTTGACAGACTCATTAGCGGTGGGCATTAAAGAAGCTCCTTTAGGAGGAAGAAACAGCCTGGAACCTGAAAGATGAGGAGGTAAAACGGCACATTTGGGAGAGTGCAGTAGATGTGTGCTATGGGTGTGAGGGTGTAACTCATATGCAAAGAGAATTATATGTGTGAAGCCTCAGAAGAAAGACAGTGAATGGCTCTCAAAAAACTAGAAGAAGTTCAGTGTGACCAGAATACTGAGTTTGAGGATCTTTCAGTTGTCTATTGTTATCCAACAACGCACATCAAAATGCAGTGGCTTTGAAATGCAAAGGGCTAAAAAACAACAATTCAAATAACTAATGATTTTGCATCAGAAAGCACAGAGACTAGGAGATAGTGGAATGACATCTTTAAAGAACTGAAAAAAAAAAAAACCTGCCAACCCAGAATTTAATATCCATAAAAAATATCCATCAGGAATGAAAACAAAATGAAAGTTTTCTCAAATGAAGGAAAATGGAGAGAATTTGTCACCAGCCTACCTGCTCTAAAATAAATGCTAAAAGAAGTTCTTCAGGATGCAAGAAAATTATACAGATACTAAAAACTTCAGGAATGAAGAAGGAACAACAGAAATGGCAAATAGCTGAAAATATAATAAACTTTTTCTCATCTTAAAATTCTTTAAAAATTTATATAACCATTGAAAGAAAAATTTATAACATTATCTGATGGGATTTTCAGTGCAACACGTGTGACAACTGTAACATAAAGGGGGAGAATAGAGGAAGCTATTTGGTTGCAAGGCTTCTACATTTTACCTGAAGTAGTATAATATTAACTCTAAGCATAGGCATAGGAGAGGTTAGGCATCAATGTTCTCATCTCTAGAGTAATCACTAAAACAATAATACAAAAAGATATATCCAGAAAGTCAACAAAAAAATTAAAATGGAATTATTGAACAGTATTCAAATAATTAAAAAGGCAGGAAAGGGGGAACAGAAAAACAGAGAGGACAAACAGGAAAAAAATAATAAAATGGTAGGCTTAAATCTAACAATGTCATTAAATGTAGATAGTTAAATCCATCAATTAAAGAACAGAGATTTATTTTTTAATTGTTAAAAAATAACTATATGCTATCTACAAGAAATCCACTTTAAATATTATATATACACACACACACACACACACACACACATACCTATTAGGTTAAAAGTAAAAATATAGAAAATATATGCAAATACTAATGAAAAGAAAACTAGAGTAAATATATTAGTATCAGACAAAGTAGATTCATAAATAATTACCAAGGATAGAGAAGAAAATTACATATTGAAAAAAGTTCATTCACTGAGAAAACATAATAGTTCTAAATGTATATAATGTATATGTACCAAAAACAGAGCATACATTGTAATGAAATGGAAAGTAAAGATAATAGAACAAAATAAAGCAGTTATAGATTTTAAAAGAGATTAATAAAAAGCTCTATCTAAATGACCAAGAAAAACTTTTTTAAAAATAGAGAGACATAAATTACCAATATCAGCAATAAAGGGGAATATCAGTATAGAATCTTCATACATTAAAAGGACAATAACAACACCATGCCCATAAATTTGACAACTTAGATGAAATAGATCTATTCCTTGAAAGACAAAAACTGCCAAAACTTAACACAAAAAATGCCACTTTTCTTGGTTGCTGTTATTCTTTCTTGAATGGAAATTCCTTAAGGATTTTGACTGTGTCTCATTTATTTTTCTTTTTTCTTTTTTTTAATTATTTTTTTTATTGCATTTTAGGTTTTGGGGTACATGTGAAGAACATGCAAGATTGTTGCATAGGTACACACATGGCAGTGTGGTTTGCTGCCTTCCTTCCCCTCACCTGTATCTGTCATTTCTCCCCATGCTATCTCTTCCCACCTCCCCACCCCCCATCCCTCCCCCATTTACCCCCAACGGACCCCAGTGTGTAGTGCTCCCCTCCCTGTGTCCATGTGTTCTCATTGTTCGACACCCGCCTATGAGTGAGAACATGCGGTGTTTGATTTTCTGCTTGTGTCAGTTTGCTGAGAATGATGGTTTCCAGGTTCATCCGTGTCCCTACAAAGGACACGAACTCATTGTTTTTGGTTGGCTGCGTAATATTCCATGGTGTATATGTACCACATTTTCCCTATCCAGTCTATCATCGATGGGCATTTGGGTTGGTTCCAGGTCTTTGCTATTGTAAACAGTGCTGCAATGAACATTTGTGTGCATGTGTCCTTATAGTAGAATGATTTATAATCCGAAATCCCATTTGACCCAGCAATCTCATTTATTTTTCTTATACCCAATGCTTATAGAACACATGACACAAAAGAGGTATCCAATAAATATGCATCGGAAGAATTGATGAATTGAACACACAATAAATTTTTCTTTGCCCAGGAATTGATTTAGAATCAACTCTAACCTTGGGATTTCAGAGAAGGTAAAGAGTATCATTATTAGTTTTTCATTATCAACTCTTTGTCCTCTTCATGTGTTTTTGTTGTTTCTGTGGGAACAGCTTTGAAAGCACAGATCAGCAAATGTATGTGAGCCTATCTATGCCTGAATGTAAAAAGCTCGTTGCTGTGAATGTGTACTGCCAAACTAGTAGTAGACATGAAATCATTTCTTTGGCAGGAAAGAGGAGTCTGACTGCCAGCCTACCAAGATGCTAGGCACCTCATAAATGCCAAGTTAGCAAAGAGGTAGGCTAAACTGGCCAAGAGTTAGAAACATTTTTTAAAAATTTTTTTATCTTAAAATTTTTAATTAAAAATTTTTTTCTGTAGAGATGGGGGTCTCACTTTATTGTCAAGGCTGGTCTCAAACTCTTGGCTTCCAGTGATCCTCCTGCGTTGGCCTCCTAAAGTGCTGGAATTACAGGCATGAACCATCATGCCTGTCTGAGTTACAAATATATGTCATATTTTTGTTTGTTTTTTATGTTTTTTTGGGGAGAAGAAATTGGGGGATGAAGAACTCTTCAGTGGTTGAAGTACTTAGGCTATGTAGCTTTCATCTTCGTGAGGGGTTTGTTTGTTCTTTTTGTTTTGTTTTGTTTTGAGACAGGATCTTCCTGTGTTGTTCATGCTGGAGTGAAATGGTATGATCATTGTTCACTGTAGCCTTGACCTCCCAGGCTCAAGTGATCCTCCCACCTTGGCCTCCTGACATGCTGGAATTACAGGCATAAACCATTACATCATCCTTGTATTTTCGCCTTCAAAATCAGATATCTAAGGATACTGTCAAAGTATAACACACATGCAAACACATATACATTTTAATACTTTTAATTATTCTCTTCATTCAAAGATAACCCTGAAAAAAACTCTTGCCAATTGTAAAGAAAAACATCATTTGATCCAAGACAAATCAAAAGTATGTTAATGACATAAGAACATATTTTGAACATAAAATTCAATCGGAATTTTTAAAACTCAAGTCCATAGATTCTAAGAATTCTGAAACAAGTCCATTGGTATCAGAGAGAATATTTTTCTTAAAAGAGAAATCTGCAAACTATGGTCCACAGGCCAAGTTCAATTCTCCACCCGCTTTTTAAAATATAATTTTTTTGTTCTTGTTTTTTGAGATGGAGTTTTGCTCTTGTTACTCAGGCTGGAGTGCAATGGTGAAATCTCAGCTCACTGAAACCTCTGCCTCCAGGGTTCAAGTGATTCTCCTGCCTCAGCCCCCTGACTAGCTGGGATTACAGGCTTTTGCCACCATGCCTAGATAAGTTTTGTATTTTTAGTAGAGACAGGTTCTTGCCATGTTGGTCAGGCTGGTCTCGAACTCCTGACCTCAGGTGATCCGTCTGCCTTGGCTACCCAAAGTGGTGGGATTACAGGCATGAGCCACCATGCCTGGCCAAATATAATTTTATTGGAGCTCAGCCACACACATTTGTTTATGTATTGTCTCTGGGTACTTTCAGCCTACAAAAATGAATATGTTATGCATTGTCATGGTCATCTCCCCCAAAACTAAGTGGTGATGTCTCCCGAGAAAGTAGAAAAGGCTGCAGAGAAAGTTGGTGAGCCTGAAATGCTTTGGAAAGTCCATTCATTGAAAGAAAATTTCAAAGATATAAAGCATACTAAGCAAATGACTGCATAAAAATATACATTTTTATAATTTTGTTCTCATATGCCATGCAGACAATTTTTTTTCTACACATGAGACAATAGAAAAATTATTAAAGTCCTGTTGGTTTATATTATGCACAAATCCTAGTGGATTACAATATGACTTCTTCGTGACATACCAGAACATTGAGGTTTTAGGAGGACTGCTAATGTATTATTATTTTATTTTAAAATAAGGGACTCTTGTAGGCTTCCATTATCTGAACATTTGTAACTAACAGGTTTTTAGAAATAGATTAAATTCAGGTAAAGGGGTGCACTTGTACTGTCTATTTTCTTGGAAACTGGATTCCTATCTTGTTCCTGTGTATCAGCCTCTCCATTGCTCAACTGCCCACTGCTGCAGGCCTTGCATTGTTTTTCCAGCTCCCTCACAAGAACTACAATCCTCCTCTCTGATGGGTGGGCCTCTGCTCTCCAGGTGCCAGCTGCCTCTGCCTTTTTGCCTGGATTGGCTGGCATAGCCTACACTTCTATTTTGCTAATTCTTCTCTCTTCCTGCTCCAAATGTGTCTTCTTGGAAGCAATGCATGCCTAGGCAGAAGTCTCATTCTTTAGACAAGCAAGTTCAAGTATGCATGCTGCCTGTTCTCAACATTTCCTTTCAATATGGGTTTTAAAAAAATTACTATATTTTAAGTTCCGGGGTACATGTGCAGATCATGCAGGTTTGTTACACAGGTATACATGTACCATAATGGTGGTTTGCTGCATCCATTGCCCTCTCATCTACATTAGGTATTTCTCCTAATGCTATCCCTTCCCAATCCCCCAACCCTCTGCTATTCCTTCCCTAGCCCCCCACTCCCAGACCCCAGTGTGTGATGTTTCCCTCCCTATGGTAAGAACATGTGGTGTTTGGTTTTCTGTTCCTGTGTCAGTTTGCTGAGAATGATGGTTTCCAGTTTCATCCATGGCCCTGCAAAGGACATGAACTCATCCTTTTTTATGGCTGCATAGTATTCCATGGTGTATATGTGCCATATTTTTTTAATCCAGTCTATCATTGATGGGCATTTGGGTTGGTTCCAAGTCTCTGCTATTGTGAACAGTGCCACAATAAACATATATGTGTGTGTGTCTTTATGATAGAATAATATATAATCCTTTGGGTATATACCCAGTAATGGGATTGATTGGTCAAATGGTATTTCTATTTCTAGATCCTTGAGGAATCGCCACACTGTCTTTCACAATGGTTGAACTAATTTACACTCCCACCAACAGTGTAAAAGCATTCCTATTTCTCCCCATCCTCTCCAGCATCTGATCACCATTCTAACTGGTGTGAGGTGGTAACTCAATGTGGTTTTGATTTGCATTTCTCTAATGACCAGTGATGATGAGCTTTTTTCATATGTTTTTTGGCTGCACAAATGTCTTCTTTTGAAAAAGTGTCTTTTTATATACTTTGCCCACTTTTCGATGGGGTTGTTTTTTTCTTGTAAATTTGTTTAAGTTCTCTGTAGATTCTAGATATTAGCCCTTTGTCAGATGGGTAGATTGCAAATTTTTTTTTTTCCATTCTGTTGGTTGCTGGTTCACTCTAGTGCCCTTATTTTCAAAAGTACTAAACTACCTTTTAGAATTCCCTACCACTCTTCCCTATGTTTCAATTGCTAGTCAATTCTGACCCAAATGATCACCTCTGTGTTTAGGTTACAAGCAATCAATTACGTTCTCATAATCAGTTCTCAGATACTATTCAGTTGAGTATGTAGTCTCTTAAAGCATTAATCCCAAAATTGAGCTCAGGACTCTTAAGGATGTCACCATACTATTCCAGACAGACAGTTGTAGGAGGAAGAACAGTGTAATCCCTGACTTTTCATGCCAGTCTGCTCAAGACACTGAGGAACCCGATCCAGGCCCATTCTAGTACCAGCTGTCAACAGGCATCAAACCAAAGTAAGCCCTATGTAAAACAGGCATTTTTTAAAAAGGAGCCAGGTGCAGTGGATCATGCCTGCAATCCCAGCACTCTGGGAGGCCGAGGCAGGTGGATCACCCAAGGTCAGGAGTTCAAGACCAGCCCAACCAATATAGTGAAACCCTGTCTCTACTAAAAACACAAAATTAGCTAGGCATGGTGGTTCATGGCCGGTAGTCCCAGCCACTCAGGAGGCTGAGGGAGGAGAATCACTTTAACCACGTGCTGTGCTTTGCCTTGGATCTTTCTGATGCCCACTTCTTTCCTGACCACCACTACCTGCTGTCTGTTGTCATTCCTTCATGGTGCTATTCTGCACATGGGACTGAACTCCTTGCAGCTTCTATAGCTGGGCCTGTCCTCCTACCTTCATTCTTCCCAGGTGACAGTTCTGATTCCAGGTCTCTCAATTTTCAGCTAATCTGTGCCACCAGTTGCAATGAATATAGCGTTGCCTAATCAGGTTCAGATACATACCAGGCTGCCCTTTAAGATTTGCTTACTTTTGTTGTTCTTTGTTGGTTCCTTTTAACCTGAACTGTCCAGTATAAAATTTTGGGTTGAGAAACAAGGGTAACATGTGGGTAATAGGATGAGATGTGACTTGGGACTGCATTTCTGCAGTAACAGGCCATATGCATTGAACTTCAGTAAGGCTGACCCCAGTTTAGAGCCCCATCCTACAAAGTATCTGTGACAGAGGCGGCTGGAGATCTCTTCTAGCTTTCTCTTTCTGCTCACTAGATGTGTGACCTCTTGGAGCCTCAGTTTCTTCTTCCATAAAGTAAGGGAGGTAACATCCACCTCAGAGATTGTTAGGAAGATGTAAAGAACCCAATAGAGTGCCTGAACCTAATGATTGTACAATGCAAAGTAACCGTGTCTATGCCTTTTCCTGGCCTTACAATTTTCTTTTACAGCTATTACTTCTACAACTGCATCAGGTCCAGGCGTCTAAAGGCGCCCCACTGTTCCAACTTGGAGTTCCAGAAATGAAACTTTGTAGTACAAAAATGTATATGAGTTAGAGCTTTTTCATATGTAGGGAAAGACTAGCCCAGTCCAACTTCATTTTGAATCCTTTATCCAAGAATAATCTTTTCTCTCTTCTCTTCTCCCTACTGGCCCCTCTCTTTTCTCAATGTTGAATGGTCACATGGTTTGAAGCAAACACTTTGTTCTAGACTTAGCTTTGCAATGTCTCCCTAACTGTCCTTTGCTTGGCCATCTTACCTTCTCAGCAAGAAAGAACTTATTTATTGTCCTTCTACATATGAAAAATATCATGGGTTTATGAAAAAAAATCAGAATTAAAGTCAGAAAACCTAGTCCAGCCCAAGATCTCCTTCTTATCATAGGCTTCTTTTTTTTTTTAGATGGAGTTTCGCTCTCGTTACCCAGGCTGGAGTGCAATGGCGCGATCTAGGCTCACCACAACCTCCGCCTCCCGGGTTCAGGCAATTCTCCTGCCTCAGCCTCCTGAGTAGCTGGGATTACAGGCATGTGCCACCATGCCCAGCTAATTTTTTGTATTTTTAGTAGAGACGGGGTTTCACCATGTTGACCAGGATGGTCTCGATCTCTTGACCTCGTGATCCACCCGCCTCGGCCTCCCAAAGTGCTGGGATTACAGGCGTGAGCCACTGCGCCTGGCCATATGCTCCTTATACATGCTCCTTTAAAGGAAATTTGCTTTTCTATATGTCATTTTCCTCAATTTCCTGATCTTTGAGAGTTGAAAAACTCTATAAAATTCCTAATGACTCAGAGATAGTCCTCTTAATTTGCTTTAGAGTATTGCATGGTCCCAGGAAAAGGACAAAAACTCAAAACTATTTTTAAATACATTGTAGAAAACTTATGATATTCTGATCTATCTGAAGTAAGTCAAGTCTAATTTCCCAAATTAATGGGTTGCCTGGATATTAAAGATAAGGCCTAAGAAACATGTGGAATTCAAGGAGCCCTTCTATTCATCTCAAAAATAGTCCTGGCTCCCTTCCTTCCTGTCCACACACACCTTTTTAAATATGAGGGAAGCCTTTGGAAGTTTATTCTCTTCCTTTGGTAGCTGCTCACCACTTGGTGGTTTTGCACCCTGCAGGTTGAGGGGCTAGGGATGGTATGAATCAAGTAAGCCTTTTCAGTGAACTCAATGGGTGAAAATCCCAATTGCCTTTTTTCTTTGCCTGAAAGAGTGCCCGAGTGAGTGACCTTTCCAGAGGGGCCACATCACATTCCCAAAACCCACGTCATTGCTCTCTAACTCACAGCACAGACTGCGTCCATTTTGCCTCCTTCCTCATCAATTCCCCCAATCTTTCTCCACTTACTGCATCACTGGTGGTCTGGAGTGTGTAGCCCAGATGTTTTATTCAAGTGACCAGAAGATAACTTTTCAAGTGGCTTCACAGAGCAGATGTTCCCATTCACCTCCCCGCCAACCTTAGTCCCCAAATGCTGAAACCTTCCCCTTCTCGGGAGAGTACATCCTGTTGCTGCTATGTGTTTGATCAGGAGAGTACAAGCAGGAACAAGAGAATCCCACACTGACAACTGTTTGGCAGGCGAGCTTCTGGGCTCAAGTGTGTGCCTCCTCCCTTTGCTCCCATTACAGTTGTGAGCAGATGTTCTTGACTGGCCAACTGGCTGTTCTTTCTCTGGCCCCTCACACTAAGGCTTCTTCCCATTCTCCTGCTTCATGCTAACCATAACTTATCCAAGACTGTAGTATTTTTCTTTGCCTAGATGCAACCATCACCTTTACTTCTTCCAGAGCTTTGCTTGCTAAGCCTGGAAAAATCTGTTAAATAAAGGATGGTGCCCTTAAACCTAGCCTTTAGTTACAGGTTGCTCCCTACCATTCACCACATTTGTCTATTATTTTTCCTGCTCTTTGCTTCCCTCCCTATCCTACTTTTCACCCCTGCTCCAGCCCCTCTGTACTATTGCAGTTCCAGCCATGTTTTCTCTCATCTCTAAGACTTCTTGCATATCTTGTCTTCTTTCTAGAGCATTCTCCTTTGTCCCTTCCTCACCTTTTCTGGCTAATTCCTGCTGACTCATGAAATTTCTGCCTAAGCATAACTCTCTCTCTGATCTCTACCTGCCAATCGTAGGTTCCTATAGAGCTTATATTAACCCCAATCCAGCCCTTATTTTTCTGTATTGTAATCATCTTTTTACCTGTCTCTCCGTTTTGTCATTAACTTAATTTTAAAATCTGAGCAAAAGATTTTATGGCCAAGATATCAGTATCTCGTTTGATTTTACCAACATCAAACAAGGGTATTAGAATAAATTCCAGCATCATAGCTCTCCACCTTCTTCTGACAGTGCTCATTGAGCATCTACTCTGTGTTAAATACTGAGTTAAATCTTGGAGTCATAAAGATGAGGAAAAGATTTCTCCTGTCCTCAACTAGATTAAGTTTCATACACAGACTTCCAAAGTAGTATGATGCTATTACAGTGGTGCAGTATCCAAAATGTTGGGGAAAACTGACACTTAGATAATTAAAGTAACCAACCTTGAAGGCAGAACCTGAAAGGAACATGGCAAAGAAATGGTTTAGTGTAGGGATTGACAAACTGTCCACTCGCCAAATCTAGCCAGCTGCCTATTTTGTAAATAAAGCTTTATTGGAACACAGGCATGCCTATTCATTTACATACTGTGTACAACTTCTTTCATGCTATAATGGCAGAGTTGAGTGGTTGTGATGAGCTGTATGCCATAGAAGTATGAAATATTTACTATTTGGCTTTTTACAGAAAAAGTATTCTGACCTCGTGCATGAAAAATAAAAGTGGCCAAGAACATTTTGGAAAATAATTAGAAAAGGGTGACAACTTCAAGCAGATTTTTAAATATATTATAGAGCTATGTAATCAAAATAATATGACACTGATTTGGCAAAAGGCTAATAGCTCACCAGGAAGATAATAGAGTGTCCAAAATAAATTTTCTATGTAGGAATTTAATAAAGATGAAGATGACATAATTTATTTAATTAAGAGTGCTATAAAAGCCATTCACCTAGAATAATATATTTCCATTTGATTTTTAACATTCTTCATCCACCCTTATGTTCTCTTAAATTGACAACCTACCTCCTTTTTTGCAGTCAATATTTCTTTCTTTACCATTGTTTATTTCTCACTATTCCTGTGTTCAATTTCTTGTTTGATTATAGCCTTCACTAAATCTTTCTGTTAAGGTATGTGAATAGTAAATTTTCCATTTTTGCATATGCAAATATTTTCATTTTACTTATACTCTTGAATAATAGTTTAGCTAAATATAGAGCTCTACCCTCACATATCACTTCCCCCCTCACTTCAAAGACATTATTTCATTGTCTTCTGACAAATTTTAGTGCCAATAAGATGTTTTCTATAGACCTAATTACAGAACTCATTCATCTGTAGAACATTCATTTTTTGGTTTTCATATATTTAAATTTAGTTTCTTTGTCTCTGACACTCCCATGGTGTATTAAGATGGATTTTTAAAAATATTTTTTTCCAATTCTAGAAAATTCTTAGCCATTCTTACATTATGACTTTGATGGTTACCTCTTGCTTATTTCCCAAGTTCTCTTTTTACTGAACTCTTGTTAAATATTTGTTTGAACTTCTCACCCTTTGTTTCATGTATTTTAATAGCACTTACATGTTTTCCTACTCTGGGTGATTTGCTGAGACCTGTCTTCCAATTTTCTAGTACTGTTTTCAGCTATGTCTACTACGACTTTATTGTTTAGCCATCCCTGGATCTGCATGTAATTTTTAAATTTCAGTGACATTTCTATTCTAAAAATTTCTATCTTTCAAGAGATGAGAAGACAAGCCACAGATTTGGAGAAAATATTCTCAAAAGACGTATCAGAGAAAGGACTATTATCCAAAATATACAAAGAATTTTAAAAACTCAACAATAAGAAAACTAATAACTTGATTTTCAAATGGGCAAAATACCTACACAGATATCTCACCAAAGGAGATATATAATTAGTATATGATAGTAAACAAGCATAAGAAAAGATGCACAACATCATATGTCATTGGGAAATGTAAATCAAAACAATAATGAGACACCATTACACAATTATTAGAATGGCCAAAATCCAGAACACTGACAACATCAAATGCTGAGGAGGTTGTGTGGAGCAGCAGGAACTCTCATTGGTTGCTGATGAGAATGCAAATGGTACAGCTACTTTGGAAGATGCTTGACAAGTTTTTATAAAAGTAAACATACTCTTACTATATGATCTATCAATTGCATTTCTTGGTATTTACACAAATGAGTTGAAAACTTATGTCTACACAAAAACCTACGCATGGATATTTATAGAAGCTTTATACATATGCCAAACTTGAAAGCCACTCTGAGAAGCTTTAATAGGTAAATAGATGAATAAAATGTAGTGTATCCCAACAATGGAATACTATTCAGTAATAAAAAGAAATGAGCTGTTAAGTCATGAAAAGGCATAGAGGAATCTTAAATGCATATTATAAAGTGTAGGAAACCAATCTGAAAATACTAATACTATATAATTTCAACTATATGACATTCTGGAAAAGGCAAAATCATGGAGACAGTAAAAGGTTAGTGGTTGCCAGGGGTTAAGTAGGGAAGTGGAAATTAATAGGCAAAGTATAAAGGATTTTTCAGGAAGTAAAACTACTGTCTATGATACTATAATGGTGGATATATGTCATTTTACATTTGTCAAAACCCACAGAATATACAACATTAGGAGTGAGACCTAATGTAATTCACATTATTTTGGGTGATGATGTGTCAGTGTAAGTTCATTAACTGTAACAAAGGTACCACTCTGATGTGAGACATTGATAATGAAGGAGGTTGTTCATTTGTGTGATCAGGGGATATGCAGGATCTCTCCCTTTACCGAATGTTGCTATGAACCTAAGAGTGCTCTAAAATATAAGGTCTATTCATAAGGGGAAGATTTTCTATACGGTTTCTTTTCAAAATTGATTCTTCTTTAAAAGACAGTTTTATCTTGCCTTTTAGTTTCCGTTCTTTTTTCTCTTTGAGCATTTGAATTATGCATATATTGATAAATATTTCATACACATTTTTGAGCTGGGGAATCCATTCTATTTTCAATTCTGGAAAATATTGCTTTTCTGCTATTGTTCTTCATTTATTCCAGAATTCTCTGTAAAAGTGTGCTAGACATTTCTATCTCTGCCTTCTGCCTCCTACTCTTTTATTAACATTTATCTTCTAATACTTTTTAAAAATAATTCTTTCAAAGCCTTTGTCAGAATTTATATACAAACATTATTTTCTCTTGAGTCAATTTATGTGCATATAGTTAATTTTGTTCTTATATTGGTTAGAGATAATGCAAATATACCTCAGATAAACATAAACAGAAAACCTCCTTAAGAGAACACATGGACACAGGAAGGAAAACATTACACACTGTTGGGGGTTGAGGGGCAAAGGGAGGGATAGCATTAGGAGAAATACCTAATGTAGATGATGAGTTTATGAGTGCAGCAATCCACCATGGCACCTGTATACCTATGTAACAAACCTGCACATTCTGCACATGTATCTCAGAACTTAAAGTATAATAATAATAACAATAATAAAAGAAAACCTCATTAAGTCTAGCTTTCACCAATAGGAATTTTTGTTTTACATAAGAGATTTTAAAATAGACAATATAGGCCTGTGCAACTATTTAAGAATATCACCAATGATCCAGCTCCATTATGCTCCATAATCTTTTATTCTCAGTTTCACAAGATGGGTGTGTGCCTCTAGGTATAATGTGTACATTCCAGGCATGAAAAACGGTGAAGGTCAAAAGGACTTTATTCCAGTGAGGCTTTGCCTTTATTTTTCCCAGGAAAAACATATGTCTTCCTGGGTACTTCTGCTTTTACTTCGTCATCCATGACTATGTCACATGGCCTTCCATAGCTGCAAGGGAAGCTGGAATAATGAGTATTTCTTTTTCTAGCTTCTATAGCAGAGAAAGATAAGTAAAAGGGAGATCGGGAATAGATATTAAGCCAATTTACTATATTTTCCACAGCACTCTTGCCATTCACTAGATTTCTTTGAGTGTTTTGTCTCTCTCTGTGTATTCATCCTTCCATATCGACAGCATCAATCTGTCCCTTAGCTCCCAATTTAAAAAAGCAGATCTGCTAATGATTGTGTAGTTTTTGTGCTGTGGTGATCTTGGAGTCTTCAGCCATCCAGACACCACGTTTGAATGGCTTTTAAAATTTCTGGTAGTAAAGCTACATCTATGTCCTTCTTCCCTTGGACCTCAATGTCTTATAAACTTAGAGCAGTAGGCAGAAGTCGCTAGCAGTTTTTTTTCAGACAGTTCTTATTAGTGGAAGGCTAATTGCAGCTGTTCATCTCACAGGGAGCCTTTTTCTTCTCATTAGCTCACAGGAGCCAAACTTCTGGCCACTGTTACCAGTTTCCAGACCCATAGCCCAGTACACTTGTTTATTACTTAGCATTTCTGTTCCACTTCAAGTACACTGAAATGTTTGTATTTTTTTCTCTTTTTTATTTTTTATTTTTTTTATTGCATTTTCGGTTTTGGGGTACATGTGAAGAACATGCAAGATTGTTGCATAGTTACACACATGGCAGTGTGATTTGCTGCCTTCCTCCCCTTCACCTATAGCTGGCATTTCTCCCCATGCTATGTCTTCCCAACTCCCCACCCTCCACTATCCCTCCCCCATTTCCCCCCCAACTGACCCCAGTCTGTGATGTTCCCCTCCCTGTGTCCATGTGTTCTCATTGTTCAACACCTGCCTATGAGTGAGAACATGTGGTGTTTGATTTTTTGCTCTTGTGTCAATTTGCTGAGAATGATGGTTTCCAGGTTCATCTATGTCCCTACAAAGGACACAAACTCATCGTTTTTGATGGCTGCATAATATTCCATGGTGTATATATACCACATTTCCCCTATCCAGTCTATCATCGATGGGCATTTGGGTTGGTTTCAGATCTTTGCTATTATAAACAGTGCTGCAATGAACATTCGTGTGCATGTGTCCTTCTAATAGAATGATTTATAATCCTTTGGATATATACCGAGTAATGGGATTGCTGGGTCAAATGGAATTTCTATTTCTAGGTCCTTAAGGAATCGCCACACTGTCTTCTACAATGTTTGAACCAATTTACACTCCCACCAACATTGTAAAAGTGTTCCTATTTCTCCATATCCTCTCCAGCATTTGTTGTCTCTAGATTTTTTACTGATCGCCATTCTAACTGGCGTGAGATGGTATCTCAATGTTGTTTTGATTTGCATTTCTCTAATGACCAGTGATGATGAGCGTTTTTTCATATGTTTGTTGGCCTCATGTATGACTTCTTTTGTAAAGTGTCTGTTGATATCCTTTGCCCACTTTTGAATGGGCTTGTTTTTTTCTTGTAAATCTGTTTTAGTTCTTTGTAAATTCTGGATATCAGCCCTTTGTCAGATGGGTAGACTGCAAATTTTTTTTCCCATTTTGTTGGATGCCGATTCACTCTAATGACTGTTTCTTTTGCCATGCAGAAGCTGTGGAGTTTGATTAGGTCCCATTTGTCTATTTTGGCTTTTGTTGCCAATGCTTTTGGTGTTTTGGTCATGAAGTCCTTGCCTACGCCTATGTCCTGAATGGTTTTGCCTAGATTTTCTTCTAGGGTTCTCATGGTGTTAGGTCTTATATTTAAGTCTTTAATCCATTTGGAGTTAATTTTAGTGTAAGGTGTCAGGAAGGAATCCAGTTTCTGCTTTCTGCACATAGCTAGCCAGTTTTCCCAACACCATTTATTAAACAGGGAATTATTTCCCCATTGCTTGTCTTTGTCAGGTTTGTCAAAGATCAGATGGTTGTAGATATGTTGTGTTGCCTCCGAGGCCTCTGTTCTGTTCCATTGGTCTATATCTCTGTTTTGGTACCAGTACCATGCTGTTTTGGTTACTGTAGCCTTGTAGTATAGTTTGAAGTCTGGTAGTGTGATGCCTCCCACTTTGTTCTTTTTGCTTAGAATTGACTTGGCTATGTGGGCTCTCTTTTGGTTCCATATGAAGTCTAAGGTGTTTTTTTCCTGTTCTGTGAAGAAGGTCGTTGGTAACTTGATGGGGATAGCATTGAATCTGTAAATTACTTTGGGCAGTATGGCCATTTTCACGATATTGATTCTTCCTAACCATAAACATGGAATGTTTCTCCGTTTGTGTCCTCTCTTATTTCATTGAGCAGTGGCTTGTAGTTCTCCTTGAAGAGGTCCTTTAGATTCCTTATTAGTTGTATTCCTAGGTATTTTATTATCTTTGTAGCAATTGTGAATGGCAGTTTGGTTGATTTGGCTCTCTTTAAGTCTGTTATTGGTATATAGGAATGCTTGTGATTTTTGCACATTGATTTTGTATCCTGAGACTTTGCTGAAGTTGCTTATCAGTTTCAGGAGATTTTGGGTTGAGATGATGGGGTCTTCTAGATATACAGTCATGTCATCTGCAAATAGAGACAATTTGACTTCCTCCTTTCCTATTTGAATACCCTTTATTTCTTTTTCTTGCCTGATTGCTCGGGATAGCACTTCCAGTACCATATTGAATAGGAGTGGTGAGAGAGGGCATCCTTGTCTAGTGCCAGATTTCAAAGGGAGTGCTTCCAGTTTTTGCCCATTCAGTATGATATTGGTTGTTGGTTTATCGTAAGTAGCTTTTATTATTTTGAGATACATTCTGTTGATACCTAGTTTATTGAGGGTTTTTAGCATAAAGGGCTGTTCAATATACACAAGTCTATAAACATAATTCACCACATAAACAGAATCAAAGACAAAAACCACATGATTATCTCAATTGATGCAGAGAAAGCCTTTGACAAAATTCAACAGCCCTTTATGTTTTTATTTTATTAAAATAAAAGTTCAGCTTTCTAAAAATTTACTCCTCATATTTTGACTAGTATGTCTATGAACCAGTGCAGTGTGTCAGTGTGTGAACTAACCAAGCTATTTATGACTTTTAGTTCTTGAACACATGACTCTCTTGTGTGGTTCTCCATTTGTTTTCTTGTACAATTACTCATAATACATTTATGAGGTTCTTAAAGGCAGAGATAATGTACTTTTATATTCCCCAAATGGCTTGATAGATGCTCAATACTGAACTGCAAAGATCCTCTATAGATGCATGGAGGTGCCAATCACTGAAGTTCTTTATACATCAAGCCTGGAGTGCAGTGGCGCGATCTTGGCTCACTGCAACCTCTGCCTCTGACATTCAAACAATTTTCCTGCCTTAGCCTCCTGAACAGCTGGGATTACAGGTGCATGCCACCACACCCAACTAATTTTTTATATCTTTAGTAGAAACGGGGTTTCACCATGTTGACCAGGCAGGTCTTGAACTCCTGACCTTGTGATCTACGCGCCGTAGTCTCCTAAAGTGTTGGGATTACAAGTGTGAACCACCACGCCCGGCCCAGACCTGACTTTAAAGTCTAGTTCTGTTATTGTTAGCCAGTAAAACTTGGTCAAGTCACTTAAACTCTCTAAATCTCTGATGCCTTACCTGAAAAAAAAAGATGGATAGAATAATAGTACTGACTTCACAGAGTTGTGGCAAAAATAAATGAGACAAATGCATGTAAAGCTCTTTGCACAGTGTCTGGTATGCAGCAAACCTCTTGTAGAGGGTATCTGTTATCTATTAATTTTCTGGACATCCATGACAAAGGCTAGTTTTCTTCTTTTTTACCTCAAAGCATTGAGATCCTCTGCATAACTAATGTAAACATAGCTAACTCATGGTAACCAGTGAGCCAGTTTTTAATTGTTGCTTTGTAATCTCAGCCCACAACACATGTCTTCTCTGTACCTTCCACTATTTACATTGTCCTAGGATTTTCTGAGAACTGCTGTACAGCTAAGGTCAAATTCTAACCAGTGTTGTGCAACTAAGAAGTCCTACTTACCCATGCTTACCAAATTAGGAAGGTCAAGTTTAATTTCTTTTAGTCTGTCAATCATTATAAACTCTCCTCCCCCACCCCCATCTTTGCCAATTCTCTGATTTCCATCACTTGCTATTCTGTGTCATCCGCTGAAAACTACTCTCTGCCTAATAGAGCAAAACAAGTCTTCACTGAGCAGAAAATGGAAATTGTAATGAAGCTGAAGACTAAAGTATTGCTCTACACTTTGCTTCTCCTCCAAAAAGTTCAAAATCCTAAATAATAGTTTCATACACACTTCATACACTTTGACCAAAAGATATACAGTAGGCAGCAGGACTTGATTCAGGCCTGAAATCAGTAGTAAGCAACTTAAAGGAGATTATTATGTAATTTTTCCTAGATATTACTAAAAAATTTACTCAGAAACAGAAATAACCATTTGGTCTTTTTTCTTTCCATCTTAGTAGCTGTCTCCAAAGAGTGAAATTAGTTATGGAATAATGGAAAAGTAATTTCTGCCATGTGTGAAGACTGAGTAGCCAATGAAAAATGAATTATTTGGAGGAACTGTTTGGGTTTGTTTGTGCTACTATAATGCAATACCTGAGGCTGGCTTATTTATTTTTTAAAAAATAGAAATTTATTTCTCATAGTTCTGAAATCTGGGAAGACCAAGATGGAGGGAGAGGCCAGCATCATATGGCAGAAGGCAGAAGGGAAAAAAGAGAGGAACTCTCTTCACATGGCAATAGAGCAAAAGACAGTAAACACACTCCTTCAAGGCCCTTTTATAGTGGCATTAATTCATTCATGATGGATGAATTACCTAAACACCTGCCATTAGGCCCCACTTCCCAACACTATTACATTGGGGATTAAACTTCCAACACATGAATTTCGGGGGACACATTTATACCACAGCAGGGGCTTTTAAATGTTTTGCAGTTAAGATACACGAAATTGATTTTCACCATAAAAATGTTCTAGGTAGGCATATAATGAAGGAATAAAATTATTTTACTTTTTTTGATACTAGTTTCTACACACTGACTTGATTTGATACTTTTTATTATGTTAATCAGTTAAATTAGATCAAAAAGTCTCATCATTCCCATTCTACCCACATTCATTTCTGCCCCTACCAAACTATGTGGTGATTGTCCACATACAGACTAGACTTTTTGAAATGATGCTATAGCCCACTGTATTCTCCGTTTCATGGAATCAGATGTAAATTTAACCTTCAACCTGTATTACATGTTGAAATGAATTTGGATTTGGAGTTTATTTTTTAACAGAATGTTACAATTATTGTTTGATAATTGTTTGTTTTATTAGGTTACAAATAAATTGCAAAAATTTTAATGCATCTCAAAATCACCCAAGACACCTGTTAAAAATGAATATTCCTGTATCTAGCCCTAGAAGTTGTAATTCAGCAAACCTGAAGCATCCCTGAGTGACACTAATGCCTGTTATCTTCAGGCAGCACTTTGAGAAACACTGTCGTAGTTTTCTCACGGTTATAATTTTCGCAAATGTGGTTTCAGTCATTTAGATATTGTCAATGGGTGCTTTCTTTGTTTTATTCAATTTTTCATTAATACATAATATTAATAATTTACACATTAATTAATACATAATAACTATCTATGGGATACATATGTGTACTGTTTTCAATGATGTTTACTAAGAGATTAGATTATGGGTTTTTTTTTTTCCTTTCCTGTTTTCAAACTTTTTCAGTAACGAATAACAAAAGAGAGTATATGTGAATTTGACTCCCCCAATTCCCTTTCTTGAGGCTTCCTTCTGAGCAAAAGCACACAAGGAAGTTGTACTTAATTTGAGTCCATATCACCAGGGTCCCATATCTTCCTGACTGTGAAGCCTCCACCATTATTATCTAGTGGGAGACTCAGGACTGCCCTGCAGCCTACATGGGAGCTTGCTTCCTTACCAGTCTTTGTAAGATTCTCAGCTGGCTCTGCTGCTACAGCCTCATTGGAGCACTTACACTGCCATTTCACATGTGCTCTCTATACTATCAACATGCCTGTGACCACATCTTTCATGACTGGGAAAGTTTTTCTGTAAAGGACCAGGTAGTAAGTCATTTATGCTTTGTAGGGCATTAAACTCAATTCTGCTGCTGTATTAAGAAAACAGCCATTGACATGCAACATTATTCAACCATAAAAAAAGAATAAAATCCTGTCATTTGCAGCAAGATGAATGGAACTGGAGGTCATTATGTTAGATGAAATAAGCCAGATGGAGAAATACAATTATCACATGTTCTTACTCACATGTGAGAGATAAAAGAGTTGATCCCTTGGAGGTAGAGAGTAGAATGACAGTTATGAGAGGCTGGGAAGGTTGGAATGGTAAATGGAGAGAGAAGAGAGGCTGGTTAATGGGTACAAAAATACAGTTAGACAGAAGGAATAAGTTCTAGTGTCTGATAGCACAGTAGGATGTCTGTAGTTAACAATAGCTTATTGTATTTTTCAAAATAGTTAGAAAAGATTTGGAATTTTCCTAGTATAAAGAAATGATAACTATTTGATGTGATGGATATCCTACTTACCCTGATTAGATCATTACACATTATATACTTTATCAAAATATCACATGTATCCCATAAATAGATAAAATTATGTATCAATTAAAAATTGAAAAAAAGCAGACATTGACAATATGTAAATGATTGAAACCACTTTTGTAAAAATTTTAACATGAGAAAAGTAGGACCAGTGAAAGAGATCTGACCTAACTAACTTTATCTTATCTTTAACCTCCAAACTGCCCTTGATCATTTCTTGGCATGAGTCAAGTTAATTTTGGGAGAAATTTAGTTTATAGTTGAAATTATAATAGCCTTTCCCCAAACTAAACTGCCTTTGTAATACTAATGAAAGGCCACCAAGTTAGAAGGATGAAAGGGGCCTGAATTCTGCTAAAATGTAGGCATAGAAAGTATTACCAGCCATTATTCTGGAGATCACAAGACATATAACTTCCACAATTACTCCTGCAATTAACAACACTATTGTAGAACCTAAGATGCCTTTCTAGGCTTTTCCATTTCTGACAACTGAATAGCCCCGCCCGGACCCATAACTCTCAACTAGTCATGTGGCCCCCATGTAGAAGAGGACTAGGCATATAATAACCATTTTCTACACCCCTATGATTGCATGAGTAGTACCCCTGTTCACCAAACTATCATTGAAAAACTCTAGCCTCCAAATTTTCAGGGAGGCTGACTTGAGTAATAATACAACTCTGGTCTTCTGTTTAGCTGGCTCTACATGTTAAAATCTTTCTCTATTACAATTCTCCTGTCTTGATAAATTGGCTTTATCAGGACAGTGGACAATATGAACCTCTAGGTCAATAGAACCCTGACTAATACAGTTGGTTACATAAATGGGCATGGCTGTGTGCTGATAAAACTTTATTTATAAATACTGAAATCGAAATTCATATAACTTTCATGTTCCTGAAAATTTTTGTTTTACTATTTTTTCAACCATTTAAACATGTACAATTGTTAGAGTAGGTAGCCAGGCAGACATGAGCAGGGCAAGAAAGGACCCTCTCTCCACCAAGAGTGTTCTGGGGACCATCAGGTGATAGGCAGTTGTTAAACTGTCTCTCTAAAATAATTGATCACAGCTGGTGGCAGGGAAAGGCAGTCTCCCAACATGTAGAAAACACCTGAAACTGGTGATCAGCAGCTTCCCCACTAGATCTCAGGGGTTGCCGAGTGGGCCCAAATATGAATACTAAGAGGCAAAGTGGCAGAATTTAACTGGTTTATGACCTTCTTCTAGGAATGCTCAATAGGTAAGGGAAAAATGCCTCAAATGGGCATGAGCACAACTTCACTAAACACACTGCATGCGGCCTCTCCCAGGTGCTGGCAGGCCACTGTGCATTCAGGCAGCCCACCCCAAGGAAAGAATCAAGGGAGAAGAGATACAGGACCCTGGAAGCATGCCAACATATAAGACCCCAAGTCAAAGGTCAAACAGGGCACTTGGATCTCTCAAGTTGCACGCTTGGCCCTCTTTACTTCCTTTCATTCCTCCTCTAAAACTTTTTAATAAACTTGACTCCTGCTCTAAAACTTACCTTTGTCTCTTCCTCTGCCTTTTGCCCCTCCTTTGAAGTCTTTATTCTGAGGAGGCAAAAATCAAGTTGCTGCAGACCCTCTCAGATTCACTGCTGTTACACAATCACAGGCAACTAACTGATTTGACCTTTGGGACGCAGCTTGTTACTTTCTATTCTAGAAGGTGAGAGTGTCCTCTTTCTGTTCAAGGCCAATCCTTTCACTTTATCCTCTGATCCTACTTCCTGCTCTTTTGAGGCCTCACTTACTCTATGTATAGCTTTTTTATTTTTCTTCCTGTCCTCCTTACTATATAGGCTTCTCAGAGTATAAACTGTTCAAACCTATCTCATTATAAATTAAAGCTTTCTTGGTTCTTGTGATATATAATTTTATGTACCAACTTGGCTGGGCTATGATGTCCAACTGTTTGGTAAAACACTAGACTGAATGTTGCTGTGGAGATATTTTTCAGATCACATTAACATTTAAATCAGTAGATTTTAAGTAAAAGACATTACCCTCCATAAGGTGAGTGGGCATCATTCAATTAATTGAAGGTCTTAAAAGCAGACACCCTTCCTGAAAAACAATGAATTCTCCTCAAGACTGCAACATAGAAACCTTGCCTTTGTTTCCATTTTGCTACTCTGTGAGATTCTGACATAAGACTAAAACATCAACTCTTGCCTGAATTTTCAGCCTCCTGGCCTGCCCTACACATTTTGGACTTGTCAGCCCTCACCATCACATGAGACAATGCAATCAATATGTCTCCTTCCTACCCCATGTAGCTAGGTAGACAGGCAGGCAGGCAGGCAGACAGACAGACAGACAGACAGACAGATAGATAGATATGGAGATACATACATGTGTATATATATATCCTATGATTCTATTTCTCTGTAGAACCCTGACTAAAATAGCAGCATATTATTCTTTTAGCTACTTCTCACCCTCTGTCTCCCATTTTCATCTAACTTTGGAAGAACAATGTTGAGAACCAGCACTTGCATTTGGAAACCTACTGGCTAAGTCTAGCCTCAGATTTGCTGTTAGATCATCACAGTATTTTGGATCACATCATTAAAAAAACAATATTGGAATTGAGTGACATCATTTAGAAACTGGAAGATTTTATTTAAGAATCCAGATTTCTACTTTTCTTAGAATTGTGATATTGGGATTGGGTCCACATTCTTAAGTAGAGGTGACCAGCTGTCGTTGATCAGCAACTGTCCTCTTTAAATAAGATGAATTCTCTCCACTCTGTCACAGTCCCCGTCACTTTCAATCATCACCATCATGATTCATTCTTATGCTTGACCTGTGGCTTTCTGAACAGTTGGCTTCCAAGGTGCACTTTATCATGGTCTTTATTATGGGCAACTAGTCTGGGTTAAGCTGGCTTTTGTCTAGCTCTCCTACCCTTGTCTGCTGACACCCTTCTCTTTGCTAACAGTTTCCAGCCATACTGACTTCTTTGTTAGGAATATACAGATGCTCATTCCTGCTTCAGAGTCTTCACATTTACTATTTTCTCTTGGCCTATAATATGCTTTCCCAAAATATTCACATGGCTGACTTCTTATTAAGGAATTCATTGAAATGTCATCTCCTCAGAAAAATCCTTCCTTATTCCTCTCAGTCATTTTGAATTTGCTCTTTGCTTCATTTTCCCATCTTATTTTATTCATTTTTGAAGAATTCTGAAATTATGGTTTTGATTACGTTTTCTGTCTCCTCTGACATCACTACTGAAAACTCAAGTGCCTATTGTAGTACCTGGCCCATGTAGGCCTGGACACTTATTATTGAATGAAGTTAGTTTACCCATTTACCCCACCTATCTGGCCCCTGGTCTTTACTCACTGCCACTACCTCCTCACCTCCCATTCATTCCTTGACTTACCTCACTTTTGTTTCTAGTCCCACGGTTTGACTGCACAGCTCTTGCTAAGGTCATCCATAACCTCCAACTTGCCTCATCTCTCAGACCTTTTTTTCACTTGGACTCTTTGGTGCAACTTGATCCTCTCTTGGTTTGTTTTAATTCCTTTTCCTCCTTTTTGTGGTTTTCCTCATATTCTATTCTCAGTGTACTACTCTTGCTACTTTGTATATTCTCACTGAGTAAGCTTCTCTATAAATTTTGGAGTTTCAGTATGCAAAAATGCAGTATCTCTGCTTGAGTGTCCTGCAGTCATTCCAACCTAGACTTAATTCATCATCTGTCTTAAATTGGTTTTCCTGGATCACAGACTCTTAAAGAAGATATGCATGCAGGAAGTTTCTTGGGAAGTGCCATTGGCAACAGGACTTATGAGAGGAAGTGAAGGAAGCAGAATAGGGCAGAAGGAGAATTTGATGTCATGAAGATCTCATATTAGAGATCAAATACTTTTTATGCTTCCTGATATAGTCCTGGCTAAGGCTCTGTGGGCAGGAAAGGTAAACCCATAACTGGATTATGTGTCAATTCTAGTGAAAATGAATTGTTTTCCCATTTAGGATGAAAGGAGTTCAATTCAGCTGACTTGTCACCACATGATGGTTGTGGTCGTCATGGGATTGTATCATATTGGGTTTTCAGTGTTGTGTCTCTGTTGTTAGAAGAGTGGACATTTGGCAATGATGGTAGCTGGATTAGCCAGAAGAATAGGGACCCATACTCAGCCCATGCATAGCTTCTATACTCACCACCATGGCTATTCTGTTCAAATGCCTATTGTGCCATCACCAGATTAACAAATAACTGATGTCAACTGGCTGAATTCTGTGTACTTGATTATTTGTGATTCTTCTATTTTGGACACTCATTTGTGGGCCTTAACATATCATTATTCATATTTTGTATTCACTCTCACAAACCAATCCTTATGCCTCTTCTCCAGATTTTCTTGCTTATGATATTCCAGATTTTCTTCTTCCAGGCCTTGAACCAATCATCTGAGCCATTCACCACTGCCTATGAATCCATAAATAACCTTTTATCAAGGCACCTCTCTTTCCATACCAAGTGGATAATCATATGTACAACCTTAAGTTCTACTCATTGGGGGTATTTTTTTTTCTCACCAGCATCTTTTAGAGCTACCTCTGAGTAGAACTACAATTCAGAAGCAATCATTTTTGGCTTGCACCTATAGACTGAGTTAATCCATCTGTGCACCTCGTTTGGCACTTTTCTTCCTCCATTACTCGGTCAAAAGGAACTCTCATGAAGGAATAGGTGTGAATTGAAGGAAAGACACCTGGGCAGTTGTGGATGGTCATCCCTAGAGAGAGTCTTTGCCATTAGCCATCAGCAGTCACACACCTAGCAGCTGGGGAAATAAGATTCGAAATCTTGGGCACTGCATCATAGCATTTATTATATCATCATCCCACCGAATCTGCTTCTCCTGCATTATGTTTCTTTTTATAGCACCACCACCCGTTATTCAATGAGGTTGTAAATGTGTAAATCATTCCTGACTCCTTCTTCATAACCTTTACTTCCTCATCCTAGAGTACTAGTTGTTAATTGCCACATGTCTAAATATTTCTAGATTCTGTCCCCTCCTCCTGATCTCTGGTTTAAGTAGTGGAAACGGAAACGACCAAATTTAAATTTCAGAAAAATCGCTTCAGTCTCAACATGGTGAATGGATTGATGAAGACAGGACTAGCAATAGGAAAAATTTAGGAGGTTCATGCAAAGAGATTCATAGTAGAAGCCTGAAGTTTGTTTTAGATTGGAATGTAGAGACGTGGCCAAATTCTAGAAATATTAGTAAGACAGACCTGACAACTTTGGAATGAAGAAAAGCAGAATGACTTTTAGGTATTAACCTAAACAAGGTAGAGCAGAAAAATAACATTTATTGAATCATAGGCTCTGTACTAATTATTTATACCTGTGATCATGTAGTGCCCAGAGGGCCTCTATTTTCTGTTTCACTTATATTAGTACTTAACTGATTTGACCTTTTCTATGATTTGAATGCATCTCCCAAAAAGCCTGTGTTGGAAACTTAATTCCCAGTGCAACAGTATTGGGAGGTAGAGCCCAATGAGGGTGATTAGGTCATGGATTAATGCCATGATTGCAGAAGTGAGCTTGTTATAAAAGAGGGAATTCAGCCCCTTTTTATTTTTTCTCTCTCTCTTCCTCCTTCTCTTCCTTCTTCCCTGCCTCCCCGCTTACTTTTTGAGACCCTTTGCCATGGGATGACTTGGAAAGAAGGCCCTCACCAGATGCTGATCTCTCAGTCTTGGGACTTCCCATTCTCTGGAACTGAACAATAAATTTCTGTTCATTACTTAGTCTCACATATTGTGTTATAGCCATACGAAACAAACAAAGACAGCCTTGTATGTCTATATCTAGTTGTCTTTATCTGGAAAAAATCAGTACAACTTGGCTGTGAAGGAGTTATCAATCTGCTGGGTTGAGGTGGCTCACGCCTGTAACCCCAGCACTTTGGGAGGCTGAGGCCGGTGGATCACCTGAGGTCAGGAGCTCAAGACCAGCCTGACCAATATAGTAAAACCCTGTCTCTACTAAAACTACAAAAATTAGCTGGGCATGGTGGTGTGCAACTGTAATCCCAGCTACTCAGAAGACTAAGGCAGAATTGCTTGAACCCAGGAAGTGGAGGTTGTAGTGAGTCAAGATTGTGGCCACTGCACTCCAGCCTGGGTGTTACAGCAAGACTCCATCTCAGAAAAACAAAATGTTATCAATCTTACAGATAGCATTCTGTAGTCACAGTATATTTTGACTTTTCTCATTTATCTCTGTATCTGTTGAGTCTAAACAGTACTTGCACACAGTAGGCATGCAACAATTATTTGCGGAATTGAATTAAACCTTTTCGAATTAAATAATTGTTAAATTAAACTAGCAAATAACCATTTGCTAACCGAAACTGTGGGCCTCAATAACCCACACATAGGCTGTCAGGAAGTAGAGAGGGGCAAAGTGACCAAGAAAGCATTTGGTTCATATCCATCTCCACCTCCCATCATGTTTTCTGGATTGGAATAAACTATTAAAGTCTAAGATGAAATCTTAATAATGGCAAGACCATCACTCAGATCGCTTGGAAATCATCCTGGATAATTCATCTTTGTGGAGGACATGGTTAGGACAGGCAAAGAGAAATAGGATTTGGTTCCAACATTTCCTAATATCCTCTTTAACAGCACTGCTTTAATAGAGCCATGCAATGTTAGAACTGGAAAAGGCCTTCGAGACCATAAAATCCAACCTCTTCCTTTTACAAATGAGGACAGTGAGGCCTGGTAGAGCTAAAAAGTTACCCAATGTTTCACAGCTAATCAGTGATGAGTGGGACCCAGGAGCCAGTGCTCTGTCTTCTGAACCAGGTCAAGTCAGGAAGCATAATTTGGATGACTAATATATTTTAAGCAATTTGCTAATTTCCGGTGCTGCAGAAATCAATCCCCTGGACATTAGTTCCCTATCTGATGGGAGACAGACACAAAATCATATTTTAAAACCATGAATTAAATGGCATGATATAAATATAATGCAATCATAGCTAATTGCCACCATTGGTTGAAAACCCATAGAACATTTTACTGATTCGTCTCATGAACTGCTTTATCTGTTAATTTTTTTTCAACTCCAAACAGTGAATAAAACTGGAAATACACACTGAGAAAATTTCTTCAAACCAAAATCCATGTTTAGGTTGTTCCCCTTTACCCGAAGTCTGGAGATATCCACCACCCAGACTGTGGGTGAGCATCAGACCCTACTCAACTGTGATTGGGGATGTAAAGGATTAACAAATGGCTCTGGGAACCTTACAGGAACCAGTACTAGTCGAAAGCTCTGTGATAATCTTAGTAGATGGAAATAAAGCTCGCCATGTTTATGATTTCTTTGGGGATTATATAGGAGTGTTAGAAGACCATAAGGTTATATTTAAAGCTAGTGAAAGGCCTTTTAAGGTTTACAAGGCACACAGCAGAGTATTGTTTGGAGTTTCTGATAGTTTAGTTTCTGAACACTGCTTTTACTGCTTCATAGGGACTGACTGCTGAAAACCTATTACAACATCAATTTACATTTTGACAGTTCTTTAAATACATCATACCCATGTCCTAAAATGCTTTACAAAAAGTCTGGTCAGTTGGCTGTTAAAATCAAAGAACTTCAGTGAAAACAGAGTCAAAAAGCCAAGATTTACTTGGAGATTTTTACTGATCCACATGGGAAAAACGTGGTCCCTGTGTCCTCAATCATTCCAGTGAGCTGAAGTTGTCCGAACCAAGAAAGTCTCAAGAGATTGCTACATAACAGTTTGCCTAGTGATTCTCTCCCTAAAACTTTTGATACCAACAAAACTAGTTTATTATATAATAAGAAAATAAAATAATATTTAAGAACACTTACTGTAACCTTCCTACATCATCATTTGCTTATTTGTTATTGAGCATTTATTATCTGCTAAACGCTGTTCTAGGCCCTGGAAAATTAGTGAAAAAAAAAATCCCTGACTTCAGAAAGTTTATGGTCTAATTACGAAGATGAATGAATGTAGGAAATAAATAAATAAATTGTGTTACTGAGTAAAGTAATGAATAAGGTAAAACAGGATAAAGAAGGAGAGAGTAAGTTTGTGTATACGTGTATGGGGCAGATGGGAGGGGGGTGGTATTTTAGCTAAGATAATTAGGGCAGACCTCTCAGTAATTGACATCCTAATGAAGAGAAGGCCTCAACTCTCCAGAGATCTGGGACAGAGCAGCCTCAGTGGAAGGAACAAGTGCAAAGTGCAAAGACAAGAAGCAGGGCAGCATTCCTTGACATTTAATTTCATGATGTTGGATTCTTTTTCCATAAAAATTTTGGATTTTATTCTGATTTCACTGGGAAGCCACTGGACGGCTTGATGAAAGAAGGTGCAGTCTGGATTGTTGTGCAAAGCTCACACTGCTGCTATGTGGGTGGGTGGGCAGCACAAATAGGTCAGCAAGGCCAGGGAGAAGGTGGGTGATGGTCTCCAGCTAAGAGATAATGGGTGAAATTATTCTTTCTTTTCAAGGGCCAATTTAAAGATTCCTTCCTCTGTGAACCTTTCCTGACACAGTCTCCCCTTTTCTATGAGAAGATACAACTGGTCCCTTCTCAGTGTTCCTGTAGCATTTTGCATATGCTTCTCTTGAGGACTTATTAGTTGGGGCCTGATTAGTGCAACGTTTGCTTGCATGTCTCCATGTGAATGCGTGAGTTGTTACAGGAATTGTGTTGTTACAAAGATTATGACTTATCCATGTGAGTCTCTCAGCATTTAGTAGTGGGCTTGATTCATAATCAGTGCTCAATGAAGTAATTAGTAGTAAATATGTGGATGAATGAATGAAGTGGCACTGGGCTTGATATTCTGCAGTTGTGACCCTGTACCTGTTTTTAATTCACATGCTTTGTGGATTGTCCCATATCATTGAGGGAAGTCTTTAATTAATTAATTAATTAATTTCATGCAGAATGAGAAGGTGGTTTATGTAGGTAAATGGGTATGCAAGTTTCCTGAAGACACTTTGAGGGATCATTTGGCAAGCTGAATTTTGAATCTATTTTATGGAGTAACTATCAAGTTATAAATAACACCAAACATACTAGTTTAACTAGGTGCTCTCCTTGGAGATGTTGTAGCAATGCTGCTGGGGACTCTCAGGTGAATGGAAAGTCCAGTGGTCAAGGTGGGTGGGACTCAAGACTCAAGTCCAGAATTTTCAAAAAATCCTTAATGTCGCTAAGTGAATTATTTTTTAAAATAACAATGCTGGTCAATTTCACGGTTTAGTGGAAAGGTGCTTTGCTAGAAATTGAGGCACCTGCCTTGTAGTCCTGGATCTACTGCTAACCAGCCCTCAAACTGAGTAAATCACTTCCAATTTGGGTTTATTTCTTCATCTGTAAAAATAAGTATATTGGAATGGCTGATCTCAGGGCTCTTTGATTTCAACAACTGTCTGCTTTTATGATCAGTATCTCCACAGGGTCTCATAGAGCCAGTCAATGAAATGAAATTTCCCAGTAGTTATCACCGTTTACTTGATGGTATTTGCTACTAAAGAAGTTCCTTAAGAATCAAAAATTAACAGAAACAGCAGCAACAACAACATATCCATTCTTTGTTTTACTGATCATTAAAGTTGTAATTATGCAAAGCAATGTTTTCTCTTGAAATTAGTCATATCGATAGATACGAACAGAGTTATACATGATTTGAGGTCACGCTAAGATTGGACTAGATATGTTTTATGAATATACTATGTGTCCCAATTGCTGATACTACATGAATTACATTGAGAACATCTAAGGCCTGGGTGAATCTTTGAAATCCGGCTATGGTTCATTCAGATGCCAAGCCATTGAGCTGATGGTGGCTTTAAAAGTCACTAAAATTAGAATTAGTAAGTGCATTCAGCAAGGCCACTGGATACAAGGTGAAGATGTAGAATTAATTGTAGTTCTATATTCTAGAAGCAAACTGGAGAATAGAACAAATTAGAATGATATAATTTACAATACTATCAAATAACATCACATATCTAGAAATAAAATCTTTCAAAAGAAATGCGAAACTTCAATAGAGAAAATTACAAAATATTTTTAAGGGAGATTGAAGAAGATCTAATTAGAGGAATGAGGTACCATGTTTATGAATAGATAACTAGAAAAGTGAAACAAATAGAGGCTCCAGAAAAAGACTCACATTTATATGGCTGCAATATTAGACAAATATAATGCTGCAGGCGGAGAAGATAGTTTTCTCAATAAATGTTGCTGGGTCAATGGTTCTTTATATGCAAAAAATAAATCCCGACTCTTCTACCTCACACTGTTTGTAAAAACCAATTCCAGGTGTAATATATATAAATAATTGTAAAAGACAAAATAATAAAACTTATAGAAGGCAACATAAGTGCATATTTTCATGACATTGGAGTCGATGAACATAGCAGTTTTTTCTTTCAATTTTTATTTTAGATTCAGGGAGTACATGTTTGCTACGTGGATAAATTGTGTGTTGCTGAAGTTTGGTATACGAATGATCCCATCATCCAATACTGAACATAGTACCCAATAGGTTGTTTTCAATCATTGCATCTCTCCTCCCTCCCCACCTCTAGTAGTCTCCAGTGTCTATTGTTCCCATCTTTATGTCCATGTATGCTAAATTTTAGCTACCACTCATAAGTGAGACCATGCAGTATTTGGCTCTTGCAATAGTTTGTTAGGATAATGGCCTCCAGCTATGTACATGTTGCTGCAAAGAACATGATTTTGTTCTTTTTACGGCTGTGTAGTACTCCATGGTATGTATGTATCACCTTTTCTTTATCTATTTCATTGTTGATGGGCATCTAGGTAGATTCCATGTCTTTGCTATTGTGAATAGTGTTGCAATGAACATATGAGTACATATGTTTTTTTTATGGAATGATTTATTTTTTGGGGGGTATATACCCAGTAAATGAGTTGAATTGTAATTCTGTTTTATTTGAGAAATCTCCAAAGTGACTTTCTACAGTGGCTGAACTAATTTATATTCCCACCAACAGGGTATATGTGAATGAACATTTCTTAAACAGGACACAAAAATAAAGGAAAAAAATGGATAAATTATACTAGATTTAAATTAGAAATTTCTATCATAAAGAGATAACCTTAAGAGAATAAAAAGTCAAACCAAAGAGTGGGAAAACATACATGTAATCATACATGTGTTTTATCATAAATTTATGTATGATAAAGTGCTCATGGCCAGAATATATGAAGAACCTCTCTAGCAGGCACCCAACAGAAAAATGTGCAAGAGGGAATCTAGATGGCAAATAAATATATATATAAAAGATATTGAACCTTACTTGTCAGTAGGGAAATTTGAATAAATCTACACAGACATATCCTATACCAGAATTACTAAAATTAAAAAGGCTGACATTATAAAGTGTTGTGTGACAAAATAGATTTTTTTATACATTGCTTGAAGTGGTATAAAGAACAACTATATATTTTACAAATTGTCTGAGGCAATATAGATTAGTATAACATCTTTGTAACCCTGTATGGCACTATCTAAAAAGCTGAAGATATGCATACTACTATGACTCAACAATTCTATTTCCATATATATGGTTACATATCAAAGCACTGACATAAGGATCTTCATAGAAGCACTATCCATAGTGATTTCAAACAGGAAACAATCAAAATACATGCCTATAATAGAATGGATAAATTAATTGTCATGTTAATATAACACAGTATAGGAAAACAATGAAAATAAGCAAACTACTGTTATGTGCAACATGCATGAATCTCACAAACATAATGTCGAGGTAAATTCCAATACTAAAGAGTATATGAAGTCCTAGCCAGAGCAGTTAGGCAAGAGAAATAATAGGCATCCAAATAGAAAAGACATGAGATAAAACTATCTCTCTTCACAAACTATATGATTCTGTACCTAGAAAGCCCCATAGTCTCTGCCCAAAGGCAGAAATGACCAACAACTTCAGTAAAGCTTCAGAATACAGAATCACTGTACAAAAATTAGTAGCATTTGTGTACAACAATAATGTCTAAGATGAGAGCCAAATCAAGACTGCAATCCCATTCACAATAGCCACAAATAGAATAAAATATCTAGGAATAGAGCCAATAAGGGAAGTGAAAGGGAAATGACAGATCTCTACAATGAGAATTACAAAATACTGCTGAACGAAATCAGACACGACACAAATGAAAAAATATTCAGTGTTCATGGATAGGAAGAACTGATATTGTTAAAATGCCCATTCTGCCCAAAGAAAGTTATAGATTCAATGCTATTCCTATCAAACTACCAATTAAATTATTCATGAAATTATAAAAAATTATTCTAAAATTCATATGGAAACAAAAAAATAGCCTAAATAACCAAAACAATCCTAAGCAAAAAGATAAAACCTGTAGGTATCACACTACGCAATTTCAAACTACCCTACAAGGCTACAGTAACTAAAACAGCGTGGTACTGGTACAGAAACAGACATGTAGACCAATGGGGCAGATTGGAGAACCCAGCAGTAAAGCCCCACACCTATATAGCCATATGATCTTTGGCAAAGTTTACAATAACAAGCAACAGGGAAATAATTCTCCAGTCAATAAATCATGATAAGATAACTGACTAGTCATATGCAGAAAATTGAAACTGGATCCCTTCCTTTTACCACATACCAACTTCAACTCAAGATAAATTAAAGACTTAAACATAAAACATAAAACTATAAAAATCCTATATGAAAGCCTAGGAGCTACCATTCCAGACATAGGCCTTGGCAAAGACTTCATGACAAAGACTCCAAAAGCAATTGTAACATAAAGAAAAAGTAACAAGCAGGACCTAATGAAACAAAAGAGCTTCTGTACAGCAAAAAAAAAAAAAACTATCATCAGGTTAAATAGACAACCCACAGAATGAAAGAAAATAATTGCAAAATAATTTGCATCCAACAAAGGTCTAATATCCAGGTTCTATAGGAATTTTTAAAAAATCAACAATCGGCTGGGTGCAGTGGTTCACACCTGTAATCCCAGCACTTTGGGATGCCAAGATGGGTGGATCACCTGAGGTCAGGAGTTTGAGAACAGCTTGACCAACATGGTGAAATCCCATCTCCACTAAAAATACAAAAATTAGCTGGGCTTGGTGGTGTGCACCTCTAGTTCCAGCCACCTGGGAGACTGAGGCAGGAGAATTGCTTGAACCCAGGAGGCAGAGGTTGCAGTGAGCCAAGATCACGCCATTGCCTGGATGACAGAGCAAGACTTCATCTCAAAAAAAAAAAAAAGAAAAGAAAAAGAAAAAAAATCAACAAGCCAAAACAACCCTGTTAAAAAAGTGGGCAATGGATATGGACAGCCATTTCTTCTCCAAAGATGACATATATGTGGCCCATAATATATGAAAAAATGCTTAACTTCACTAATCATTAGAGAAATGCAAATCAAAACAACAATGAGATACCATCTCACACCAGTCAGAATGGCTATTACTAATAAGTCAAAAAATGACAGATGTTGGTGAAGTTACAGAGAAAAGGGAACATTTATACACTGCATTAGAATGTAAGTTAGTTCAGCAACTGCAGAAAGCAGTTTGGTGACTTCTCAAAGAACTTAGGACTACCATTCAACCCAGCAATCCCATTACAGGGTATATACCCAAAGGAATATAAATTGTTCTATTCTAAAGACACATGCATGTGTATGTTCAATGCAGCACTTTTCACAATAGCAAAGGTGTGGAATCAACCTAGATGTTTATCAATTGTTAACTAGATAAAGAAAATGTATATATATGCACCATGGAATCCTATGCAGCCATGTAAAAGGATAAAATCATGTCCTTATGGCAACATGTATGCAGTTGGAGGCCATTATCCTAAGTGAATTAACACAGGAACAGAAAACTAAATGCTGTTTGTTCTCACTTATAAGTGGGAGCTAAATGTTGCATATACATGGACAGAAGAGGACACAACAGGAGGTTCTGGGTTTCTGGTAATGTTCTCTTTCATGATCTGGGCAATGATGTTTCCATGAGTGCATTCACCTTGCAACATGTGATCAAAATGAATAATGTACTTTTCTCTAAGTGTGTTATGTTTAAGTTAAAAATATAATTAAACTACTGGAAAAAAAAGCTACTTTTTTCCAGGGAAGCTCACATATTACCTTATCAAAACAATTTATGGTTTAAATGAATCTTGGAGATTAGCTATGCCAGGGATCAGGGGATCAGCCAACTATAGCTCTGTTTTTGTACAGAACATGAGCTAAGAATGAGTTTATGTTTTAAAGGGCTGTAAAAGAAGAAATAGGAGAAAGAGGAGCATATACTAAAAAAACGTATGATTTTCAAAACTTAAAATATCTGTTCTCTTTCCTTTTAGAGAAAAAATATGCTGAACTCTTATCACTTGCTCATTGCACAGGTGATGAACTGAGGCCAGAAAGGCATTATATGTCTAAAATGATCCAGCTGGTTGGGAGCAGAACTGAGACAAGAAGTTAACTTTTTTTTTTTGGCGGGGGTGGGGGGGGCTCATGGTACTGTTCCTTCCACCAGTTGATGTACTTAATCTGTACCATCAACACAGAGCCCTCACTAGACCTGGGTACCATCTTTATATTGCCCACAGGCCACTCCTCATTCTTTCCATTTCTACCTGCCACACCAAGCGTACTCTGAATCCTTCATATGTATCTTAGCACCCACCCTTCTGCCCAGTCAGGATCCAATGAGACTATTTTAGCTTTTCTTTTATTCTCCATAGCTCATGTTTAATTGATCACCAAGATCTGTTGCTATGATTTGCTGTTTGTCCCCTCCAAATCTCATATTGAAATATGATCCCCAATGTTGGAGGTATTTGGGCTATAGGGCAAATCCCTCATGAATAGATTAATGTCCTCCCTTGGAGGTCAGTGAGTCCTCACTCTGTTAGTTTCCAGGAGTGCTCATTGTAAGGAAAGAACCTGCCACACCCTAACCCTTCTTGCTTCCTCTCTCATCATGTGGTCTCTGCACATACCAACTCACCTCAGGCTTCCACCATGAGTGGAAGCAGCTGGAGGCCCTCACCAGATGCAGATACCCAATCTTGAACTTCCAATCATCAGAACCATCAGCCAAATAAACCTGTTTTCTTTGTAAGTTATCCAGCTTCAGGTATTCCTTTAAAGCAACACTAAATGGACTAAGACACCTGCCAATTATCTTCCCTAACATACCTCAAAACTATCCTTCTACTTCAACCACTGCTACCTTAGATCAGAACTTTATCTTGTCTTTTCAGCACTATTGATTTATCTCTAACTGACTTTCTTGTCTTGCTTTCTTCCAATTTATCTACAACCAGACTAATCTTATTAAACAGAAGATTTGATATTCCATTTGTCTATTTAAATACTTAATTCAATTTCTATCTCCTAGATGAAAGACACTAGCCAGATGTAGCTATATAAATTTAAATTGATTAAAATTAAAGGAAATAAATGATTCAGTGCCTCAGTCAGAGTAGCCACACTTCAAGTACTCAGTAGCCACATGTGGCAAGTTAATATCTCATGAGCAACACAGCTTTAGAATATGTCTATCAGTGCAGAATGTTCTCTTGAGCAGTGCTATCAGCATCTATGGGAGAATATTTGAGCACCTTAATATGGCACATAAAATGTGTTATTGTCTGGTCCCTACCTGTTCTTTAATCATCTCTTGACACCCCCTTTTAAAGCTCTATATGTCTGATAGTGAAATGCTTGAAATTTCCCAATTTCAAAATGCCATGCCTGCTGTCAGACTACAGAACATGCAATACACTCTGCCCAGAAAGCCTGTTCCTATGGCCAACTTCTGTCTATTGAAAACTGACTCAAAATGTTACCTCTTCTAGGAAACCTATCATGATCTTCTCCCTTCATTCCTCTTGCAGTAATTTCTATACTGATGACAGATTTTTGTTGGTGGATTTGCATAATATTATATTGAAATTTGTTTTTATCCTTCTTTACCTGTACACTGTGAAAAATTCTTGAGGGTAGGAGCTATGCCTAGACCAGAGGTTGTAAACTTTTTTCTAAAAAGGGCAACATAATAAATTCTTTCATTTGACAGACTGTGGTCTCAAACATAACTATTCAACACTGTTGATGGAATGTGAAAGCAGTCATAGATCACAGGTAGGTGAATGAATGTGGATAGCATTATCTAGCTGGCATCATTTTTTGACCCCAAGTTAGAAATGATCATGATGTCTTGTTCAGCACATGGTTTTGAGTGGAATGAATAAATGAGTATGGAAGAACAAAACTACATTTTAATAGGAGAGTGCAATGCTTAGAATTTCACCACAAAGAGAAAATATGCTGGGTGTAATTATGCATATTGAGATTATTTTGTTTAATCTTGAAACTTAAACTTAGTTTTTTAAAAAAGGGGGCAGAAGCTCTTATTTAATTCAGTATTAAATAAGCACACGGCAAATTTGATTTTTCAAAGACCTGATAATTATTTTAATATAATGGACTTTCTTCGTAATCTTATGGACTTTATTTTAAGAATTTAAACGCATTGTTCTGGAAAGGGGATTAGGCTTCATCAGGTGGCCAAAGAGTATAAACAGGACCTCTGCTTGTGCCTGGGCTCTGTCTGTCAGTCCTGGTGTTGTTCCTGGAGCACACCCAGGGAGGCACCACGCTCAGTCTGTCTAGACCAGAGGAGATCATGGTACAGCTGTAGCTAGGGGGCCTCAGTTCAGCCAGAAGAGCTCTGTATGGTGCATGAGCAATTATCAAGCTAAGAAGCTGCCTGCTGGAACCCTCCCCACCAAAGAATACTTGGCTGCTTTCTGGGTGTCTGTCTGGATTTGGATTCCCCAAGGTTTGGAAAACCTGCCATTTCAAACACTTTCCCCTGCTTTTGCCACATACTGAGCTAATAGGACCAGGGCTCTACCTGAAAGCTCTTTTGAGCTCCATTGTGTGTGTCTGAGCCAGGGGGCTGTATGGAGAAGAGGGAGAAGCTGTGAACCCTAGGGTTGTGTATATTGGCTAGAACTAAATGTGCATCGATTAATACTAGGGTAAAAAAAAACTGTGGCCTGAAAGGCTATGGCTGAGTGGATGATAATTGTATATTTTTTTCTCACATCTTGCCTCAAGCAAGGGCTGAGATTGCCACGTGTAAGTGTGGGCTGGAGAACTTTTTCTTATTATTGTTTTCAAAAGTCTTTGCATGTTCAAATTCTTCATAACACAATTGAATGCTCATTAGGTGAGTTAAATAAACAAGGGTCTCTGGTCACAGATTAATCTCCAGAAATTCACAGTTGCCTAATCACTTCACTTTTGAGAACAAAGGTTTAAATGTATAATCAGAGAAGACAGACCTCCATGCACTCAAGTCTAGAAATGCCAACCCTTCAAGTTATTCAGACTGTGCCAGTAACTCAGCAATCAGACTGTGTTAGGAGTCAGGCCAACTTGGGTTGAAATTCAAGCTCTCCTAGATGTGTGACTCCGAAATAGACATTTGTTCTCTGTAAGCCTCTGTGTCCTCATGTGTAAAAAAAAAATGCAATAATACCTACCTCGTATTCCGAATGGCAAGGGAGAGTGTATACTTGCAATTTTTTTGTGTTGGGATTTCCTCATTTTGCTAATTGAGGCTCACATGCCCCTGTTGGGCAAGCAGAATGCAGGAACGTGCCTTCCTGCTCCTCTGATCATCAGCCTGCAGTGGGCCACCTCATAGCAGACACATAGTGTGTGTCTACTTGATAAGATTATTTTTTAATCTTGCTTTGGCTATTGGATTTACCATATTCATTTAGGCCGGGATATGAGTCTTGTAGCAAAAAGTTCCTCCTTGTGTCACTTATACTTGTATACCACACTATTTATCTACTATATATATATTTTTGCTTTGTTTAATTTTATCTCCTAGGGCATCATACCCTCATCTCACCTTTTCTGGAGAAGTTTTGAAGATGCAGGTCTCCGTTGGGCAGAGTGGCTTTGAGTGCATATTACTATCTTCACAACTACAGATGGTCCCTGACTTATAATGGTTCAACTTAATGATTTTTTTTCCACTTTATGATGGTACAAAGGTAATATGCAATTGCTAGAAACTGTACTTTGAATTTTGAAGTTTGATATTCTCCAGGCTAACATTATGTGGTGCAATGTTCTCTCCTAATGCTGGACAGCAGTGGTCAGAACAGCCACAGTCAGCCATGTGATCATGAGGATAAGCAACCCAAACTGTACTTAGGGTGTACTGTATTCAATCAATTATATGAGGTACTCTACACTTTTTATAAGACAGGCTTCGTGTTAGATAACTTTGCTCAGCTGTAGGCGTATGTAAGTGCTAAAGTAGACTAGGCTAAGCTATGATATTTGGTAAGTTAGGTGCATTCAATCCATTTTTGACTTGGGATATTTCTAATTTACAATGGATTTACTGGGACATAACCCTATTGTAAGTCAAGAAACATCTGTGTTTGGTGGTCCTCTTCGCTAGCGTCATACAGTGGCATAAGAATTTCAACTCCTGACTGATCCAGGAGACTTCCAAGTTGCAGATGTTCTTGAGGATTCTCTGGGGTTCTTATGACTGAGGGAGACTGAAGTGTTTAGATAAATTTCTGGGATCTGATAGCCTCTCCTGATAGAAGGCTTCAAATGTGAAATCATGGACATGTTTGAGAATGGGTCTGTAAGTTCCCTCATTTAGCAAATAGTTATTAGAATGTCAGTCTACCTGGCCTGCTACAATGTAAGCATCCTGAAGACAGGGTCCATATGGTTGGTTTGTTGCTGCATCTCTGATGCCTTGAACCCTCTCTGGTGCAGAAATTTTTGTTGAATCAATAAATTGGAGCCTTGTAAAGCCATATTCCTTCCTTTAGAAGTTTTAGATGTACAAATAACTGTGGAAGAAATGGAAGCAAGGAAGAAAGAAGGCTTTATCTAGCATGGGGGAGTCATGAAGACTTCATTAAAGAGGTGACATTTGAACTGTGACTTGAAGGATGCTGAAGAGTTTTCAAGTAGACAAACAATAAAATTCCACACAGAGAAACTAGTGTGTACAAAGGTGACAAAGAAATAAGGTAGCATGGAATGTTAAAGGATTTACAAAAAGTTTGGGATGGCTCTTTGGGTAGGGAATGATGGGACAAAATGGCAGAAAACAGATCATGAGTGACTCATTGTAATCTGATAAAGAGTGTGGGCTTTATCCTGCAAACAATAGGTGAGACATCAAAGAGCTGTAAGCAGAAAAGTGACAAAATATATTTTAGAGAGACCACTCTGGAGGAGAGATTGCATCACTGCACTGCAGCCCGGACAACAGAGTGAGAATCTTGTCTCAAATGAAAAAAATAAAAAATAAAAAAAGACTGAGGTAGGGAGATGTAGGAGGACAGTGTAGTGACTTAGTGAATGAGGGGGTGCCTAAGGCAGAGAAGTACAGTGAAATGGTGAAGGGGTGGTCTTGATACAAAAAAATTATATAACTTGGGTGCAATGGAGAAGGAAGAGTTGAGATTTGGGCCATGATTCTGGCACCTGGATCAGTGGGAAGAAAGTAGTTTTCTGGTAAGAAAATGAGGAAGTTAATTTTAGGTATCTGTGAAACATCTGAATGAAGATATTTGAGAAACAGTTGATACCCAAGTTGGAGTTGAGGGGTGAGCTCTGGAATGGAAGTGTTGACTGGGGAGAGATCAGTGTGGTGGTGAGTAACATTATTTGGGCTTACCATGACAAATGGAAAGAGAAGAGGACTGTAAACAGAACCCCAGGGAACACCAAGATTTAAGGGCGAATCAGAAAGAGAAAAAAAAAAAAACAGTGAAGAAAAGGGCCTAGACCAAGAGAGAAGAGGGGTTCAAGAATGAGGAGGCCCTCAGCAATGCCAAGTGAAGATAAAGACCACTAGATTAGGGACTGAGAAACCATGGAGAACAGGAACAGACTATTCTGGTGATAGAGTGGGAGCACAGGATAGGTTCCAGTGGGTTACAGAGGAAATGGGAGGCTAAAGAGTGGGGACAGCAAGTGTGGATACTTATTTCTAGATATTCATTTGGTCAAGGGCAAAGCCAAAAGTAGAATGGAACTAAGAGCAATAGATAGGCTTTATTTGCTTTTTGTTTTCTGTTTTGTTATTAAAGATAGAACAGATCTGAGCATATTTATGTAGGATGGGAAAATAATTAGAAGAGACAGGGAGAGTGATGATACAAGCAAGAAGGGTTTCTTTTGATGGAACTAAGTGATGGGTTTAGTTAAAGATAGAGAGATTTGTTGTGGATAGAATGAGAGACTTTTCTTCTTTGGACATGAGGTAATGATAGGGCCTGATATAGATAAGCAACCTAACTAGAATTTAAAACAGCCAACTGGCCTTACAGTAAATGGTTTTTCAGACACTATCCAGAGAATAAGAGAAAGGACCCTAGGAACTACAGACTTCTAGATATTTCACTGTCTTCTTTCTTACTCAGCCTAGAAAGGGTGGGTGAAAGTATAACCTCTGGAACCAGACTCTTTGGATTTACATGACAGCTATTCTACCTATTACTGTCCATGCAACTTGAGCAACTTCATTCACCTCTAGGTGCAGATTGCTTCATCTGCAAAATGATTGTATTAACACTATATCCTACATAGAGTTGGGTGGAGATTACATCATGTATAAGTAAAACACTCACAACAGTACCTGGTACCTAATAGGCACAGAATAAATGCTAGCTCCAATGACACCAGGAAAGATAATAGGATCATCAGACACTGAAAGCAAACGCAACTCATAGGAAGAAAGAGCAAGATTTATAATACAGAAAAGAAACTTCTCAGTTTTACCAAGAATAAGGCAATGACATAGAATATAATGTATTTATATTTTCTTTCTTTCCTTTTTTTCTTTTGAGACAGAGTCTCACTCTGTCACCAGTCACCATGCTGGAGTACAGTGGCGCGACCTTGGCTCACTGCAACATCCGCCTCCTGGGTTCAAGCCATTCTCCTGCCTCAGCCTCCCAAGTAGCTGGGACCACAGGGGCACGCGACCACACCCAGCTATTTTTTTTGTATTTTTAGTAGAGACAGTATTTCACTACGTTGGCCAGGATGGTCTCGATCTCTTGACCTCGTGATCCACCCATCTTGGCCTCCCAAAGTGCTGGGATTACAGGCGTGAGCCACCGCGCCCAGCCGTATTTATATTTTCAAGAAAAATGTTTTATAGATTATAAACCAAAAGATAAACTTTCAATCAATACTACAACTTGTATTTATGGAATAAAAATCTAGAACACAAAAGTCACTCTAAATTACTTAAAGATATCATTCTATTGTGTTTCTATAACCCCAAACACTAAGAGAGTTCTAGATGTTATCAGGAGTGAATCCAGAAACTCCTAGGAAACCTTTGTATTTCCCTTATATAAAATGGGTGTGTTCACATCTGCAATATCATATATATCGTTTAGGATGTGCATATTAGTCAGTTCTCACACTGCTATAAAAACATACCTGAGTCTGGGTAATTTACTAAAAAACAAGGAGGTTTAATGTGGGCTGTATGGCTGTCTGCTTCTATGGATGCCTCAGGAAACTAACAGTCATGGCAGAAGATGAAAGGGAAGCAGTCACCTCTTCGCATGGCAAGAAAGAGAGAGAGAGAGAAAAGGGGGAAGTGTTACACACTTTTATTAAACAACCAGATCTTGTGAGCCCTCTATTATGAGAGAACACTAGGGGATGTTTTTCTTGTATAATGTGAACACTAATTCATTTGCCCAGTTTTACAGAAAACAAAACTGAGACTTACTATGTGGCAAAACTCACACTGAAACTCATGCACATCTGATAGTAGAACTTATGTCCCTGATCGTGTCATATACTGAGGTGGTTCTTGTCTTCTTGAGTGAAAAATGCTTATTATAAGCCACAACTTCTCATTTCCCATATATTACTCAGCATATAATAATTTAATATAGGGTGGGTTATTTTGGTGTATATGATGGTTAATTTTGTGCCATCTTGATTGGGTCACAGGGTACCCAGATATTTAGCCAAACATTATTCTCTGCATTTCCATGATGCTGTATTAAGATGAAATTAACACTTACACTGGTAGATTAAGTAAAGCAGATTGCCCTCACTAATGTGGGAGGCCCTCACTCAATCAGCTGAAAGCACAGTAGAACGGAAAGTCTGCCTCTCTTTTAAGTAAGAGAATTATTCCTGGCTGAATGCCTTTGAACTGGGACACTGGATTTTTTCTTGCCTTTATATTCAAACTTTGGGTCTTCCTGGGTCTGGGGCCTGCCAGCCTTTACACAAGAACTAGGCAATAGGCTTTTTTGGTTCTCTGGTCTTTGGACTCTGCCTAAAACGAAATCATCCACTCTTGTGGGTCTCCATCTTGTTGGCTCACCCTGCAGATCTGGGGACTTGCTTGCCTCCACAATCGCATGAGACAATTACAATAAATCTCTTTCTCTCTCTATAAACATCCTATTGGTTCCATTTCCCTGGAGAGCCCTGACTGATACAGATTTTGGAACTGAGAGTGGCTTTAGAGGAACAGAATTTTAAGAATGAGTTTTTCTGAATTGGTTTTATAGTTGCTGTAACTGGCTCTTCAATATGATTAGATTTAAACTGCTGATGACTTTATTTCTGGTAGTAAAGAGAATGCTGATAATCATGGTGTGCTCTGGCCATAGATACACAGAAAATATGACCACTGGATGCTCCTACTCGACAATTTTTAAGAAGCAAGGACTTGGGTAATTATGTACTTAATACTTTTGAACATTTTAGTCAAACTAATGAGTAAAATGAACTGGTTGCTGCTAATGTTGCTAAAGTGAGGAAAGAAAAGGAGGAGCTCAGGATTCAAATTCCCAGCTCAAAGCAGGCATAAATGATCTGAAAGTTTCTGTCTTCCTTAAAGGAAACCCTTATCTCCTGCAGCTGCAGAGCCAGGTTTGCCGAGTTATAATCCAGAATCTCATCCTGAAACCTGCTGAATTTAATGCAAGTTGAACTCCCGCCCTCAAAGGATGTCTACTGTTAAAGTGAGGTCATTGGTTGAGAAGAAATAGGGTCCTTAAAGTTGGAATGGGAATGTATGGGTTGACTCTGATGAGACTGGGGACATTAAAGTCTTAAATTCAAAGTCTTCTTTGCCAGTGGAACCAGCCTCTCCACCCTTAGTGGAAGTGGTCTCCGCTCCCCTGACTGAGGGGATTAACTCTTTATTGCTTGAGGAAACTGAATGGCCTCCCCTGAGACAATTGCCTTGCAAGACAATGATTGAAGTATTGAAATATTGTTAGCTTTATATCATGGTACTTAAATTATGGAATATCAAGGAGAAGGGTAAATATCATTCAAAGACTACTTCTTCAACTGGGAAGGAGTTAATGCATTTTTAGTTGTATGTAGGATAGTTGCATCAAGTTAGGCAGAATTATAGCCATGTTATTTTATATTTATGGGAAGGTTAAATTTGAGTTAAGGAGTTGTATATGGGTGACAAGTTGGCATGGAGTGAACTTGTAATGGTCAATTTTATGTATCAACTTGACTGGGCCATGAGGAACCCTGGTATTTGGTCAAGCATTATTCTGAGTGTTTCTGTGAGGCTGTTTTTGGACAAGATTACATTTAAATCAGTGGACTGAGGAAAGCAGATTGCCCTCCCTAACGTGGGTGGGCCCCATCCAATTTGAAGGCCTAAATAGAACAAAAAGATGGACCCTTCCCTATGTAAGAGAAAATTCTTCTTGGCTGACTGATTTTGAACTGGGACATTTTTTTTCCCCCCTGCCTTTGGTCTTTAACTGAAACATTGGCTGTTCCTGGAAATCTAGCCTGCCAGAATTTGGGTGGGAAATATACCATTGGCTCTTCTGGTTCTCAGGCCTTTGGACCCAGACTGGAACTAAACCATCAGCACCTGAATCAATTCCTCATTATAAGTCTTTCTCTTTCTTTCATTATATATATACCAAGTATGTACAATATAGCATATTTTATACATATGCACTCCATTAGTCTGGTTCTCTTAACAACCCTGACTAGTACAATATGTTTCCAGATTTTAAAGATTTATATTTAGAATAATAATGATAATATTAGAAGAATAATGAGTACTATTAATTGAGCACTTGTGTGTTAGGGACATTCTAAGTGATTTATAAAGATTAACTAATTTAATACAACAATCTTATGAGGAAAATGAGGCATAGAGATGTTAGGTGACTTGCTCAAGGTTTTCTATATCAAAAGAGACAGTGCCAACATATGAACTCAGAGTTCTTGGCCTCCAAAAACCTATAATCTCATTCATTTTCCTACATGCCTCACTACCAAACATAATCTCTCTCTTCCCCCACACCTCCACCTTATATGAATCCATGAAGAAACACGTCTTTAGGATTTATATAGCCATATTAGTCTGGAATTTCATTATCGCCAATAAGACCAGTCTGTAAATGTCTTCTGGCAATCCTAGACTTTCACCAATTCTGCCCTTTCCTTTCTTGAACCAATTAGGGCACCAACCCAAAGACTTGTAAATCATATTTTATCTGCATGTACTTTGCTTTTTTCTTTCTTATGTCCTACCTTGTTTGAGCTATGTCTCTCCCCATTATGCATCAATGGCTTTAGGCTAGCATTCATGGGAACGTGTTCAGATCATAAAACATCCAGCAGACCTCCTTGTCAGCAAGGGCTTGTCCAAATGCATGCAGGGATTTCTCCACAACTAGACACCCTGTCCTCACAACACTCATTCAGCTGTTGGCTAGCTATGCCTTACAGTTTCTGCTATTGACATTCCCAGATGCTTCTGACCAGTCCTTTTCATTTCATTTGTGTATTTGTATAACGCAGTGAAGCATACCCTTGCTGGGACTGCAGAGCAAATTGGTGGCATGCCTTCTGAGAGTTCCAAGGTTGTCATGGTCATGATAGCAAGACCATGCTCTAACTAAAAGTCAATTCTAAACTCCTCAGGGAGCTTCTGAGGGTGCGTGTCCTTTGTTCTTTTGGATACACAGCAGACAACCAGCATGTCCTGAGGTGCCCTAATAACAAAAGCTCATTCCTTCCACATACCAGGGGGAGAAGACCAGGTTGGCTTTATTTCCTTAGTGATCTGCCGAAATCTCTCTCCAATTGAAGGCCATCTTTTTCATAACACTGAAAAGATGTAACATTATCTTAATCATTCCCAAATGAATCCTGAAAAATATTTGGAAATGGTACACTTAACACAAAATCATTTCAGCATTACTAGAAAGTTTCAGCCATTTGCTATAAACTTGTGCTTTTAAGTGGCCACCATGTGGTCTGTTTTTTGAACATCCAGTACTTTCTTTTTTATAGAATTTAAACCCCTGACACTTGTTTTAAGACCTAAGAAAACCTTTAGTACTTAACAAAATGTAGAACTTGGCATGGTCATAAAGAAGATATATTTGATTTTACTCCTTGAAGCCATTAAAAAAAAAGACACAGAATACTGTTTGTAAGAAAACTAAAATGGCAGCTGCAGCTTCTTCTCAGAAGTCTCTGGGAGGAGACATCTAAGGTCACTCATTCTCCTGGGTTCCAGGAAAGTAATTTACTCTTCCCCCAACCCCCCATCTAAAGCACAGATTATTGACAAGAGAGAGATCCAACCCTCAATAGAGCCTGTCTTGACTGAGGAAGTTAACGCTTCACAAAAGGATTCTGTCTTCTTAACAGGGCTCTTGAAGGATCCTTGCCAAACCCAACCCCTAAGGATAGAAAAAGTCCTTTTTCTAGGACTTAGGAATTAGTCACCAACTTGCATTAGCAAGAGGAGCTATAAAGAATTCTGTCAAATAATGCGATTTGAAAGGCCTACCTTAAATGAAAATAACCAATTTCAAAATGAGAATCAAAGCAGAAGTTGAGGAGAAGATTCAGGTGCCAGGGAGAGATGGAAATTCACATTGGTGGAATGCAGAGTCCACATTTGGGCAGAGGTTTGGAATCTAGTGCCGGTGTGGTAATGAACAAAAATTGCTAGGAGGGCTAACTCTCTTTTGGGAACATAAGCAGGACAGCCTCTTAGTTCCAATCTATTTAGGTGAAGTTTAGTACTACATTGAGGGAAGACATTGGGGTATCATTAGCAGAATCCTCCTTCTGGTCTGGCTTTTAGCTTCTCTGGGTTTTGAGAAGAGTTTAGGCAAAAAAGAAGGCAAGGGAAATAAATACAGAATAATACACATAACCTTACTTCACACAACCTCTGCTGTGGGTTTTTTTTTTTTTTTTTTTTGTACCTAGAAGAATGACTTGCACAAAAGAAATGCTCAATATATCTTCAATGTTAAAGTAATTAACTAGTTAATTAAAAGAAATAACTAAGTAATTTTATGTTTATAAAGGCCCATGCATTGACCACAGGTGTTTCAGTGCAATTTTGTTCCTTCCAAAGGAGATAAAAATGAGGCAATATAAGATAGTGAGCTAATTTGAACCAGTCTGAACCAGCTAATTTGAACTAATTTGAATGCTAGATATCATTTTATAAAGCCTGTGTTTTTCTTTTTAGATAGTCAATATAGCAGTCCAAATAAGAAAACAGCTGCTTACCATGAAATGAAACAAAGACTATTAAGACTGTAATAGGATGTTAACATTGAAGTTATGAGCAGGCTCCAAAATACAATTGATAAAAAAATTCCAAAAAGAAGCCCCCTATTGCCAGGTGCATATTTATAAAGGAAATGCTCCTGAGAAACTGGTTGATAAATTTTTGACCCCCTCAGGCAGGTAAGACTACAAAAAGGGAGAGTTGTGAGGTGATTTTCTATTTCTTCACTTCTTGTTTAGTGAGAAGAGATTTTGAGGAAGCCACTATGTAGTTAGGAACAGGGTCCGACCCCTGTCTGGGGAATCTACAAAAAAAAAAAAAAAAAAAAAAAAAAAAAGGAGGGTTGCCCAATGTTTTGGTGCTAATATCAGAAGAAAATTTCTCTGCTGGGATTAGACTATGTTCTCAAGGCATGTTGGAGCAAAAATATACAAAATAATTTCCTAAGGATCACATATGCGCTACCAGAAGAGAGAGTCAGAGATGGATCATTTCCGATTTTGGGGGTGCAAAGGGATCCCAGCAGCAAGAGCCTGGTATAGAGAAACAGGTGATAATCAATTAAACACCCCCAAAACATGTGAGATAAGTGTTTAAAAGAAAAGCATTGCTGTTTAAGGGTACACAAATTAGGAGCCTCAGTAATAATTATTTTGTAATGGATAATGGAGTCAATATGAAACAGAGGCCCAGGTAATGTGGCTCTGAGTCAGAAGAAACTTGCCCAACACCATCATAAAACCCTCAATTTAATAACAAAGCCATTTCCTCGTTCCTGAACCTCTTTTCCTACTGTGCACTTTGTTTTGGGCTTCTGCTTAGTTCTTGTTCTCCAATTCTTTTTACAACTACTATGACCTACTCTGCTTAGCTAATAGTATTGTTTTCCTGGAGTTTGTTGGGAAACTTGCAGAGAAAGAGTTTGGTAATCCTTGCATCTCAAAAGACTTCATTGAACTCAAGCTTCCTCTTGATATCTCAGAGCATAGGTTGGGCTTCTTTGCAAGTTGAACAGTCTTTCACAATCACCCTCTGATTTTACACCCTATCCTATCATTATAACAATTCTCTCCTCATGGTATACGGTGAGGGGGATCATTGTTGTTATAAGACCAACAGGTTTACATGCCTATTGCGTAGTCACAGATCCATTACACTGAGACAGCAAAGTTTGCAGCAGAGAGAGTTTAATGATTGCAGGGTACTGAGTAAGGAGATTCTCAAATCAATCTCCCCAGGGACTTCAGTGCTGGAGTTAAAAAAGTGATCATGGAAGGCAAGGAGCTATAGAATTGGGGTGATTGATAGGTAGAAGACAGATGAGATCATCAGGATGTGGAAACTACATTCTTTGGTGAGTCAGTTTCTTCTAGGGCCCTTCAGACCACCTGGTATCAATGGGTTTTTTCAGACTAACTGAGTTGGTGGTTTCATTGGTATGCTGGACTAAAGGAATATCTCAAAGGGAAAACTTAACCTATTATACTGTTCAAGTTGTTATCTATAGAGCAGTTAAGGGGAACTATTAATATAATTTTGAAGCATTCGCTATAATTCAAGACAATAGGCACCAAACAACTATGAGGAAGCAGGTTAGAAAGTGAGCTGACTTAATTGTTAATGCCAGATGTGCTATAAGATTGCTGTATTTTTATTTTCCCCTCTCTTTTTTTTCCTGATTAATTTTATACAGTTTATAGAGGCCATTGTATTGTCATCATTACCAGAAGAGACAGAATAAGTGAACCTACATGTAAAGTCTGCTTTACATTTTGGGTTATTTTTCTAGAGAATATGCCTTCCTCTTTTAGCCCTTGGTATGCTTTCTATTCTACAGGTCTAGGTGAGCAATATTTGAAATACTACTTCTATGTATATGGCAGATCACATGATTCCTAATGATCTTGAGGTGCTTGTTTAACATGAAGATTCCAAGCTCCACTCTGATGCTACTTCTCAAATGATCTAGAGAACAGGACTTGGGAATCTGAATTTTAATTTGGCCACTAAGATGAATGTTTTGATATGACTGTCCTAAATATAGTGTACAGGTGTGCTTGCCAGTGTCTGTCATTGGGTGATAAGTTGGATACTCAGACTATATAACACCAGTATAACAAATACAGAGAAAGGGAGAAATCTCATCTCTATAAATAATTCCTGGAGGAAACTAGAAAATATGCTAACTTGAAAGGGCAACAGTATAAATAAAAATAACACAAGTACAAAAATAATTCTTTATAGCACTGTTGAACTAGCAAAAGTTTGACAACAACACAGTTATCCATAGATAGGGCACCAATTAAATAAACTGTAGCACATTCACATACAAAAACTACTATCCAACTGTATAAAAGAATGAGAAAACCATACACTCCAAATATCTGTTGGCGAAAAGTTATGAGCAATATATAGTGTAAAAAAGAGTGAAGGTAAAATATATATTCAGAATTAGCTGTATTTGTATTATTGTTCTTTGCAGCCTACCTCTAAGGACTAGAAATCCTGACCTTTAATTCCAGTCTAGTCCTCAGAACCCAGATACCACTAGCAGGGCTGGCCATTGATGAGCATGCTGAAGTAGACTAATTCTTTATCTCTGAGCTGCATTCACCTCATGGAATTTACCTTCCCTTGTTCTAATTGCTACAAATTTGCATGAGCCAGGACAAGATTGCTATATCCCTTTAGATGTCATACTTGGCTTGCCAAACTGCACCTTCTCTCTTCTTCTGAGTCCCACCATTTCACTTCTCTTGGAAGGTCTGGGATCTGTTACTGTTTCTTCCCCCAGCTGCCTCAATTTGCTATATGTAACTGGCTGCACATTCCAAAGTCCTGAGACATGACTGAGGGAACAGATAAATCAAGTCCTTAAAAAGTTAAAAAAAAAAAAAAAAACAACTCAGTTTGATGGTTAATTTTGTGTGTTAACTTGACTGGGCCATGGGATGCCCAGATATCTTGTTAAACATTATTTCTGGGTATGATGTGAGAGCATTTCCAAAAGAGATTAGAATCTGGATTGGTAGACTGAGTAAAATAGATGGTCCTTCTCAATTGGGTGGGCATCATTCAGTTTCACAGCTGCAGAGAATCACACAATTTGAATATACCACAATGCATTCAACCTTTCCCCTACTGGTGGCCATATACATAGCTTTTACTTTACATTGTTTGCACTAAACATCCTATGCACTTCTGGAAGACTTTCACTATGATTTCATTTATGTGACATGAAAAAGAAATGAACATTTTTTATGGCATGAGCATATCTATAAGTACATAAATGCATTGGAACAATCTGTTAATAGTAGTTTCTTCTGGGGGTCTAGGTAGTATTCAAAGTGACTTTTTCATTCTCTATAATATTTTAGTTTTATAATAAGGAGAACACAAGCATATGCTACTTGTGTGATTAAAGATAATTAAAAACATTGATAGAATAAATGTTGGCTAAAAAAATATTAACCTCCTTTTCCCAAAGTACCTTTCTGGTGAGAGAGTAGAAAGCGATAATGTAATTGGACTTTGTCTATTCTTGTCTCCAGGGTAAAGTTGTGGAATGTTGCAAAAGGCAAACAATGAGATTGCCCTGAGAGGAGGCCATCTGGGTAGTCCATCACCCAATTTATTAGCATGGGAGTCATCTTCCTTTGGTGTATTTTAAGGACTTTTGACTTTTACTTTCAACTTTGTCTCTTGCGTAAAGAGAGTAGAATCTAATAAGTGGAAATGTGCCTCAGCATTTTATTACAGAAGATTCCTGGAACATAGCTGCATCTATGCAAAAGTTACCTAGGACTTCCCAGAAAAGCCCAGGCCCAGAATCTGCAATTGCATCATGCTGCAGTGATTGGATGCCACAGCTAGTGGTGGGCTGTCTGTCACAAGGCTGTGCCATTGGATGTCTGGCCCATTGAAGTACATTAGAAAGGTGTGGTAACAATGAAACAAGACACCTCTTGCATTTTCATTGGGCTTTTCTTTTGCAAGTGGTTCCTAGTATTTCACATATATTTAAAAGATAACAATGTGATAATTTCAGGGCAGGTGTCACTGTCCTTGTTTTACTAAGAGACTCTGCTCCAGCCATGCTGACATTTCAGTCTCTTAGTCAAGCACCACAGGACCTTTACCCGTGCTCCTTCACTGCCTGGGAATACATTTTATCCAGATTTCCTTGCAGGATTCTTTTGCCATTTAGTTCACAGCCCTGAGGTCATCTCCTTAAAGCAGACTTCTCCGCCCTAGCACTTCTCCAGTTACTTTCGATTACATCCCCATGTCTTATATTCCATAAAGAACATATCACTGTCTATAACTATGTGGTTGACTTCTTTACGAACTGTCTGTCTTCCTCCAGTCAAACATAGAAGGGCATAGAAATCTGTCATGGCCACTGCTAAATGCACAGCACAGTTCCTGATACTCTGTAGGCACTCAGGAATATCTTTGAATACATAAATAAATAGTTTCCCAGTGATTGGGTTAGAACAGTGGTTCTCAGTTCTGATAGGTACATTAGAATTACCTAGAGGGCTTTTAAAAATTACAGTAGCCAGGACCACCCTCTAGCAGTGCCCATTTACTGGGGCTGCAGTGGGGCTCAGAACTTTGCTTTTTTTTTTTTTTTCCAAGATGGAGTTTGGCTTTGTCACCAGGCTGGAGTGCGGTGGCGTGATCTTGGCTCACTGCAACCTTCGCCTCCCAGATTCAAGTGATTCTCCTGCCTCAGACTCCCGAGTAGCTAGGACTACAGATGTACACCACAATACCCAGCTAATTGTTGTATTTTTAGTAGAGATGGGGTTTTACAATGTTGGCCAGGATGGTCTCGATCTCTTGACCTCACGATCTTCCTGCCTCATCCAAGTGCTGGGATTACAGCCATAAACCACTGCGCCCAGCCAGCACTTTGTATTTTTAAAAGCTGCCTAGATGATTCCAATGTATGCCCAAGTCTGGGGAGCCTGGGCCAGATAATCTTTTCACTTCTTTCTGATGCTGTTACAGTTCCTCGGGAGAAAGAGTATGGTGATAGGGACTGCAGTGGTCACAGGGAAGGTGGTTAGATGGGGTTGGACTTGGACTAGGATACAGTACACCTGAGGTCAGACAGGTGGAGACATACCTGAGATCATTTGCTTTGTCAGCAGAACTAAGATCACAACCCATATGTTCTGATTATAAAGCAGGGTTCTCCTTGAAACATGGTGTCATCCTCTTCTTATATGCCCATTTACTCCATGGTATTCTGAGATCCTACAGAAATCAGTGCACAGATATTGACTACCTCCTCTCTGAGCTTAGAATTGCATTTAAGTGGCAGATTGGCTGAAAGGAAGAAACTTCTGGATATCAGCCTCCTGTTATTATTTTCATCCTGTTTTTCCTTCTGCTTCAATTCTCTTCCTCTCTCCATTTCTCTCTCTCTCTGTAATCTTACCACTTTCTAGTCCACCTAGAACTTTCTAAAATGCTTCCTCATATATTTCAAAGTCCCTCTTTTTCCTTCCATCCTTCCCTCTCATCCTTTTTCTCCCTTCTTTTTTTTCTTTCCTTCCTTCCCTCCCTCCCTCCCTCCCTTCCTTCCTTCTTCCCTGTCTCCCTCCCTCTAAAACGTGGAGAGTTCTCTGTATTTCACTGTGGGCAATCTATGGATAAGAAAAAGCTCTGCATCCAAACACTCCATCCCATCCTCATGCAAGGAGGCCACACAAATTACACTTCACTGTAAATCCCGGATAATCTTCTCATCTACTCAGACTAGAGACATGGGGAGAGAACTGGAGGGTGGTCACTTGACCCTTCTCTAGCCTGTGGGAATTGCAAAGTTCCTGGGAAACAATAGACCACCAAGGAATTTGGAGAATATGGGTCATAGGAATTTTTGAATTTTGTCAGACTCTAAACAAAACCCACTCTTCAGTCAATTAGACAAGTGATTTATGAGAAGTGAAGTTTGCCCATGGTTTGGACACACTATGCTCTGGGGATGAAAAGAGAAGGAAATGTGATTTTATTTGGAAGACCTTTTAGACTGTTGGCTGTCTAGTACTGAGAATAAAATCTGGGTGCACAAGGGATGGAGCAGAGGTGGGGCGGGTGCAGAGTAGAAGGGTGGATAGAACAAGATGCAGAGGCTGGCCATGAGTGAAGCACTGCATTGCCTGCAGCTGCATGATGGTTTAGGGGTCCCATTTCCCTAGATTCCTGTAAGGTCTCCTTTCTTACTGATGTATTGATGAAGAGACACAGGGCATGTCATGTTCAGCCCTCTTGGCACTGGTGGGAAATTGAGACTGATATCTGTGTACATAGATATGAAATTCACCAGACCTGACCTTCTGCTGGGTTGTTCGGGGGAAAGACCAGGTGGGATGTGGCATGGTCATTATGTGACCACATGGCACACATTGTTCTTCCTTTATTCAGCACTTCACATTCTCCAGTGGAAAATTAGCAAGAAATACTCATTTGTGTCAGTCTTTCCTCATGATTTAAATGTTGTAAACTTTAACCAGGACACCTGTGTTTGTTAAGCAATCATAGAGAAGACTTTTGAGAGATTTACAAAAGACTAGGCAGTGCAAGGGATGAGTAATGAAATGGAGGTTCCCCTTGGGGTAGAAGAGAGTGTGTGGGAAGATGTAGTTGGGAGGGGTACAAAAGAAGGGAGAGTGATGAAAAACTAGCTTCTTTATCCATCCAGTCAACACTTTTATAACTACTTGTTGAGCTCTGTTGTGTACAAGGTACTTCAATAAGCCCAGAAGTTATATTTGTTCACCATATTTCTACTTTTTGCTTGTGGAGAGTTTCCTGACTCCTAGGTAGACATGTTGCTCTTTCTCTATGCTTTATGCTCTTGCTTCTCTGTGCTTCTGTGCATTCTTCTTTGGCACTTATCACACTATATCCTAATTTTCTGTGCATATTTCTTCCTGTAAGACTCTGAGCCCTGCAGGCAGGAGTCAGGTTATAGTCATCTCTGACTCCATGCACATGGAAGGTGTTCAGTAAAGGTGTTTTAAATAAGTTTGACAATGAATATTTAATTTGGAAAGGTAGATTGTAGATTGGTCTTCACATATTTATAAATATGATGATGATGATGGGGATGATTTAATTTCCCAGTCTGTTCTAGGAACCGAGGAGGCAGGTTTGAAAGTGATATGGTAAGACCCATGGATTTTTAATTTCATTCTTCAAACAATTGATAATCTGAGAACAATCCCATGGAAGATCCATGTGTGTACCAAAATTAGTGGTCATTATTTAGATAGGGTTGATACAGTTTTTGTTATTGTTGTTTCAAATCAAATCAGTGTGATCCTTCACTAACTCATTTCTCCTGCCTCAGCCTCCCGAGTAGCTGGGATTACAGATGTGTGCCACCACACGCAGCTAATTTTTGTATTTTTAGTAGACGAGGTTTTACCGTGTTGGCCAGGTTGATCACTTAGGCTCCTGACCCAGTGATCTGCCCGCCTCGGCCTCTCAAAGTGTTGGGATTACAGGCGTAAGCCATTGCATGGGGCTCAGGGACTGTATTCTTAACTTCTGTACTATATTATCTCCTCTCTTTGACTATTGGTCCTATGGGAGATTTATGCACATGGAGGAATAAATGAAAACATGTTTCACGTCTTGTGTTGAGAATTTTTGCTTGAAGGAGATGTTTCTTGCACTGAGTTTCCCTCACTTACCCTTCAGGACTGGGAGTCATCCTCTCTGAGAAGTTGTGCCTAATCTTTTGCAGAAGAAGCCAGATGTTGCTTTCTGTAATTCTGTAAAACCTGTTGTTCTCCTTTTTCATGTGACCTCAACTGTAATCATCTAATTTCTTGCCTGCTGCTCCCATGAGTCTGAGTTCCTTAAGTTCCTTAAGCACGCAGTGCTCAATAAATAGTTTAATGAATTAGTTAATTTTTAGAAATGTGTAATTTGCTTCCAATTTTTCAAGAGCCTGACAGTAAGAATGTCTATTTACTTATTACATCTAGTCATTTATTCATTCTTTCAATAGATACTTATTAAGAAAAGACCCATTTAAGTTAAGCATTATTCTGAGGACTTGGAATACCAAGGTGAAAAAATATACAGGGTTCTTGTTCATAAGAGGCTTACAGTCTACTATTGTGGGGTCTAGGTATATTAACCAGAATTGTCAAAAATGTGAGAATATTACAGAGTGTTATGGGAAAATATAAAGCTAAACAGAAGGGTCCCTGGGCCTCAGAGAAAGCCCCCAATCCTATCACATTTATATGAACTCAGGGTATGACCTAGAGAGTCAAAGGATAACACATTTGACATCCTTTGACTCTCTAGGATGTGACCAAATGTGTCATCGTTTGACTCTCTAGGATACACTTCAAGTCAATAGCTACTGACGATTGTAGGCCAATTAAATGCAGATTTGGACACATCTGGAAAAGTCAATACATTATTCTTACAAGAAGCTTTAGAATGATTGAGTTAAAGAGACCTCAACAATCATTGAATCCAAACTTCACATACAGTGGAAAAGCTCACATTAAGCTTCTGGGTAAACTGATTGTGCATGTAGAATATGAATCAGTGTCAGGTTCTACTCAATGTCCCAACACTATTCCTGGGAACAAATAGGGACCAGTGTCTTCCCAGAAACTTTATAAGGCATTTAGAGACATATCTTGATGGCCTCAGGTACTTTTACAAAGAACCCAGAACAAATCATCCCAAACCATGTCTGAGTTTAGTCAGTAATTTATTCCAAATTCATTTTGGTGCTACCCTCTGGTGGGTAAAATCAGTAGAGTTTGAAATTATAATCCTGAAGAACTTTCTGATGGAGTGATTTTTTTGTTTTATTTAGAGGAGGGATCATAAGATGTTATTAAAACAACTTGAACATCTGGTTTGGGAATAAAGTCATTTAATAGCGCGACTGCCAAGCCACAGAGCCAAGCTTACCAAGAAAGTCTTCTTCCCTCCCAGGCTTACATAAAGCCTAATACCCAACTGTAACAATATGAACCCTCCAACACAAATGAAGAGTAAAAGGGAGCAGAATGGAGTCTTCACATCAATGAAACTTCATCTGATGATTGGAAAGCCTGAACCTGTTTGCTCAAGCTACTTGCCCCCATTCAAACTCAGTGATATTAAAAAGAAGCAATATCAAAAAGAGACTTCAGTGGATTCCAGGAAGATTCCTCCTCCCACCACCACTGCCCGTTTCCTAATGAAGTTGAGGGTCTGAGGTCAGTCTTAGAGAAAATAAGGATCAGATTTGGCAAGGACCCTTAAAGGACAATGGAATGAGGCTATTCTATGTGAGTCTAGTGCTAGTGGAGCCTTGTCCTGCTACTGGCCAAATGCTCAAGATATGGTCCTTAAGCTAATTAGACTCATTCGTTTATTAAAAAAATATCGAGCACCTATCAGCCAATAGGCTCTGTATCAGGCACAGAGCTCTATGACAGGATGGCACCTATATTTTAGGCAGCTAAAATACATGAAACAGATATATACATACAACTATTGCTAGGATGAAAGAACTATGAAAGATACACACAAAACTCTGGGAATTTCTTCTTAATACATCTATGGCAGACCTGTTTGTCAATCATTACACCCTTTCCCACATTCCATACAGCCAACACCAGTGGGTGAAAAGTTGAAATCTACCTGCCATCACCACACCTGGGTTTTCAGATAAGGACACTGACATCCCTAAATAGGACATAACTATGCCATACCTGCTTAGTCACCATAGGAGAACTGGAAAACAGCTTACAGAGCTGCTTTGCTGCAAAACAAGCCCCTTGTTTTGCAGTGACCCACAGTGGGGAAGTAACCTGCCCGATATCTCAGGATGTCACTGAAGACAAAGGCCTGGTTAGAACCCATGTCTTATGGCTTTAATTCTAGGACCTTTGCCTGTTGTCTTCAGTGGAGACTGACATTTTTGTCTTATCCTGCTCAATCATCTCCATCCACTTACTGTGCTTTTGTAACTTGAAGAACCTTGTGAGGGAGGAAAGTAAAGATATAATAAAGGTCAGGAGTTAAGTAATTTTTGTGGTTGGCAAGCTGTATCAATGACAAGTAGACTACGAATGCTTAAACAGGAAAAGCATATTGGAGCCTGGCCACTAAACAGAACAGGGATTGGGCTCTTTCTTTCTGAATTGTCAGAATTTCAGAATGTGGAAAAATCATCTTCCTTTTGAGTCTTCAAGTCATCTTTTCACAGGTAGGGATTTGGGAAAAGAGAAGGGGCAAAAGTTGGGTGGGGAGACAGAGAGGCAGGAATTGAATTTGGCAAATATATTTGTGATCTGCTTTTGCATTGACTACCTACCTAATGCAAATGCTGAGAATGGTCCAGTAAGTGCCAAATTGATGATTTTACTTTTTGCATCTGATAACAGTTTGCCAGAGGAAATCAACTGTAAGCAGGTTTTTAGGCTGGCAATCCAAGACTCCTTACAGGATTGACTCAGCAGTTATTTTGTCCAAAGTACATAGAACAAGTTTACTAAGTCTGGGTCATTCTGATAAATTCTTGAAAACAGGGACCTAGACAGCAAGGGAGAACATCAAAGATCTCCTGGGGCTGTAACCATAGTTGGCAAGTGGCCTGTGTCCTCACTTTACTCCAGTCCTGGGGCCTGCAAGAAAAGAAACTCACAAGGCAGAAGTCCTCCCCTGCCCTCCTTAAGCCATCTGCTTCGATATAGCTCCCCTGAAGAATCAGAGTGTCTAGGTTTCAAAAAATCTCACCAGATCATTTATTCCAGTCCTTACTACATGGAGGAAAATTAAAATTGTGATTAACAAGACCATCTACAGGGTCTCATGTGGAAAGAAAAAGGATTAGAGCACTGAGTGAGCAGAGGGGTCACAGAAGGCCTCTGGGAACAGAAAGTAAGTGACTCCCTGGCTCAGGTAGGGAAAAAAAATAGGGTATAAGAAAATAGAAGGATTCAAACTTTGGCATGCACCAGAATCACTGGCAGGGCTTTTAGAAGACAAATCCCTGGACCTCGTCCCCAGAATCTCTAATTCTGGTGGGTCTGGGACACTAGAATTTGCGTTTCTAACAAGTTCCCAGGTGATGTTGATGCTGCTGGTACAGAAATCACACTTTGAAAACTTCTGTAATAGATATAAAAAGAACAAAGAAGAAGGTGACTATATGAAGTTACTCAATTCCCCTATCCTCTAAAGGCTTCAGGGAAGGAGTTGGTGAGTAGTTATTTTCCCTAGTTAGGTAGATGGATGCAGTCTTTTCTTTCCGTTAAGTGTCATATTTGAACTTAGTGAGGGTGCGGTGCAAGGGAGGGCTATGCCAACTGGTATAGTCCACAAAACATAATTCCCTGTGGAAATTCACTAAAAAGTTACAAAGATAGGAAGTCAGATGCTACCCAAGGGTCATATGGTTGAGCCCTGGAAGAAGTGAGGGACTGGCTCAGGTCTCGTGAATTGTGGTGGGAGCAGAGTGGTAAACAGGAGAGAGAAGCAGAGCCAGCTCTCCTGTTTGCCATTGCTCATCACTAAGTATATTACAGGTTGTAAATTACAAGTCACTTATTTCTCCAAATATATTCACTTTTATTCATATTTAGGGAATACTGCAATGTGGGAGAAAGGGCCCTGGACAGGGAGCTGGCAAGTCACAATCCTGGCTCCATCCGTTACTATGGTGATAATTAGTGTTCCTCTCTGCATCTGAACTTCTTTATCGATAAACTGAAATCAAAATGTTTCTAAACACTCCCCGAGAGTCCAGTAAGATAAAGTATAAAGGCACTTTGAAGAAATATAAAGTACTACAGAAGTGGAAGAAATACCTTTTTACTCACTCATTCATTCGACTAATTTGTGTTAGGAATCAGTCATGTGCTGGACTCTAAAGACATCGTGAAGAAAAAAACAAGCAAGGTTCTTGCCTCATTGGGGGAAAAAAGGAAGTAACAGGCTTTCTTTTCAACCTCCTCCCTTGACCTTGCTACTATGGGGAAAACTTTTAATGGGACCACAGCAGAGAGTTAATAGACATAGCTTTAGAGTTTTCCTAGGAGAGGGTCTTCAGGTGCCCTTGCATGCCCTCTCCAGACCACCATATAGTCTCATCTGTAAGCAGAAAGTGATAGATGAGGGAGAAGAGATATTGAGCCAGTGAGGTGGGGAGTGTTGGGAAAGGCCTCACAGTAGAATCAGTGGGTCCCAATCCTGATACTCAATGGGTGGCTTTGGATGGGTTACTTAACACCTCTGTTGCTCAATTTTTATTTATTATATGGACATAAGTAATGGCTAATATTCAGCAGTACTGGTCGATGAAACATTGAAATACTTCTGTCCCAGTTGGTAAAAGTTACTGCCACTCAAGTATCCCCTATTCCTGCTACTCTGGGCATTCAGGCCCCACCCTGTCGTGGGACCTTTCCACACTCCAGCAAATAAGAAGTAATGCCTGTCACAGTGGGTGAATCCACTCTCCTCCAGTAAGAGTTCCACAGTTTCTGGGTGGCTGATGCCTGTGTCAAACGTATCGTTAAATGTTTTGACCATCATTGTCTGTACAACTTTTGTGAGGATCCCATTATGATCTCAATCAGTCAATGTCTTTTTATGTGTTCAATATAGTCTTGTTTCCTCCTAGGCAAAAATGGACTGTTTGGTGATGGAGGCTGGGCAGAATTGGGCTAAAAGGAATGGAAGGAGAGTAACTGGTAAAGAAGGAGCAAAGAGTGAGGCATAGTGAGTGAGTTGGGGGACAGCTTCTCTCTGGACCTGAGATGCGCTCAGCAAGTGCCTTCTTGGAGTCCAAAGAGAAAGTAAGAGCTCAGGGCATGTCCAAAGGCTTGCAATTCTTTGAATGGAATACAAAGTGTTATTGTTACATAGTAACAGTTCTTGCCTGCATTGATAATTTATTCCATTCGAATTCTAATCTCTTCTTCACTGGGGAGACAAAAGTCTAAGCATTTCTCCCTTGCAGAGCCCTGCATTTGCTACGAGGAGAATGGTATCCTTGTTTCGCTGAGATTCACATTTGCGCTTTCTTGGCAAACCTGCCCAGACGTATCAGACTCACTGGACACACCCCAGAACATTGATATATTTGGAATTTAATCAAAATCCCACAAAATGGGACTATTTACCTTACTCCTGGAAACACCTACTTTAAAAATATTTAAAAGGTATCAAAATACAAATTATTAGGACTCTGCCCTTCACAATGAGATTTTTAGGATTTACATATTTTGATATACACCTCACTTTTCCTAAGAAACGAGGTCAGACATTTATTTCCCCGATTCTGATATTTTAGTGCACTGAGTAGTAGAAAGATGGCTAGGGTCCAATCCTGTTTTTCCATACTTCTTTACCTTGTTCTTTGGCATCTGTTTTCTTGCAGGAGGGGCCTGGAAAAGCCTCTCCCAGCAATCTCAGTTGGCATGGTCTTAGTGCCTGGCATTACCAGCCTTGGAGTTCCAACCCTGTGGCTTTGAAATCTGGCTGGGATCAGTCACTGATCTGAAAGTCAAGGCCTACAGGAACCTGAGAGTCCAAGAGCTCAGAAAGAGACTGACAGACTGACAGACAGACAGACACACACACACACACACACACACACACACACACATACACACACACACACACACAGAGAGAGAGAGAGAGAGAGAGAGAGAGAGAGAGAGAGAGAGACAGAGAGAGAGAGAACCAACTATGCTGCTGCTTACCAGCCTTTTAATTCCTTACTTGTTACTCCTATTTTGTCCCCTGACACCAGCCTAGGGGTCGTTTTAAACCTCCATGATTCTCAAATCTTCAGATTTACCCTCCCAACCTGGCTTTCTAAAATGCTAATGACTCACCCTCTGCACTGGGAATATCCATCTTCCTCACTCACTATTCCTCTCCATCTCAAAATGTTCCTTTGTTCTCTCTCTCTTCCTTTCCTTTGGCATCTGGGGAAGGTTTGTTCTTCTTGTCAAATTGAAGGCCCTGACCTGGGCTGATGACCAAATATCACTCAGTGATCTCCCCTTGGGTAATTTCAGTCTCACCCTTTTCCCTTTCTGTAGAAAGAATCATCAGTCCTTCCCACACCACGCCCTTGCAACCTGCACCCACCTCTCTTTTTCTTCCTTTTAGAACTGTTAAATTAATAACCTTCGCTGGCCGACTCCTCTTTCTTACCTCATCTCATTTCAATCTGCAGATTGCAATTCTGATTGCAATCTTACTTTTGGTCAAATTGCAATATTGAAACTTAGTTGTGTAATGATTTCACCATTGATGACTCTCAAATCATCCAAGTCAGTTTTTTCTTTCTTAGACTTACTCTCACCTTTCCCTCCCTACAGGGCATAGGGCACTGCTGACATCCCCTTGCTTCTTGAAATGAATGCTTTCTGCTACACTACAGTAGTAGTTCTCCTGCGACCAGGAATAGTTTTTCTCATTTCCTAAATGACGCCTCCTTGGCATTCCTGAGATTCTTCTCCTCTCCTCCAAGTTTTTCCTTCTCTCCACCCTCCCCTCCCCTCATCTCATGCACTGCCATGGTTTTGGTGACTGTCCCTTACCTCTGTAGAAATGACTCCCAAATTCTTACCTCCAGAGGTCCCTTGCCTCCTGGATCGTAATCCCTCAATTCTTCCTGCTGGGTTTTTCCTCTTGTATACTGCTGGCATCTCAAACCAGAGTGTTCAATACCCAAATCATTCCCCTTTTCTTGAAACAGACTCAGCCTTCTCAGCCTCTTTACTTTTGTGAATAGTATAAGCATTACCTTAGTCATGCAAACTAAAAATATTGAGCTCTGTACTGCATCACTCTATTTATTTAACTTACTTTTTATATTTGTTTTGTTGTTTTCTGCACTGGCTCTTGGCTCTACTCCCTCCTTTGCACTGCAGTTGTTCTCACCTGAACGTATTCTTTATCTTCCTGCTTGGATGCTTGCAATAGCCTGTTTGGTGATGGTTTCCTTGATTTTGTTTTCTCCTTTTCTAATTATCTAACACAACTCAGACAAATTGATCTTTTTTTTTTTTTTGAGATGGAGTCTTTCTCTGTTACCCAGACTGGAGTGCAGTGGTGTGATCTTGGCTCACTTCAACCTCCAGCTCCTGCCTCAGCCTCCTGAGTAGCCGGGATTACAGGTGCCTGACACCAAGCCCAGCAATTTTTTTGTGTGTATTTTTAGTAGAGATGGGGTTTCATCATGTTGGCCAGGCTGGTCTCAAACTCCTGACCTCAAATGATCGGCCTGCCTCAGCAAATTGATTTTCTTAAGGCCTATTTCTGATGAAAGTCTTTGCTGGTTTCACCTCTCTGCTACATTAAGTTGGCCTTTAAAATGGCATTTAAGGTCCTAAAAGAACTTTCAAGTCTCAATTCTCAGTACTGTCCTAAAATTAATCTATTTTCTAATCAAATGTGATGGCTCAAAATTTCCCAGTGATTTCCAATTTCTGCCCCTTTCTTTATATTATTTCCTTTGCCTAACTCCCCCAAGAGTACTTTTGCTCAGATGCAGTGGAATCAATTCCTTCTCTGAAACCCTATAAAACTCAGTTTGAGCTTTTTTGTGACCCTGATCATTGTGTGCTTAATATTGCATATTTTGGTAGCCTAAATATTCTACTTCTATCTCTTCCAGTTTGTAAAATCTTTGAGGAGAAGGAGTATATTGTAGATTTTCTTAGAATCTTGCATGGCATCTGGGGCAGTGTCTTTTGCATTGTAGGTCCCAATATATATTTGTCAAATGATCAATAAAATAATCATATTTTTAGAAACTCTATATTCAGTTTCTTTTTTGGAAAATATTTAAATTGTTTTTTTCCTTTATTTTTTATATTAATTAATGACTGGAAAATGTAACTATTCACTTCACATAAACATTCTCAAAACAAACTCATTTCTCCCCTGTAGCACAAAAGTGACTACATTCATCAACATTTAGAGATAATTCTTCAGAAGCAAGATGGTAAATTGAAGGGCTTCACCAATTGTCCCTCTGACAAAGACCCTAATTTAACAGCTTTCTATACACACACAAAAGCACCTTTGTAAGAGTGAGTAATCACCTGAGCACTCACAGTACCTGGTTTTAACTTCCTATCACCAAAAGAGGTACAGAAGAGGTAGGAGAAACCGTCTGGAATCACCACGGCCACCCCTCCTCAAACCGCTTGCAGTGGGGCATGGTATATATAAAGCATTTCCATGCTCTGGGGAGAGGAAGAGTGCAGTAATTATGAGGCATTGAATTCAGTGCTGCCTCGTTCACGTAGAAAGTAAAACCAGACCAAAGTCACATGACACTCAGCCATGGAGGGAGCATTTAAGCCAGCCCTAGACTGAGAGGAATTGCCGATCCCAGCATGGGATCCCACAAACCTTGCCCCTGTGGGATAAGGTGCTCTGGGGCCTCAGAGAAATTTCAAAGGCAGCCTAGACCACAAGAACTGCAACCCCTAGGCAAGTCCTAATGCTGAAATGGGCCCAGAGCCAGTGGTCTGTGGGGGCACTTAGACCTAATGAGGCATCGGTTAGGGAGGCTAAGGAACTGTTGGCATCACGCCTCCCCTAACCACAGGCTGCACAGATGGCAGCTCCAGAAGAGACCCTTCATTCTGTTTGAGGAGAGGAGAGGGAAGAGTGGGGAGGACTTGGTCTTGCATCTTCTTGGATATCAGCTCAGCCGCAGCAGGATAAGGAACCATAGAGCCATGAGGCCCTATAGCTCATGGATGACATTGCTAGATGCACCATGGGCTGGAAGGGAATCTGCTGCCCTGAAAAGAAAAACCCGGTCCTGGCAGTCCCACTAACTTGAAAAGCCATTGGACCTTAAATAACTAGCATCAATAACCGGGTGAACAATCCAGAACATGGAGGGCCTTGGTGAGACGCTGAGACTTGCTGGCTTCAGGTGAGACTCAGCACATTCCCAGCTGTGGTGGCTATGGGCCAAGGATCTTTCCACTTGAGAAAAGTGGAGAGAAATGTACAGGCGACTTTGCCTTGCACCTTAGGTCCCAGCTTTGGTCACAGTGGGATGGAGCACCAAGTGGGCTCTTGGGGTCCCCAGTCCCAGGGTTTGCCTCTTGGATGGCATTTCTGAACCTACTGTGGGCCAGAAGGGAGCTCACTGCCCTGAAGGGTGAGTCCCAGGCTAGGCAGCATTCACCACAAACTGCCCGAAGAGTCCTTGGGCCTTCAGGGAACATTGGTGGTAGTCCGGCAGTACTCATTGTGGGCTTGTGGTGGCAGTGGCCATGGGGTGAGGCTTCTCTGCCTTTAGAAAGTGGAGGGAAGAGTGGGAAGGACTGCATCTTGAGGTTTGAGTGTCAGCCCAGCTGCAGTACAATAGAACACCAGGTAGACTTCTAAGGTTTTTGACTCTAGTCCCTGGCTTCTGGACAGCACCTCTGGACCTGTCTGGGGACTGCAGAACTTGCCACCCTGAAAGAAAGGACACAAGCATTGCTGGCTTTGCCATCTACTGATTTTGGAGCCCCAGGGCCTTGAGCGAACATAGATGGTAGCCAGTGGGTGGTAACAGAAATCCTTGGTGAGGTTCAGTGCTGTGCTGGCTTCAGATCTGATTCAGCATAATCCTAGTGCAGGTGGCCAAAGGAGTGCTTATGTCACTCCACCCCCAGGTCTAGGTGGCTCCAGACAGAGAGAATGTAAAGCAAGAGAGCGAGAGTTTGTTTGGAAGAATGTAAAGCAACAGAACAAGAATCTCTGTCTGGTAATCCAGAGAATTCTGGATCACGTTCAAGACTCTCTGAGTCTACAAGAATAGAGCATTACTAGGCTTGGGGTGCCACCTAAAGTAGATACAGCTTAGATCACAACAACCAAGTGTTTTTGAGTATCTGGAAAGCCTTCCTAGGAAGGATGGATACAAACAAGCTCAAGCTGCAAAGACTACAATAAATACCTAATTCTTCAGTGCCAAGACACAGATGCTCATCTATAGGTATCAAGGTTGCCCAAGAAAACATGACTTTAAGAAAGGAACTAAATAAACTGGGAGGCAGAGGTGGGTGGAAGGTCAGGAGTTCGAGGCCATCCTGACTAACAGTGAAACCCCATCTCTACTAAAAATACAAAAATTAGCCAGGTGTGGTGGCATGTGCCTGTAGTCCCAGCTACTCAGGAGGCTGAGGCAGGAGAATCACTTGAACCCGGGAAGTGGAGGTTGCAGTGAGCCAAGATCATTCCACTGTACTCCAGCCTGGGCAACAGAGCAAGACTTCATCTCAAAAAAAAAAAAAAAAAAAAAAAAAAAAAAAAAAAAAAAAGAGAAAGGAAGGAGGGAAGGAAGGAAAGAAGGAAGGAAGAAAGGAAGGAAGGAAGGAAAGAAAAGTAAGTAAATAAGACACCAAGGATCAATCCTGGAGAAACAGAGATATAGGTGACCTTTCAGACAGAGAATTCAAAATAGTTGTTTTGAGGAAACTCAAAGAAATTTAAGACAACATAGAGAAGGAATTCTGAATCCTATCAGATAAATTTAACAAAGAGATCAAAATAATTTAAAAGAATCAGGCAGAAATTCTGGAACCAAAAAGTATAATTGACAAACTGAAGAATGCATAAGAGTCTGTTAATAGCAGAAGATATAATTAGTAAGCTTGAAGACAGACTTGAAAATTCACAGATGAGACAAAAGAAAAAAAAATAAAACCAATGAAACATGTCTGTAGGATGTAGAAAATAGCCTCAAAATGGGAAATCTAAGAGTAATTGGCCTTAAAGAGGAGGTAGAGAAAGAAATAGGGATAGAAAGTTTATTAAAAGAGAAAATAAGAGAGAACTTTCTAAACCTAAAGAAAGATATCAATATCCAAGTACAAGAAGGTTATAGAACACTAAGCAGATTTAACCCGAAGAAGACTACCTCAAGGCATTTCATAATCAAACTTCCAAACATTAAGAATAAAGAAAGGATCTTAAAAGCAGCAAGAGCAAATAAACCAGACACATACAATGGAGCTCTAATATGTCTGGCAGCAGATTTCTCAGTGGATACCTTACAAGCCAGGAGAGAGTGGCCTGACGTATTTAAAGTGCTGAAGGGAAAAAACGCTTTTATCCTAGAATAGTGTAGTCAGCAAAAATATCCTTGAAACATGAAGGAGAAATAAAGACCTTCCCAGACAAACATCAATCTATGTGTTTCTATGTCAGTACTCTATTGTTTTTGTTACTATACCTCTGGAAGATAATTTGAAGTCAAGTAATATAATTCCTCCAGATTTTGTTTGTTTGTTTGTTTTTTACCTTAGGATAGCTTAGGCCAGGCGTCCCCAAACTACAGCCCGCGGGCCGCATGCGGCCCCCTGAGGCCATTTATCCGGCCCCCCGCCGCACTTCAGGAAGGGGCACCTCTTTCACTGGTGGTCAGTGAGAGGAGCACAGTATGTGGCGGCCCTCCAACGCTCTGAGGGACAGTGAACTGGCCCCCTGTGTAAAAAGTTTGGGGACGCCTGGCTTAGGCTGTTCTGAGTCTTTTTGGTTCCATATAAATTTTAGGATTTTTTTTCTATTTCTATAAAGAATGTCCTTGGTATTTTGATAGTAATTGCCTTGAATATGTAGATTGCTTTGGGTGCTGGCCTTTCCTTTATAGGAGACTTTTCATTATGGCTTAGGTCTTGTTACTTGTTATTGATCTGTTCAAGTTTTTTATTTCTTCATGGTTCAGTGTTGGCAGGTTACATGTGTCTAAAAATCTGTCCGTTTCTTCCAGATTTTCCAATTTGTTGGCACATAGTTCCTCATAATGGCTACTGATGATCCTTCGAGTTTCTGCAGTATTCGTTGTAATGTCTCCTCTTTCATCTCTGAATTTATTTCTTTTGACAGTCTCTCTTTTTTCTTAGTCTGGATAAAAGTTTGTCAATTTTGTTTAACCTTTCAAAAAACCAGCTTTTTGTTTCATTGATCTTCTGTATTGTTTTCTTCATTTCGATTTTGTTTCTGCTGTGATCTTTACTATTCGTCTTGTTCTACGCAAGGTAAGATTAGGTTTGATTACTTTTCCTTTACTAGTTCCTTAAGATCCCCATTTTCCATGATGTAATGATTATGTGTTGCATAAAAACATCTCATGTACATAAAAACTTGCATAAAAACATCTCATGTACCCCATAAATATATACACCTCTTATATACTCTTAAAAATTAAAAACATTTTGAGAGTGATTATGCCTTATTTAAATAATTAAGTGAAAATAGGAAACAATGATCTGAATGTAATGTACGCAGAAGCTCCTGGGCCATGATATTATGAAATTAGTACTTCTAAAACAATCAAGTAAACAAAACCCCAAATTGTCAAAGCTTTGTAATAGTGAGACATTTGAGATACTAAGCACAAAGTCTCCTATATTCTTTCTAAACACCCAACCCCCTTTTCCTACATTGTACCTATGAGAGGATTTGGGGAAGGACAAATAACAGAAAGTGCTGTAATTGACCATAGATCCTTTAGAGGGGCCCCTTCTGACCTTCACAAGTTTTTTTTTTTTTTTTTTTTTTATTTATTTTTATTTTTTTTATTTTTTTTTATTTTATGAATCTACACATCCAGAAGAAAAGCTTTTTTTAAGTATTTTTTTTAACTCAGCCGACTGCTTGGCTACTGGATCTCCAAACTGAATAAAAATAAATATTCAAAAAACACTCTCAATAACTAATAAAAAAATCATTTGGTTATTTGGTATACGGACCATGTCTCAATACCTTGTTTATTTTTCCTACAGTATTAAATCTGAGTACATAGTGAATGACCAATCAATGTTCATAGCTTGATTATAGAGTATTGACTTACATTTACGGGGTACGTTTTGGAAACTTTCTTCTATCCCTCAACTCAGAAGAAGTCTGACAACAAGTATAGAGAAAACCTGTGTCTACGGAATGCACTGGCTCAGAGCAAAGCACACACAATATTGTCAATCAACTGGTTGTTATAAAATTCAACCTTTGTTGAATGGGGAAAATGTGGTTGGCAGGTAGGACCCAAGTCTTTGAAGGCATTTTTTAAAATGGTGTATGTGCGTTTTATTTTGGTTGTATTTCCACGTGTCGTTGTGTGTGCTCTTGCCCTGCTAGAAACAGTCATCCAATCTCACCCTGGGCGACTGGAGCCCTCTTCAGGAGGTAGGTCCCTCCAGCCATCTTGGACCGTTTCTGTGCCACAGGCAGGTTTTCTTCTTTCCAAACTTTATTTTGAAGTAAGTTCAAGGAAATTCAAAACAGCAAAGTTGAGTGGAAAAAGAAGTCTTTTTTTCAGCATGTACAGTTTGAATTCTGTCAGGAAATATTGTACTTTCGTTTTATTACACTTTATTTCGGAGTATTTTTTTTTTTTTTTTTTTTTTTAACAGAAGAATTCTAAGTCAGAAGGCTCTCCATAGCTGAGTCCCATGGACAGATGGCCGGCTCAAACACATAACAAAGGGTCTGTTGTGATGTTGCCAATTCAATTTTATGAAATCTCTTTTGGTATAAACTGGAGAAAGCACTTTGTTCAGTTAAAGGTTTTTTTCCCTTCCCTACCGGTTGTCTTTGCCAAGGTCAATGTTTCTATTATGTGGGGGAAGCATGCACGCCCCCTGGTGGCTGATTTACACATTTTTCTTTACCAAAAGATTCATGGATCTTAGCAGCCAAAATGTTCCAGTGTGGTGTACCTTCATCTAACAAATATTTATTGAGCTCCTATTGTGTGCCCGGCAATGTACTAAGTTATTGGAGTTTGGAAACCCAAAGTCTTCCTCTGGGTCTTTTATGTGGCAACCAACCATTCAACCCGATCACAAGGCAGCTTACCCTCCATCTGTGCTTCGTTTTCTCAACAATGAGCTGTATTATATCTGCACTACTTATCCCAAAGCATAGTATCAAACATCCAAAATGATAAAATAACAGCAAGTGTGCTCATATGTTGTACAGTAGATGAGGTCACTCTAATGCTTAAAATAATTTAATGTCTTCTCATTGCCCTTAAAATAAAATCCAACCTCTTTTTACGGACTCAAAGACCAAGCGTAATCTATCCACTGCCTCCTTGTCAAGCTCATGCCACACCGCTCTCCCCCTGCAGAGTCTCACCCCTTCAGGCAGGTCAGCTGTCACTTTCTTGAAAGGCCATTTCCCCCTCAAGGCTCGTATTTGTACTTCCTCCCCCACTTTATAAGCGTCATCCTACTCTTCACTTAACTCTTATCTTCTTTTTGAAGCCCACATTCTCAGGAATTTCTTTGTTAATCACCAGCTCTAAAAATAGTTCACTTTATTATTTCATAGAATCTTATTTTCTTTCATAGCTCTTATCCTGTATAGCAAGTATGTATGTATTTATTTAAATTACTATTTTTGAGCATCTTCTCCACTAAAGTGAAAGTTCCATGAGGACGTGTACCATAACTGTATAATTCGCTACTCTGCCTTGCACCTGTAAATGGTATCAATTGGAATTTGGGGAATGAATGAATAAATGAAACCTGTGGAATGTTATAGAAATGTGAATTTATTATATAAAAATAAAATGATATTAAATATCTTAGAAAAAAGAGTAGGAAAAGCAGTTCAAGAAAGAGAAGGTTGGTGTAATTAGTATTGAAATACGAGCTTTTACAGTTGCTTTTATTAAATACTCAGTTATATAATCAATATTTTGTGACTACCAAATAGAATTTAGAATTTTATAGCATAAGCTAAGTTTGCAGATGACAAAACTGGTGTCCAAAGACCTGAAGTGATAGATGTGAGGTTATACAGAAGTAGAATGAGACTGGAATGCACATCTGTGATTCCTGACCTGGGGTTCCTTTGACTACATTATGTTTATTCTTGTACATTATTGTTATGAGACCTAATTTCTGAAAGCATGATAGACTTACTAAACTTTTGTATTCTATTAAGGTTAGACTAGAGCATCTGTAAACAAATTGCTTAATAATTACTGAGCATCCTCCGTCCTGATGTCCTGGAACTAAAACATACATGTATCTTAGCTCAACTCCCTCCCTTCCTTTCCTTCCCTCCTCCCCTTCCTCCCTTCTTTCCTTCCTTCTTACCTTCCTTCCTTCCCTCCTTCCTTCCCTCCCTCCCTCCCTCCTTCTTTCCCTCCCTCCCTCCCTCCCTTCCCTACCTCCTGTTCCCTTCTTTTTCACTATTCCCTTATTGAGAGCATCCTTTGTGCTCATAGAGTAAATTCTATCTGGAAACTCATTTCCTCCATTCTGGGAAATTTCCTTGATTTATTTCTTTCATAAATTTTTTCCCTCCATTTCCTATGTTTTATTTTTCTGTATGTCTGCTTTTTCTTCAGTTCTGCTCCCATAACTGTAATTAACAATAGCCTTTTGATGACACTTGAGTACTTCTTTTTATAACAAACTGTTCTTATTTCAAAGCCACAGTATCCCATCTTAACTTTTTAAGAAAACAAATGGTACTATTTTTGAAATTTTTCTTTGCATTTTTTTCATCTTTCTGTTTCTTTTCCCCCATCAGTATGTTTTAATCACTGTCTTTCTTGCTGAGGTTTTCCTGAAATGTCTGATGATTCTTGGATGTCCATTCTTAGAGAGGATAGAGTTACCAGACAAGATAGGGAACGCTCAGTTGAATCTGAATTTCAGGTAAACAATGAGTCCTTTTTTAATATGTCCCAAAGACCTCATCTTTATTTGCTAAATCTGGCAACCCCAAGAGAGGGGCAAGAAGCAGCTGAAGAAGTGTCTGTGTGCATGGACAGGACTTGTTGACTACTGGGTGTTACTGAGGTGATCTGGCTGGGCTGTTTCACTAGAGGATGCCTGACCACCAGCATCTTTAGGGCTTTACTGAGTACCCAGAGCAGAATCATTCAATCTTTAGCCCAGGGGCTAAAAATTGGCTGTCAGTGTTCTGGGAGCCAAAGTAGACCAGGAGGTTGAGTTCTCACCATTTAGAACGTATCCTTTTAGTAATTCTCATTGTTTTCAGTGGGGTGCTCCTGTCCTCAGTAGTGCCTGACATCCCTTGTCTAGATCTTTCTGACGCGTGCTCTCCAGAGAGTAAGTCTTCAGTCTCCTGCCAGGAGGGTGAAGAAACTGCTTCTCAAATAGACTATTAACAAATTCTATATCTGTCTCAGCTGCATCCTCACTTTCGCATGTACTTCTTCCTTCCAATTTCTGAGCCTTTCCAGGGTTTCACAATGCAAATCAGGTTGCTTCTGGGTTTTGCCCACTGTCAACTTAAATTTCAGCTTTCATGGTTCGCCTAAGTTAGTTACCCCTCTACCATCTGCTTTCCATCTTCCAAAATGTTGTTGTTGTTATTTTCCTCCTGATTCTTTTGTTCTTTATGAGTGAATGTCTTTAAAATCAGTCCCTTTACTGTCTTTTTAGTGAGCTTGGGGGATGGAACGTAATGTCAAGCAGATGTTAAATCTGCCATCTTTAACGAGAAGCACAACCATGAATTTTCAAAGTGACTACAGAAGAGTCATTTAATTCCTCTTTTCTCAATTTTCTTTTGTAAAATGAGATGGCTAAGGGAGATGGGCTTTGATAGATCCCACTCAAAAATTTTATGATTGTATAATCTCCTGCCCTATTAACTGAGACCATCAGGTAACAAAATTCTAAATCTTCAAAACAAATTATGTTTTCAGTCTTTTAAGGAAGATACAAAGACATGGTCTACATTTTCATTAAGACTTCTAACTGCCACTTGCCACAGCAGGACCTTCAGCAAGGACTTCTCTGAAGCTTGTTTTCTCTCCAAATGGGGAACTAATATGAACTTCCATCATCAGCCTGCTGTGATTAGCAGATGAGTTAACCCATGGAAAAGTACTTCACATATGGACACTTGCTATGTAGATATTAATTGATGTAGTTGTTCTTTGGATTATGCATCTTCTCAGCACAATAGGTCTTGGTTTTTTTAAAGTCTTCTGACTGGGGAATCATAGTATTTACCTTTAATTGCCTAGACTTAGAGTTACTAGTCCCTGCAGGTTACCAGTGAATCTTTTTCTACAAAGCACTGAGGCCTCAAAGACATTAGTAATACTATTAAAGTAGTCACTCTTAATTGAAAAACACTAATGTATCAGATATTCAGCTAAATGCTTTATATACATTTCCTCTAATCTTTACAAACATCCTACTAGGTAAGCCCTCGATAGACTCTGTCTGTGTCACCCAGGCTGGAGTGCAGTGGCACGATCTCGGCTTATTGCAACTTCCACCTCCTGAGTTCAAGCAATTCTCCTGTCTCAGGGTCCCCAGTAGCTGGGACTAGAGGCGTCCACCACCACTCCTGGCTAATTTTTGTATTTTTAGTAGAGAATGGGGTTTCACCATATTTGTCAGGCTGGTCTTAAACTCCTGACCTCAGGTGATTTGCCTGCATCAGCCTTCCAAAGTGCTGGGATTATTAAAGCACAGTGCTGGGTAAGTCCTATTAAACTCATTTTACAGATAAGGATATTGAGGCTCATAGAAGTTAAGTGATTTGGTCAAGTTCACTCACTCAGTAAATAGTAGAGTTGGGACTCAGACCAGATCTTTCTGGTACCAAAACCCATGTGTGCTTTTTGCTTGTGTGCCGTAATGCTTTCTTAACTCTTTAAAAAACACTAATATCACTTATAACAGGGAAGCCAGAATGAGCTTAGTATGATTAGTAATCATTTGATTCCTTTCCAGTATTCAATTCTGACATCTCCAAAAGAGATTCTGAGTTCTATGAGCATCTGTTGGTCATGCTCTAATAAGCCCCCTTCTTTGCTCCTGCTGATGTTCCCCTTTAAATACCATTTCTCCCTTTCTCTGTCCAGTGGCTGTCTACCCATTCTGTGGAGGCTCCATCAAGTTGTAATTTCTTTTTTGTTTTAAGACAGGGTCTTGCTCTGTTGTCCAGGCTAGCGTACAATGGCATGATTATGGTGCACTGCAACCTCTACTTCCTGGGCTCTAGCTATCCTCCCACCTCAGTCTCCCTAGTAGCTGGTACTACAGGCATGCAACACCATGTACAGCTAACATTTTTGTTTTTTGTAGAAATAAAGTCTCACGATATTGCTCATACTGGTCTTAAACTCTTAGCCTCCAGCAATCCTCCTACCTCAGTTTCCCAAAGTACTGGGATTACTAACAGCCACTGTGCCCAGTTAAGGTGCAACTTCTTTATGGAGCTTTTATTTACTTTCTCCAAGCAAAATTAATTGCTCTCTTCTCTATGTTCTCTGCACATTTTTGTTTGTGCCATATAAAAATGCCTCTGCGTAATCACTTTTGAAAATGTGTCAATTTTACATCATTTAAACAAATAGCTCCTTATCCCATTGTATTACATTTTGGGATGACATGTGCTCTCCTCTCCCCATTCCATCCCCCAGAATGTAAGTTCCATGACAGTTAACAATAAGAACTGACTTTCTGTGTACTTCCTAGTGGGCCAGGATGGTCTTACACAGTTTAAGAAAATTAATTCTTTTAATTCTTAGAGCAACTGTGTCGTGGTGACACTTTTATACACATAGTACCACTATAAGTGAGGAAACTGAGGGACACAGAAGCTTTATTTGTCAAGGTTCTCCAGAGGGACAGAATTAATAGGATATATGCCTATGTGAAAGGGAGTTTGTTTGGGAGAATTGGCTCAGACAGTCAAAGGCGAAGTCCCACACAATAGGCCACCTGCAAGCTGAGGAAGAAAGAAGCCAGTAGTGGCTCAGTCTGATTGAAAAGCCTCAAAAGCCGGAAAGCCTACAGTGCAGGCTTCAGTCTTTGGCAAGGCTTGAGAGCCCCAGCAAACCACTGGTGTTAAGTAGTCCAAGGGTCCAAAGGCCAAAAATCCTGGAATCTGATGTCCAGGAGCAGAAGCAACAGGCAGAAGAATCCAACATGGGAGAGAGATGAAAACCAGAAGACCCAGCAAGAGAGCTTCTCCCACCTTCTTCTACCTGCTTTGTTCTAGCCGTGCTGGCAGCTGATTGGGTGATGCCCACTCACACTGAGGGTGGACCTTCCTCTCCCAGTCCGCTGACTCAAATGTCAGTCTCCTCTGGCAGCATCCTCGCAGACACATCCAGAAACATCTTACCGGCTGTCTAGACGTAGTGCAGTCCAATCAAGTTGACGCCTAGAATGAACCATCACAGAAGCTGAATAACTTGCCCAGCCTCACAAAACTTGGCAGAGCTTGGATTTGACCCTAGGTTATTTATCTTTAAAATCTAGTGTCTTAACCACTTCTCTAAAATCCTTCTTTTACTATTCTGTCTGGTATTCCGTACACCACTGTATTCCCAGGGCTAGCACAAGTCTAGGGGCCTAATACGTGCTTAGTAAAGCGGTGAGTTGAAGGATTCTGTACCAGTCATATTTAATGAGCACCAACTCTGTGCTCCCAGATACTATGGTGGTAGGCACTAAGAAAAATAAGGCCAAGTCTCTGCCTTTATGGAAATGGTAGCCAAGTAGGGGCCTCTGGAAACAGCGTAGCACTTACATTGAAGAGGCTGAATGTCTGGATAAGCTTTAGGAGAACTATGAGTGTCCTGTTCTTCACCTGGAGGTAGAACAGGTGATGGAGAAATCCTGATAAAGGGAAGAAGAGAATTATCCATGTGAAGGAGGGTCCAGGTTCAGTGCAGATGTGTTCCAGACAGATGGAACAGCTTATGCAAAGGCCCTGAGTTGGGGCAGGGTTGGGGGAGAATGGCAAAGGAGGGAGTGGGAGTTCAGAGCATGTAGGGCTGGGGGCCCTGGGCTACAGGGCCTGGATTATGACTTTAGCTATATCATTTATTTCCTTAGTGACTTGGGGTAGATTTCTTACTTCCTTATGCCTCGGTTTCCTCTTCTGTAAAATGGATATAACAGTACTGATCTAGTGAGAGTCAAAGGAAGAGTTGCCTTATTAGTTAAACTCATAAAGTATACAGAATAGTGTCTGGTTCATAGAAAATGCTCAACATCATTCCTAAGGAGTTAAATTTCCTGAGTGTGTAGAAGTTAATGAAAGAAAATGTTTGCTTTAGGAGAGTTAGAAGTTTGTGCTTAAGTTCGTGTTCATTCTCGCACTACTGCAAAGAAATAGCTGGGGCTGGGTAATTAAAAAAAAAAAAAGAGGTTTAGTTGGCTCACGGTTCTGCAGGCTGTACAGGAAACGGTGTCTTCTGTTTTCGGGAAGGCTTCAGGAAACTTGCAATGATAGCGGAAGGCAAAGGGGGAGCAAGGCATCTCCCATGGCAGGAACGGGAGCAAGAGAGAGGGAGCAGAATTGCGCTGCACACTTTTAGACAAACAGATCTTATGAGAACTCAGTCACTGTCACATGGACAGTACCAAGAAGATCTGCTAAACCATTTATGAAAAATAGGCCCCATGATCTAATCACCTCCCACCAGGTGCCACCTCCAACATTAAGGATTGCAGTTTGGTGGGGACAAAGATCCAAACCATATCAGCTTCAAACTGGGTTCTCATAATTATAAAGTAACTAGAATAATAGTCATCATGTATGTGTGCTTAATAGGTATTCCACGGCATGCTAACCTCAAAACAACCTTGGGAAGAAGGCACTACTGTTTCCATTTTATACACGAATATGCTGAGGCACAGGGAGGTCAAATCATAGTCTCACAATTAATGAATATGTAGAAGACAGGTTTTTTAAATTTTTTTATTTTATTTTTTATTTTTTTTGAGATGGAGTTTCGCTCTTGTTAACCAGGCTGGAGCGCAATGGCGCGGTCTCGGCTCACCGCAACCTCCGCCTCCTGGGTTCAGCCAATTCTCCTGCCTCAGCCTCCCAAGTAGCTGGGACTACAGGTGTGTGCCACCATGCCCAGCTAATTTTTGTATTTTTAGTAGAGACGGGGTTACACCATGTTGGCCAGGATGGTCTTGATCTCTTGACCTCGTGATCCACCTGCCTGGCCTCCCAAAGTGCTGGGATTATAGGCGTGAGCCACCGTGCCTGGCCAGAAGACAGGTTTTAAATCAGGCATTGGCCTCCTGAGTCCTGAGTCCCTGTGCTGAGCCACTTTGTTATGATGATTTTCTGGTTTGCAATTTTAAAAGAGAGGTTGTATGCAGTGGCTCATGCCGGTAATCCCAGTGGTTTGGGAGGCGAATGCAGGAGGATTACCCTGAGACCAGGAGTTTGAAACCAGCCTGAGCCACAGCAAGGCCCTGCCTTACAAAACATTTTAAAAGCTGGGCGTGGTGATAGTCAGTGCCATGGTGATAATCATCACTTGGGCCTAGGAGTTCAAGGCTGCAATGAATTATGATAGTGCCACTGCACTCCAGCCTGAGAAACAGAGCAATACCCTGTCTCTAAAATAATTAAATAAATAAACAAGTAAAATGGGAGTGAGATGGTATGGTACTAAATCAGTCTTGGTTTAATGGGTCTATTTGAAAAGAAACAAAAAAAGCTTAAAGGAATGAATAAATGCTCCTGTGACATTATTTTTATTGGTTTCCATCACTTTAGACTTCTTTCAATGAATTGATCATAACTCCATTCCCTTGAGAAAAATTATTAAGAGTTTACATAGAGCTACAGGTCACTCCTTCAGGCCAAATGTTTAAGAAATAATCAGCAGAGTTTCCTTCCTTCTTTATTTTTCATCTTCTCTTAAAATTTTAAACTAAGCAAAAGATTTCATCTAAGTCTTCAGGCTGATGTCTTCAAAATAAAATATTTTAAGAGGACAAAACCAATAAACATGTCACTGGTAGAATTATTCATAATTTTAGAAGGGAAGCAGTAGGGTGTAGTGTTACTAGATTTTAGAAGCCCAGAATGTTAAACCTGTATGACACTTTAAAAATCATCTGGTAAAGAAAGAGTTAAGGTAAAGGACCTGCTCTTGAAGCTTGTGACCGTGGGTAAGTTACTTAATTTATTTGAGCACCAGATTCCTGTCTCTTAAGTGGGGATAATAGTAATACTTGCCACAAAGGTTCTGACGTGAAGAGTGAATGTGTTCATTCATGAAAACTTCCTATGATGCCTGGCAGACGGTCAGGGTGCAAAGTTACTTTCCTGAGGTCATCCATACAGTTAATATCAGAGAACAGAATTTTCACTCCTAATTCTGTTTTCTGGGCAACTACATATATATATATATATATATATATATATATATATATATATATATACACACACACACATATATATATATTTTAAAATAGCAGATTATTATGAACATTCTCAGCCTGATTGATATTTGAGTCTCATTGTGTGTGTTTGCTTCTAGTAACTACATCAATGCATATTTGTTTTCTATTTTTTCTCTTCTGATATTACGGTATTAATTGTTTATACAAACAGCCTTTCCGTAAATTTCTGAGCAATACTATCAGTCCTAGGTTAGAGCCAGAAAGCTGAATTTATGGTTACCTTAAACAACTTTAAGGAAATTATTGTTTAATAATTTCTTTAAAAATTATTGTTATCTTAACTTTACAGGAATAAAACTATCAATTGATGTTAAAGCTCAACTTTGTGTTTTTTTTTAGCTGCAACTTCTAAGAAGAATCACCCAAGTATTGAAAATCTTCAGTAAGACCTGTAAGTTGATGGCTATCTCAACTAGCCTGATTTGAGCTTTACACAATATATGAATATATCAAATTATCACATGTTCCCCAAATATGGATACATATTATGTATGAATGAAAAAATAATAATTAAAAAAGAAAAGATGAAATAGCTTTAGTTGGAATGTTAGACAGTGGCAATGAGGCAGGAAATTTAAAAATGATCTGATTGCGAGATTTAACATCTAGAAACCTTTTGCTTTTTGGAATTAAACCAAGGTATAAAGACACAGAATCAAGCTATCCAGAACTTGCAGAGTCAGAAATGGAGGACATCTTGTCTCTAGTTCATTTTATATTTTTAGGCAGTGGTTAATCAGTGAAATTTTGTAATGGGTTGGGGAGATCTTACCATTTATCTTCTCATTTTCTTCTAGCCAAGCTTCACGGAGGGGTTTAGGGGAGATTCATAGTGTAGGGAATAAGGATTAGGACCTAATGGTATTCTGAGAAAAAGTATGTAATTAGAAGAGGTCATCAGGAAATTATTTCCCAAGGAGGGCACTTGTCTTTGAAATCCTTTCTCACTTCTGATGTAACAAAGCCCTAGTTCATTGAACCTCAAAGGATGATCTTAAGCAGCTGGTTTGGGCTGGTCAGCTTTGATGGCTGGGGCATTTGAACTGCAGGGGTTGGGGGTGTCTGGGGGTAGGGGGGTGGTTAAAATGGTTTATTTCCGTTTAATTGTATTATCTGTTCAGAATTTCTCTTAAGGAAGAATGGGATTTATCCTGTGGGAAATGAACATCTCTCTATAAGTATGGGGACTTAGACAAAATAAAATCGCTTTTAAGAACCCAGTTTGATGTTTTGGTAAATTAGTTCATCTAATCACTTGGTGCTTCTGTGATGGATTCAGTGTGAGCAAGGGATATCCGCACTTTCACATGCCTTGCCTTTAAGTTCCTTTAATCTGGAAGGCCCCTTCAAACCTTCAGTTTGCTGAATTCTGCTCTTTCTTTAAAGATTTCTCAATAACCTTCCCAAATCGTTTACCTTTAAAATTCAAAGGATAAAATTTTACATTCCTTTGGTGTCCTGGGAGAGGAGCAGAGGGACTAGTGATCTCTGGACTTGGCTTCATCTTGGAAAAGAGAGTTTAAAGTAAATCATGGGATGGAGTTTGTTAATTTTAGCTTTGTCTTCAAGAAGCAGGATTCATTTTCTTCCCTAATATATTCCTCCTTGTCTGGGCTGAAGCCTTGCTGAATTTGATCTCACTAGATTCCTCTATTAGAATATAAGTTCCATGAGGACAAGGACTTGTCTAGTTAAGAGTATATCCTGATTGCCTAAGACAGTATCCAGCACATGCTAGATTCTAATTCATTTAAATAAATAAATGAATAACCCAATATGTCAGTCAAGGTAATCTGGGTTGTGCTGCAGTAAACACAGCCTTTAAATCTTAGTGATCTATCTCTTATGCACTGAGGTCAGTTGGGAGCTCTCCTCCATACCTCCTCACATTGGAACTCAGGCTGACACAGCAGCTTCCATCTTGAATTTTGCTTATCACTGGATAGAGGAAAAGAGAGCTGTAGATTTTGAACTAGCAGTAGAATGTTCTTGCCTAGAAGTCATATGTGGCCCTTTAACTTACAATTCATTGGACAGAGCTCGTCATGTGTTCTCTGCCAAACCATGTGGGAATGTTTGCAGTCTGACTACGTTCCAAAACTATTGATAGCAGTAATGACCACTACATTTAAGGAAGCAAGGTTTTAACCTAATTTTTAAAGAGAACTTGGCCATTATTAGAATTCTGGTGAGGCCACGAGGCAGCTCCATTTCCCAGAATGACTTTTAGCATCATAAATTAATCATTTTGAATCAGGTGTCTTCATCAGTTTGGGCTGCTATGAACAAATGACAATAGACTGGTGGCTTAAACAATGGAAATTCATGTCCCACAGTCCTGGATGCTGGAACATCTGAGATCATGGTGCCAGCATGGGTAGATTCTGATGAGATATTTTTTTCCTGGTGTGCTGATGGCTGTCTTCTTGCTCTGTCTTCACATGGCCAGAGAGCAGAGAGAGGAAGCAAGCTGTCTTGTGTCTCTTGTTAGAAGCACAACAATCACATCATGAGGGCTCCATCTTCATGACCTTCTCCTAAAGACCCCACCTCTTAATACCATTCCATTGGGGGTTAGGGTTTTAACATATGAATTTCAGGAGGAACGCAAACATGAAGTTTATAATGCCATGCATTCTTACAAGAGCAATATCACCCACCCCAAGAAGATGCAAATTAGCTCTTGGAGGATGAGAAAATTCAGATCTTATGGTAGTTTGTGGACCTCCAAAGGGCCATACTACATAAACAGACATCTAATGTATATGTGGTATTTATATATCATGGTGGGAACAATTAGGAAAAAAAGTGCAGAGGTTGCAGTGAGCCAAGATTGTGCCACTGCACGCCAGCCTGGGCAACAGAGTGAGACTCAGTGTCAATTTAAAGAATAAATAAAATTAAAAAGTCTCTATGGGGAACGATAATGAAAAAAGAATGAGAAAAACTGCTTTAAATTGAGAAGTCAGCTTATATCTGAACTTCTTGTTGCTGGTGGTGTTTGATGGGAGTGGCAATTCCCTGAGGCTTATGAATTCTTTCTGCTGGTGGTGAAGAGATGATGCCTCCACTTCAGGCCACTTTCATGAAGTGATTACTTCCTTCTCTGCATCTGCTATGCTCTAAAACACCCTGATACTAGCAGGTTGAGTGGCCTATACGTAGAATATTACTGATATCACTAGCAGCAATACTTTCAAGCAAGAAAACATTATCTCCCATGGTCCACCATTTAGGATTACCAGTCCCAATGGATGGCTTCTTTGGTAAATAATGGACTGACTAGTATTTTTGTTTTGATATTTTGAACATGTGAGTTTGGAAATTTTACTTCAGACTCAGGATGGCTTGTTAAATGTTTGTTGACTTCCAGAGAACAGTCTTGTTTTTAAGAGAAGATAATATAAGCAAAATATCCTTTTCTTATATTTTTAGTAATCTTGAGTTAGCATTGTTGCTTCCTGTGTTTGAATTGCAGATTGAGCATGTGTTAACTGAGAGACTTTCTCTGAGCTATTTAATTCTTTGTGTCTTGGTTTCTTCATAGATTAGACAGGAATAAAAATAGATCCTACTTTATAAGGTTGTTGTTGCAAGGATTAAATAAGATATATAAGCATTTTTAAGCTTTTATAAATTGGCAAATACAAATTTTATGTATTCATCTTGAATAACATGATGTCTTGAAATATGTTTGCATTGTGGGATGGCTCAATTGACACTAATTAACGTACATGTTATTTCACATATATATCACTTTTTGTGGTAAAAACACTTAAAACCTAACCTCCTAACACCATAAAAATCCTAGAAGAAAACCTAGGCAAAACCATTCAGGACATAGGCATAGGCAAAGACTTCATGACTAAAACACCAAAAGCAATGGCAACAAAAGCCAACATAGACAAATGGGATCTAATTAAACTCCAGAGCTTCTGTACAGCAAAACAATCAATCGTTAGAGTGAACTGGCAACCAACAGCATGGGAAAAAATTTTTGCAATCTACCCATATGACGAAGGGCTAATATCCAGAATCTACAAAAAATGAAAACAATTTACAAGAAAAAAATGAACCCATTCAAAAGTGGGCAACGAATATGAACAGACACTTATAAAAAGAAGACATATATGAGGCCCACAAACATCAAAAAATGCTCATCATCACTGGTCCTTAGAGAAATGCATTTGTAGATTTTCTGAAGTTCCTCCTGTTATTGATTTCTAGTTTCATACCATTGTGGTCATAAAAGGTACTTGATATAATTTCAATCATCTTAAATTTGTTAAGAGTTGTTTTATGGACTAATATAAGATCTGTTTTGGAGAATGTTTCATGTGCATTTGAAAAGAGTGTGTGTATTCTGCCTCTGTTAAATGAAATGTCATGTATCTGATCTGTAAGTTCTATTTTATCTGAAATATAGTTCAAGTCCAGTGTCTCATTATTAATATTTTGTCTGGATCATCTGACAATTGCTGAATATGAGATACTGAAGTCTTATACTATTATTGTATTATAGTCTGTTCTCCTTTCATATCTATTAATATTTGCTTTATAGGTTAGGTGCTCCTATGTTGGGTGAATATGTATTTATAATTATTATATTCTTTTGATAAATTAACCCCTTGATATACTCCAAAACTGATCACGAATATTAGTGGTGGGACCCAGTGAGATACATTTGGGACATGGAGGTGGATCCTTATGAATGGTTTGGTGCCATCGTTGTAGTAACAAGTGAGTTTTTGCTCTATTAGTTTATGTAATAGCTGGTTCTTAAAAAGAGCATGGCACTTCCCCCTTCTCTCTTGCTCCCTCCCTTGCTATGTGACACACTTGCTTCCCTCTGCCTTCTGCCATGATTAACATTTCCTGAGGCCCTCACCAGAAGCCTTCCATTGCTGGTGCCATGCTTCTTGGACAGTCTGTAGAGCCAAATAAACCTCTTTTCTTTATGAATTAACCAATCTCAGATATTCCTTTTTAGCAAGACAAAACAGACTAATACACCCCTTTATCACTATATCACTACCTTCTTTCTTTCTTTTTATAGTTTAAATTTCTCATATAGTAATCATTTAGTATCTAAGTGTTTTGAATGGTACCTGGAGTATAGTAAGTCTCACACAAATGTTAATTACTGATAGCTATTTTCGCATTATCCATATTTTTTTTTTACACCATAAAATGTACCTAATTAAAAAGTACAATTTAATGGGTTTCAGTATATTTAACGAGTTGCAACTATCACCACGGACTAATTTTAGAGTATAGAATTATTCCCCTTTCTGTCCACTACCACTAGATAACCTCAGCCCTAGATAACCACTGATCTACTTTTATGTTGGTAAAGATTTTCTATTCTGTACATTTTTTTCCCATTCAGTATGATATCGGCTGTTGGTTTGTCATAAATAGCTTTTATTATTTTGAGATACGTTCCATCAATACCTAGTTAATTGAGGGATTTTAGCATAAAGGGCTGTTGAATTTTGTCAAAGGCCTTCTTTGCATCAAGATAATCATGTAATTTTTGTCTTTGGTTCTGTTTATGTGGTGGATTACGTTTATACACTTGCGTATGTTGAACCAGCCTTGAATCCCTGGGATGAACTTGATCATGGTGGATAAGCTTTTTTTTTTTTTTTTTTTTTTTTATTTTGAAAAGATATACATATATTTAGAATTAGCCAGCTGGACTCCATTTAGATGATCCCAATTTTGTTGGCAACATCCAAAGCATCGTAATCAGGAGCCAGTCGAACATATGCCTTCTTCTCTCCATCAGGCCGAATCAGGGTGTTGACCTTGGCCACATCAATGTCATAGAGCTTCTTCACAGCCTGTTTGATCTGGTGCTTGTTGGCTTTAACATCCACAATGAACACAAGTGTGTTGTTGTCTTCTATCTTCTTCATGGCAGACTCAGTGGTCAGTGGAAACTTGATGATAGCATAGTGGTCCAGTTTGTTTCTCCTGGGGGCGCTCTTCCGAGGATATTTGGGCTGCCTCCGGAGTCGCAGTGTCTTGGGCCGCCGAAAGGTGGGTGACGTGCGGATCTTCTTTTTTTTGTGGCTGTGGGCACCTTTCAACACTGCTTTCTTGGCCTTTAAAGCCTTCGCTTTGGCTTCGGCTTTAGGCGGGGCAGGAGCTTCCTTCTTCGCTTTCGGCGCCATCTTGCGAAAAGGCAGTGGATAAGCTTTTTGATGTGCTGTTGCAGTCGGCTTGCCAGTATTTTATTGAAGATTTTTGCATCTATGTTCATCACGGATATTGGCCTGAAGTTTTCTTTTCTTGCTGAGTCTCTGCTGGGTTTTGGTATCAGGATGATATTGGTCTCATAAAATGATTTGGGAAAGATTCCCTCTTTTTGGATTATTTGGAATAGTTTCAGAAGGAATGGTACCAGCTCCTCTTTGTATGTCTGATAGAATTCGGCTGTGAATCCATCTGGACCTGGGCTTTTTTTGGGTGGTAGGCTATTAATTGCTGCCTCAACTTCAGACCTTGTTATTGATCTATTCAGGGATTCAACTTCTTCTTGGTTTAGGCTTGGGAGGATGCAAGTGTCCAGGAATTTATCCATTTCTTCCAGGTTTACTAGTTTATGTGCATAGAGTTGTTTGTAATAATCTCTGATGATGGTTTGAATTTCTGTGGAATCTGTGGTGATATCCCCTTTATCGTTTTTTATTGCCTCTATTTGATTATTCCCCCTTTTCTTTTTTATTAATCTGGCTAGTGGTCTATTTTGTTGATCTTTTCGAAAAACCAGCTCCTGGATTTATTGATTTTTTGAAGGGTTTTTTGTGTCTCTATCTCCTTCAGTTCTGCTCTGATCTTAGTTATTTCTTGTCTTCTGCTAGGTTTTGAGTTTTTTTGATCCTGCTCCTCTAGCTCTTTCAATTTTCACGATAGGGTGTCAATTTTAGATCTCTCTTTGCTTCTCATGTGGGCATTTATTGCTATATATTTTCCTCTAGAGACTGCTTTAAATGTGTCCCAGAGATTCTGGTATGTTGTGTCTTCGTTCTCACTGGTTTCAAAGAACATCTTTATTTCTGCCTTCATTTCATTTTTTATCCAGCATTATCCGTATTTTAATAATCATTCTTCATACATGGTCCTCCATCTTTTTTCTTGTTATAAAATGGAGGATACAAGTTTGTTTCTCTTATGCCACCTTTGGACATTCATGCAGCTCGGCTTTGACCACATTAGTATTCATGGTAGACACTGTAGGGTGCCTGGACACAACCTCAGTCACAATTTGCTATCCTCTAAAAGCTTTCAGAGATTGGATTAGGAATGCATGTGAGACTCAATAATCTCTAATTGGACATTGCTGGATGGGACTTCAGGGAAAGTTTTATTCAAAAAACTTCACCCAGAAAGTATGATTCTTTGACACTTAGTTCTTTCTGCCTTTTTCTTCTTACCGCCTGGAATGCCGATGGATTTGATTGCTGTTGGTGTAACAGCCATCTTGTGACTTTGATAAAACAACCATGATACCATCATTTTAAATACAGTGAAGCAGAGGATAGAAAGAGTTTAAATCCCTGGCAGAATCTTTGGGCAACCACATTACTCTCAACAAATTTTCTCCTGGCTTCTTGACATGTGAAAAAAGAAAATGTTTATGTGTTGAACCCATAGTTTTCCGTTGCTTTCGGCAGAAAGCATTATTAGTTAATGTACTATTTTTACCTATATGGAGATGTATAAAATGTGAATGCTTGAAAAAATAAATGGAAAATTCACACACACACACACACACACACACACACACACACACACTGCTGGTAAGAGGCATATTTTCAGGACATACCAGGAGTAAAATAGAAGTTTTTAAGTTTCTTTCCTCCAAATTATAAGCATAAGGGTTATTTCATATGATAATGAGAAAATAACAATGTGTTCTTGAAATATCAAGAAGAGGGCTTCCTGCTTGACCATTCCTGCTTAATTAAGGTTTTGTGTGTGTGTGTGTGTGTGTGTGTGTGTGTGTGTAAAAATTAAGTACTAACTTAAACTTCACAGAAATTATATTTTTGCATTGTTGTTTAAAAGAACAGAGGTTTCTAGCTAGCATTTATTTACATTTATGTGCTTGACATCACACTAAACATGCACTCTCTCTATATATATCTCTATATATACACATGTGTACCCTCAATTAATCAATTAGTCTTGTATTACCCTTAAGAGACAGGTACTGTTTTTTTTTCAGTATGTATAAGAATATTCAAGGCTTAAAAAGATAATTTACCTAAAGTTAAATGAAGATTATTGATGGGAAGCAATAGAAATTAACTAGACTAATTTAAGCAAAAAAAGAAATGCATTTAGAGGGTATTAGATAACATGCAAAATTGTTGGGGGGTAAGAGTACCAAGATCATGAGCTATTTAGCCAGAAGCAAGGTCCATTAATACCACTTACACCCAGGCCACCGATACTAGATTTATGACATTTCCACTGTCACCACTGGACTGAAGCCATAGGAACTTGATCTTGCTTGACCTAAAGTAGATTCTGCAGGGTCCCCATTTCTTAGTGTCAATAGCTCCTAATTTAGAAACTTGCCTGGCTTCATCTATTTGATAGATTCTAGACCTCCTGCCTAACATTCAGCTGTAAAGGAGATTGGAGAAATGAAATTTCCTTTCCAAAGTGGGAGGTAAGCCATACCTCCTATGAAGACACATACAAGGAAGGGTATTTTCCAAACATTGGAAGGAATTTTAAATATTATCCAGCTAAAAAGAATGATTCTGCACAGCTAAGTCAAAATTCAAACCCAGATTTCTTTAACAGCAAAGTCCAAACTTTTAATGACCATCCTGAAAGGCTCATAATTTGTAGTAAGAAATCTGGCTCCCAGATTTTTAAGACAATACCACTTCCAACTGATTCCAGGGGGATAAAAACACTATTATGTATATTTCTAAGTCATTCTCCCCTTTTCTTCTCTTTAGAGGTTTTGTCAAGGGTCTGGTGACATTCCTACTAGGTGGATTGGCCAAGAGGTGGCATTATTTTCTTTGACAACTGTGCCAACAGTTTTATAAGTTAAAATAAAGAAGTTGTATCATCTATTGAGAAGCATGCATTCCTATATGAACAGATGTGATGGTGTGAAGTGAGCTTTGGAACTGGAATCATTAGAAAAGGTCCTTTGCCTCCCCTTCATCCCGTGTCAAGTTTCCACTGAAATGGGGCATCTCAGCTGAACTGTTCAGTTGTTCTCTGCCCGTGCTCACTCAGATAGCCCCTCATCCCTTGGGCAGGAGTGGCAAATCTGGGTGATGATAACCTAGGCCATTTCTTCTTACTAATGGGTACAGTCTCGAAGAGTTTTGATCACACTCTTTTTCTTATGCGTGTTGCCTCTGACCCTTGTGTTCCATCTCCGGGTGGAAACACCGATGCCTGGGAAATGTCACCAGCCTCTTTTAGCTGCTCTCCTCTGGGGTCAGCTGGGAGGTGAGGCGGGCTTGTGACTGGCTGGATATGTAGTCTTAGTGGCTAACTGGAGACCCATCCTTTGCTACAGGAGTTCCAGGTCTGGATCTAGAGAGAGAGAGAAGAGTGTCACTTTGGGTTCCTCAATGCAGACTGTTTCCACTTTATTGGGTCATCAATGAAGGCAACGTTTTGGTTCCCATTTGGCTATTGTGCATGAATTAGTCTCAAGCTCTGAGGAAACTTCAGAGTCAGGACCCCTGGATTCAAATACATCTACTTAATACATTTGGCAAAGCAGTTCACTCTCCTGAGTCTCAGTTTCCTTAGCTTAAAGTGGAAATAATATCATCTGCTTCACAGATATATAACCACAGTAAGGGCTAAAAGAGATTCCATGTGTTAAATGTGTTACATGGCCAGGCCTAGGGTAGATATTAAAACCATATGGGCAAAAAAGGAATTTTAGAAGCAACAGGGACTATTTACCTTTTAAAAGAAAAACAGCTAGTTGAAACTAGTAAAAGAGAAAATCGGTTTAAGTTCTAATATAGTAGCGTTTAGAAAAAAATGTTTATTGAATTGCATATCATTTTCTCCTTTAAAAGTAGCTATTATTTATTGAGGACTTACTCTAGGCTAAATACTTGACCAGTATTATGTTATATAACCCTCGCAAGAAACTTTGAATTCAGTTCTATTATAAGCAGTCCCATTTTGCAGATGAGAAAACGGAAACTTAGAGATGTTAAGTAGTACAGTGGCAGGCCTAGCGGTGGAGGTCAGGCCTGTCCAGATCCAGGATCAATACTCAAAACCACATACTGTCCTGGGGGCACAAAGGAAAATTTGGCTCAGTCCTTCCCATCCCCTAATTGCACATCCCCAAATGGTGGAATGCAAATGAGGGAAGTCAGCTTTCCCTGTGAGCTGTGGATCAAAATTCAAGCCCAAGTTTGTAAGCTGTAACACCTGCAATCTGAGATTCTAAGCAATATCACCTTTTGTCCTGAGGTCTGTGTAACTTGTCTGCACAGATGGATGTGTTCCAAATTCTGGCACTGAGGTTTGTAAGAGAACAGTGAGAGGTGGCACTAACTGCTCAGGCCATCTGGATGCCCTGTCAGGACTCCTTGGTTTGTTTACTCATCTCAGTTGGCGACATAAGTGGTAAGGAAAGTGGTCAGGGGCCTGGTTTCATTTGGAGAGCTCTGGGCTGTTATCTTGCTAGGTTTTCCCCTTCTTCTGAGTGTGATACCTATTCAGGGACAAAGTTCTGTTGAATAAGCAAGCTGTGTTTCAAGGCAGCCATCCAGGCCCAAAACAGTCCATCTATTCAGAATCTGATCTCTTGGCAATGGGAGCTCTCAGGATTATTGTTATGATAATATGTTCTAACTCTGTCTTCCCAGAGTCAGGTAGGTTCCCATGAAAAGAGTCGTGTTGGCATTGCATATTGTTTCTAGTAGCAGTTTTCCTGCTTTGGGTGACAGGGACTGAGTGGTAAGATCTACTCTTACTAAAGGGGTCCTGGCAAGGGCTGAAGGTGGGAAGTGAGTGCAGTGAACCAAGCACAGGCCTGCTGAGGACCCTGCACAACCATGATGACCGCACATAGTGGTCCTGGCAAGAAGGATCTGCAAGGATAGGAAGGAACTGTGTCTCGTGTGTGTGTGTGTGTGTGTGTGTGTGTGTGTGTGTGTATGTGTGTGTGTGTGTGTGTGTGTGTGTGTGTGTGTCTACGTATGTGTATGTGTATGATGGCGGGGTCTCATCAGACCTAAAATGGAACCTAGACTGTAGTTCATCTGATAAAAGAGTTAAGCTCCCTTTAGCCTTGTCTTCCTTTTTTTAGTCCTTAGGTTCTGACTTCAGGCTTTTCAGTGTCTTGAGATCTGAGTTCATTACACTGGTCATTGAGGATAATGCCAGTGTCCTCAATTCACAGTCATCCATTCATTTATTAAAAATTATTGATCAATTGCGTCTCAATTGTTAGGCAGTATGCTAGATGTTGCAGGGCAAGGATACCATGCACAACCTGCACAACTGTCCGTGGCCATCCTTCTTTAGAGAACAAAAGATAAAACCTTGTTGTAGTCCCTGCCTCAAGAGACTTAGTGTCCAGTGCCCAGAGAGGAGTTGAATGGGCAGGTGGGAGAAGTGCAAGGTTCCTTTGAGCTGAAAGGTTGTGACATTGAAATCACATGTTAGGATGAAGGTAGGATCAAGAAACATGAAAACGTAAATAAGGTGTAGCCTTTGAAAGAGAGAATATCGGACAAGTTGTGAAGGGACAGGAAGTGCCTAGCTGTGTGTATCGAATGACGAGGAGTATAGTTTAAGGCAAGGTGTATGAAGAAAAGTAGTAGGAAGTAAGGTTGTTGACAGGTTGAGACCTTGGATTCCAGGTAACTGTGAAGTCATGTGGATAGGTAATGTGAACAGAGCACATTTCAAGTAAATTAATCTGGTTGGAACATCAGTAAGGAAAAAGACTGGGATCAGGGAGACTGGGTAAATATGTGTCATTTAACAGTTCTTTATGCTCTGGTTCAAGCTGTCAGTTTTGTGTATTTTTATATAACACCAGTGCCTCTTAAAGCAAACTGTTCAGAGGTGAACCAGGATTATGATTAGGCAATTATATATACAAATTAAAACACGAACATGTTTGTGTGACTTGGCTCAGTTCCCCATGAATGAATTTACATATAACTGGCATTTCATATGTCCCATCTTTTAAAAAAGAAAGCATTATATAAGAAATAACATGTCTGTGTTTGAAGAATTCCTAGGAATGCTGTTGTAGACAGCTTGGTCAGAGATGGTAATGCTCTAGTCCTACTCCTTAACTTTTTGTATCCACCTGTTGGGCCAAATATGTCATTGGCAGTAGTGGAAGTTTCTTCCAACCTTACTGCCATTTCTTTGCATGTGAAGTAAGCTTCACTCATGGGACATTCCTGGATCTTGTCTCATTTCTTGCCTCTTCTGATGCAACTAACGTAAATAATCTGATTGGTGAGTTTGAGAAAAGAACGGGGTATGCATAGCTCAGCCACTCGCTCTTCAGTATGAGCTGCCTGCAGGAACCATGTGTCCTACTTTGTGTCTCCCAGCCATAAGGTTTTCTAGGGTAAGACTTCACATGTGGAGACCTATAATACTCAGGCTGCTTGTCATAGCATGGGAAAATTGGTCTAATTCTAGGTTTCTGTATTAGGAAGCCTATGTGCTTAGTGTTTCAGGCATAATTCTCAAATATAACCATAAAGGTGATGTTGGTGATGTTTTGATTTCTCTTCTGCCTTACTTGGTGGTCTTATTTTTTTAATTGACTCAGAACTTGGGCAGGGGAAGAAATGTGCTCCTTTTCAGGCCTCTGAAACTTTAGCCACACGGTGTGGCTGAAGGAGGTATTTGTGTTTTCGCAGAAAGTAAGATGGTATTCATGTTTTATACAAAAGGGAATTCATTTCTGGCTGCAACGCCAAGGAGAAAGGTACTCTTTCTGCCAGATAAGGTCTAAAATGCACATTCCAGCCCAGTGTTCCCATGGAAAATGTCAGTTCCCAGGAGTGAAGAGAATTATCAAAGAGAACTCAGATGTAGAGTGCACCTAGGAAGGACAGGACTGTCGCCTCACACAGCCTTTCCCCTTACCAGAGAAGGCTGCAGGGAGCATTTTTCAAAGGAAAGCAACATCTTCTGTAGGAATCAGTTAACAGCAAAAAATGGTACTTCAAGCAATTCACAAGCAAAGATGAACTCATCTCAGTAATTAGTTTTAAGAACTGTGGTAGGCTGAATAATGATCTCCCAGCAACGTCCACATCCCAATCCCCACAACCTGTGAATATGTCACTTTACCTAGCAAAGGGACTTTGCAGGTATGATTAAGTAAAGAACACTGAGACAATTAAGCTTCCTTGAATTATCCAGGGTAACCCAATGTATCACAAGGGTTCTCACAAGAGGGAGGGAAGAGAGTCAGAATCCCAGAAGTTGTGATGATGAGAGCAGAGGTCAGGGAGTCAACGAGTGATTTGAAGATGTTGTACTCCTGGCTTTGAGGCTGGGGGAAAGAGCTACCAGCCAAGGAATGTGGGGGGATTCTAGAAGCTGGAAAGGCAGGTAGATTCTGCTGAGAACCTCCAGAAGAAATCAACTCTGTTGATATCTGGACATTAGCTCAGTGACCTGATTTTAGACTTACTATAGGACTATATGAAAATAAATTTGATACGTGTTAAGCCACCAAGTTTTTGGCAATTCATTATAGCACCCAATAGGAAACTATTACATGCTACAAGGATCCTAAAATCAGAATTAAGAATTGAATACTACAGCAACAGTACCTAGCAGAAGTGGATCCAATTCTGGAAAACCAGCCTTTTAGCCACACTGTCTAAGACCTCTCACCATCTGATTGCTAAGAAATAACTGAAGACTAATATGAGAATTTTTGTAGTACATATGTTTATATAATTCACCGTATAAGGGTTTATGTTGCTGATTGTAAGCTTAGAGACTCTCAATAAATTATTTCTTCCAAAATTCCTAGCTAAATAAACTTTTAGGCATTGCTTTCAGTATTTTTTAAACCTAAGTAGACTTTACTTTTGATTAGAATCAGGGTTCTGGTATTAAGAAGAGGCTATAGGTAAAACTCCCTTCAAGATAGAATTCTGTCTTGAAGAAGCCCATTTATTTCTAGGAGTGTGGTTTGTTACCATATAAAAATTGGCTTGGTGAGTTATTCAAATCTCTGTTTAAAAGTCAATTATTAAATTTCTATGTTTAATATTCTCTCAGGTTCCCCATTACCCATAAGAGAAAACCCATATTTCTTCTGCTGGGACAGTAGTGAAGAAAAATTCCCTTTGTAGGAAGAACTCTGAGCAGCATGTTTGATTGTCTATGATGCTTGAGGTGAGAGAAGGCCAGAAGTATGGCTCCCTTATTGATTCATGGGCAGTTGGATGGTCAGGTGCTTAGTAGGAACAGGATTGGAAAATTAGTGGCAATAAAGGTCTGGAGAAGTACCTGGATAGACTATTCAGAATGGGCACTGAAGGTGAAGATATTTGTGTTCCATTTGATTGTCTACCACAGATCATCTCTGTAGAAGAGATGCTTAATAATTAGGTGGACAGAATGTTGCACTCTTCTATAGATGCTACACTCTTTCCCCAGCCACATCAGTGCTTGTTCATTGGGCCTGGGAACAAAATGGTCATGGTGGCAGGAACAGCTAAGAACATGTATGTTCTTTTACCAAGGCTAACACAGATAGGACTACTGAGTCAGTGTGCCATCAACAGAGACCAATACTGAGTTGCTGATATGAACCATTCACAGGAGAACCAGTGAGATACTTGATAGCAGAGTGCAGATTGATTGCATTTTACTTTCATCATGGAAAGGGCAGGGATTCACCTTCACTGGAATATACACATATTCTAGAAATGAATTTACCTTCTATACCTATAATACTTCTCCTAGTATCCATGGGCTGATGGAATGCCTTATCCATTGTATGGTATTCTGCACAGCACTGTGTCTGATCAAGAACCTTATACTACAACAAAAGATGTACAGCCATGTACTCATGCCCATAAAACCAGCTAGTCTTATTACACACCTCCATTACCTAGCACAAGCTGGCCTAATTGAAAGATGTTACCATTGTCATTACTCAGTGATGTAAGAGCTGGTTCCTCTGCCATGGGTTTCATCTCCCTGTGGTTGGGGGCCTTGCCCTACCACTTCTCAGTATCAGGAGGCCAAAGCCCTCTCTCAACTCTAGCAGGAATAGTTGCTAATCACCACAGGGCCAATACTTTGTCCTTACTAATTTACTTTAGAATTTTGACCTCACAGAATGGCATTTTCAAATTAATTTTTTTTTTAGATAAGGTAGTCATGAGTTACAACTCACAGATTCAAAGATATATATATATATATATATATATATATATATATATATATATATCTTTATGTATATGTATATGTTTAGTTTTCCAGGCTGCCATAAAATCCTATGTACCTAACATATAATAAGTGCATATTTTTATAATGGCATTATAAGATATTATCTGCTGACTATATATAATGAGACCATTATAAAGTATAGCTACTAGATAATAACCATTTATTGAGCTGTGTGTGTGTGTGTGTGTGTGTGTGTGTGTGTGCACGTGCACCAGATGTTATATTAGATCAGAGGTTGACCAACTATGACCTGTGGATCAAATGTGTCCCATCGCCTGCTTTAGAAGATAAAGTATTATTAAAACACAGCCACACTTATTTGCTTCCATATTGTTGCTTTTACACTACAGCTACAGAGTTGAGTAGTTGTAACTACTCACCTGGATCTTTACAGAAAAGGTATGCTGATCCCTTTGCTAGATACTTAGGCTACACAGATGCAAAACGATTATTGCACCTGCTCTCAAAGAGTTTACAGACTAGGGTGAGGGATATAAAAGAAAAGAAAAACCCAGTATAGTGGAGAAAATTTTAAGCTAATTGTATAAACTATGTGAATGAGATTACAAAGCAAGAAATGATTAGTTCTTTCTATGAAAGTCGCTAAAAAGTCTCTGAATAAGAGATTAAAATTTGAGTATTACACGGTATAAGATTTTCCTCAGCAGAGAGAAAAAGGTATTTCAGATGAGAATTCAGTAAGGGCAAAGGAGGCAAGAAAGTAAGCTTGCAAGTATGGGCATCACTCATTAAGTTGCCCATTGCAGTGGAGCATCTGTGTGTGGGGACAGAAGGAGTAAGCAAGGTGGGTAGGTCCTAGAGTGAAAACAAAACAAAACTTTAATTCTGATGCAGGAATCCTCTTTCCATCTTATTGTAGCCTTCATCAGAGCTGCTGCAGCTTGCAGGCTGACTTACTCTTTTACAATGGCTACAGTTATCTTTAGCCACGTAAGGATGGGGAGAACAGTGGGGGTGGAGTCGGTCATTGTGACATTGCCCTCCTAATTTATGTCTGTGCAAAGATGTTTTTGTGGAAACATTATGTTTTATGATTGGGAAACTATGAAAACTCCTTCCCTGGAATTGCTTACCGTTCATAGCAGGAACCTTATTTTCCAAAGCACAGTGCAAACAATGCAAAAGAGAAAATACAAAGATAAAGAGAGAAATGTCTTGAGGCCTCTTGCATAGTCATAAAAAATGACAAGTAAGTGAATTTTGGATGCAAGATGGGAAAGCCTATCATTTTTGTAGAAAAGGATATTCCAAGGAGAGTTTTCTTTTTTCACTGGAAAACCTGTGCAAATTATCCCTCACTTCAGACATAAGAAATGCTCTCCTTTTCAGCATTCTTTTGTTCTTGAAGTCTGTCTTCTTGATTGCCCCTTCCTTAAACTCTGGACTCAGAGGGGATGGATGTAAGCTCCATGATGTCCTGTTGGGACAAGGAAGGTGAAGTGTGAAGTACCCTGGGAAAAGTTGGGCAAAACTCTACAGGGGCTATAGAAACATAAACATAAATACTCTGCAATGATTCAAAAAGTTGTGGCATATTGTATTTGATTAGTTCTTCAGATTATTTCTAATTTTTTCAAACTGATCTTGAATACAGTATCATTTTATTAATAAAGATTGCAGAACTGGGTCTATGCCACTACCTTGCTTTGTGGCTTTTGACAAGTTCCTTTATCTTTCTGGATATCAGTTTCTTTATCTGTAAAATAAGAATGCCAGGCAAAGTGATGTTGAAACGTGGAAGTGCAGTGGATTTGAGGTGAAGAGTTTGTTTCTCAAAAGAGCTCCAACTCAATTGCCACTAACAAGTTTCTTATTTACTTTGTGATATTAGACAAATGGCCCCTCTAAACCACAGTCCCTTATTGGTAAAATAATACATCAAAATTTTATGAAGCTACTGAGAAGATTAAATTAAGTAAAGAAGAATTATAGACCAGTCAAGAAAGATTTTATGTATCTAGGGTTTGCAAAAGAACAAGAAGACTTAGAAATGTTCAGATGATGACTTCTAAAGGTGCTTAATCAACATCTTTAACATATACCAAAAGCCTTAAACACAATGTTAACTTTAACACAATAATCCCACTCTTGGAGTTTTTTCTTAAGAAAACAATATGGTATTTATGATTATTTCATGATAGCAAAAATTATAATCTGAATTTTTAACTAATGATTAAATAAGTTGCCTCTGTAGATTATTATGGAGTTATTAATGATTATGGTGGAGTTTCTCTCAATTTGTCTTTAAAATAAAAGTAAGAGCTTACAAAATGTGGTTAAATATCATGCCATTGATATGTGGCACGCTTTTTCAAGGACAAAAAATAAACATTTGTGGTCCTGTGCTGGGGGTAGGTGCTGATCACAACATTGAACATAACTATTTACACAATTCATTGCCAGAATCTGTGATAATTTTCCACACATTTTCTTGTCCATGGAGTTTGAATGAGAGAATCCATCAATGGCTTACCAATGCGTGACCCAAGAAGATTAAATAATACTGGACTCCTGGGACAAGGTGGGATAATATTGTATGTCTCTCTCATTGTCTGCTGTCTGGCTCAGTCACTGAAGACCTTTATTACTCATCAGAAAATCAGGTAGCCATGTTTCTGGTTACCTAATGGTTACCATCTGGTTACTTAATGGACTTAACTGTAAGTCCATTAAGTGCTGTATTGTGAGGAAGCCATAGAAGTTTTCCTTTGGATCCTGTTCCTGATCCGTCTTTTAAGACCATTTTGCAGGGTGCTCTGCTTTTTGCTTCCAGTCATGATTCTGCAGCCTGTTTCCAGAAAGCAAAGCAGAAGGTTGTTGGGTGGTCTTTGCTTAGAAATAGTCTTCAGCACATCATTTCAATGCCCAGTTAAATTCCAAGTAAACAAATAAAAAAACAAACTCCAAGATTGTGGACATTTTATTTAAAAATACAAGTATAAATAAAAACTTGACCAGGATCACGACAATACAATTAATTACTCAGTGATTAGTTAGGAACTGGTTTGCTAACCTAAAACAGGAGTTCTAAATAGTTATGGCTTAAAGAAGATAAGTTTTGTTTTTTCTCACATGTAAAAGAAATCTGGCCATATGGTTTGACTGTGTCCCCAGCCAAATCTCATCTTGAATTGTAGCTCCCATAATTCCCACGTATTGTGGCAGGGACTCAGTGGAAGATAATTGATTATAGGGACAGTTTCCCCCATACTTTTCTCATGGTAGTGAATATGTCTCATGAGAGCTGATGATTTTATAAGGGAAACCCTTGTCACATGGTTCTCATTTATCTCCTCTGGTGCCATGTAAGACATGCCGTTTTCCTTCTACCATGATTGGGAGACTTCCCCAGTCACATGGAACTGTAAGTCCATTAAACCTCTCTCTCTCTCTCTCTTTTTTTTTTTTTTAATGTAAATTACCCCGTCTCGAGTATGCAAAAAGATCACTGGGGCTGCTCTCAAAGAATTTACAGACTAGGGTGAGAGGTATAAAAGAAAACAGAACCCCAGTATAGTGAAGAAATTTTCCAATTGTGTAAACCATGTGAATGAGATTACAAACCCATAAATAATTGGTTCTTTCTATGAAATTTGCTAAAAAGTATCTGAATAAGAGATAAAATTTGAGTATCACACTGTCTAAGATTTTGCTCAGTGGATAGATGTCTTTATTAGCAGCATGAAAATGGACTAATACATATGGAGAGGCAGTTTAGAGCTGCAAAGGCAGCCTTTGTGCCATTCAAGGAGTTGCTTCCTTCTAGCTTTTCCGTCTGCCATTCTTTCTTTTTTTTTTTTTTTTTTTTTTTTTTGAGACGGAGTTTCACTCTTGTTACCCAGGCTGGAGTGCAATGGCGCCATCTCGGCTCACCGCAACCTCCGCCTCCTGGGTTCAGGCAATTCTCCTGCCTCAGCCTCCTGAGTAGCTGGGATTACAGGCACATGCCACCATGCCCAGCTAATTTTTTGTATTTTTAGTAGAGACGGGGTTTCACCATGTTGATCAGGTTGGTCTCGATTTCTTGACCTCGTGATCCACCCGCCTCAGCCTCCCAAAGTGCTGGGATTACAGGCTTGAGCCACCGCGACCGGCCCCCATCTGCCATTCTTAAGGTGATCCTCTCAAGATTGCTGCCAAGACTCCAGCCACTGTATCCAGGCAGGAAGACAAGAAGAGGTGAAAGGAACACATGCTCAAAGGTGATAGTCTTCCTGTTAAGGGCCTTTCTGAGAAGCCTGCATTTGTAACTTCTGCCTAAAATTAATTTAGTGACCAGGACCATGATACATGGCCATTGTCTCTGCAGGGTAGTTTGGGAAATTTGGTTTGGGCAGGGAATATTTATATACCCAACTAAATCAGAGTTAGTAAGAAAGAAGAGAATAAATATTGAATCAGCAGCTGGCAGTATCTGCCACATCTACAAATCTACAGAATTCAGACTGACGTTTGGCTTCTACTTTTGAGTGTAAAATAACAAGAGTGCATGGAAAAATGTAACCTATACTTTTATACATAGTGAAGTCATAGTTTATATGAGAAGCTAGGAAAGAAAATTCCCAATATACAAGGGTTTAGAAAATATGCTATGTACACTTCTTAAAAAAAAAAAAAACCAACCCAAATGACTTATGCCAGGTGACTGAGAGATGAGTTAAAAGTAAAAACTTCATAATGAGTTAAATTCAATAGAAATCACTGAGGTAAGAACTGTATTCATTTAAACAGGGAGTTGATTAAAAAATTATTTTAAACAACTCCTCTGAGTACAATCAAAATAAGTGAAATGTCTAATTAGATGCCTCCATGAAGTGTGAACAGTATTTATGTAAAAGTATCAATTAACAAAGATAATTCAAGAAGATACAGAAAGCATCAGAATCTATATACTAGGGAAAAGAAAAAAAAATAAATAAATTTAAAAAGACTGAAAAGCCAAATGATTTCATTGATGAGTTTCTTTCAAACTTTTGTGGAAACTGTAATGCTTATGATTTTAATTAAAAGTTTTGTACACAAAAAAAGTGAAAAATTTTCCAGTTGATCCATAAAGGGTCATAAACCTGATGCCCAAAATGGATTAAAAAAAGTACTGTGGTCAAAGAAAACTAAACTGTCTTCCCATAAATATGGAAGGGAATGTATATATGAAGTATTAGCCAATTTAACTCTTTAATACAATTCCACTTGGACCAAGGAATATCTAAGTAAAAAATGAAAATACTTTTTATAATTATGAGTTCAATAACAGATCAAAAGAAATCTTTTGATCATAAAATGAGTGCCCCAAACCTATTTAATAAATTATAATGTGCATTTCTGTGAAAATCAAAAACACTATTAACAGAAGACTTTTCTTAACATGGTAAAAATAGCTATCTTAAATCAAAGATAACACTTAAAATATCAGAATATTTGACAAAAACTAAGATCAAAAGAAATATGTTGCTATCACCACCATTATTCTCCACTGGGAGTTCTAATCCCAATGGAACAGGAATAAAAAACATGGAACAGGTACAAAAGGCAGATGCATTAAAAAGGAAGATAGAATACTATTGTTGTTTATGGATGATTTGATACTTTAAGAAGAATCAATTGAAAAACCATTGGTTTAAAAATTCGATACAATATAAATAATCAAAATTCCTTTATAGATATCTAATAACCTGAACACATAAAAATATATCCACTGCAATATATATAAAATATTAATAGATACATAATAATGTATCAGATATTATATCCATATATCCATATAACTATATGTAATATCCCAATATTTTATATATATAATATATATAATACATATAAAATATATATAATACATATAAAATATATATAATATATATAAAATATATATTATATATAAAATATATATGTATTATATATATAATATATATATATTTTATATAAAATATATATATATAAAATATAAAATACTAGTCCTGGACTAAGAGAGGTATAAATGATTTGAATAAATTGAGAGCTGCTTCTGGAGAGGGTGGGGCCTAAAATTTTTTTAAAGTGTTGCCTTATAAATCAAAACATGCCGTTAATATAAATCAGTTTAAAATTCAAATGAAAAGGCCGTATGTAGTGGTTCATGCCTGTGGTCCCAGCACTTTGGGAGGCTGAGGCAGGAGGATCAGTTGAGACCAGGAGTTTGAGACCAGCCTGGACAATATGGTAAAACCCTGTCTCTACTAAAAAAATATAAATATTAGCCAGATGTGGTGGTGCATGTTTGTAATCCCAGCAACTCAGGAAGCTGAGGCATGAGAATCACTTGAACCCAGGAGGTGGAAGCAGCAGTGAGCTGAGATCATGCCACTACCCTCCAGTCTGGGGGACAGAGTGAGACTCTGTTTCAAAACAAATCAAAATGAACCCAAAACCGAATATAGGAGTGGAATTGACGTGTACTTCCTTTCTTATGTTGCTTTTTCTCGCCTAACATCTCCCTCTCTAGCCTTGAGTTTATAAAATTCACAGTTGTCACAAGTGTTTCCCTTTGCTGGGCCGCCAACCTGGTTTGGCTGGGTTGTGAGGGGCAGAACGGATGCTGTCAGGAGTGGCTCCTCTCCTTGTAGATGAGAGAGGAGAAGATGTTCCCTCACGTAGTTAATTCTGTGTGCCAACTGATTACAATCCCAGACAATAGATGCCTTCCAATACAGGGGTGATAAATGTAGGCTAAATGGGAAGGGGAGTCATATTTTCTTGTTCGTCTCTGATTTCCCAGCTCACAGAAGAGTGGTTGGTACGTAATAATCATTTAATAGATATGTGTTTAATAAGGGTCTCCACTGACTTGCGATAGCTTTAGTATTGTCTCACGGATTATTTGCCTGATATGTAATGGTGGTTAATTCACAAATTAGTTAATCCATTGCAGATAAATGAGAGTTTATTATGCATGCAAAACAAAACCACTAAGAAAACAAAATAAAACTATACAGATGGAAAAAATGTAAGTAAAGGAAGTAATATATCAGAGTGATAATCACGGCTGAGTTTAAATAATGGGGCATTTCTGCGTTTTCTAAATTATTTAACAAATATGCACTAATTTTATAATAAAAAGCAGATTTTATTTTAAATATTTTGAGATGTGTTTGCATTTTTGGGTGGATTTCAGATTTTGCTTACATGATGTCATAAAGCTCAACAGATACGGTTGTTTCTTAGACAACCAACAGATTTAATAACAAAGTATAAAACAAAGCAAAAGCAAAAACAAAAACAAAAACAAAAAACCCTAAGTATCAAGATCTGGAATTTATCCTTAAATGACTGAAATTTTTACATTGTAATTGATTTCTTCTCATATCGAAATAGTAGAGAGACCATCTCTGCATGACATTGTCTCCTCGTACTATAGATAAAAGGGGTAAGAGGCATACTTATAAGATGAACAGGAAATAATGAAGGCAAATCATCAGTTGCTACCCACCTTCATACTTCTTTTGAACCTAACTTACGTTGCTAGTAGATAATTTATCCTCATTGTTTTATGATGACTCCCCGTCCCCGCTGCTGAGCCTGTAAATTATCTGAGAGTAGGAACCATGCCTTGCTCATATGCCCCACTCCTGGAATAAGTTAGGCCTCTGTGTCATGCTCACTCATGATCCCCTGGGTTGCTCTTTCTGAAGCACTCATCATAATTGTAAGAAGTGTGTTTAGCCAGCACTCTCGATTGTCTCTGGAGGGGTCTGTACTAGAGTAAAAATTCCAGTCTCTTATCCTATCTAAGCCTTTTGTTCTCTTAACCAACTGAACTTAGCCAGAGATGTTACCCAGCTGATTGGCAAGGGCCTTCCAACTTCCAGCTGGGTTGGCTGCTGGTCAGATAGGAGAAGGTGAAAGTGGGCACAGATTGCTTGGCTATTGGCAGAGAACCTTAATGATGTTTGGCTCTGTCCTTCGGCAGGGACTATAAGTCAGATGATAAAATTAGTCCCCTGTGAAGGAGGCCTACAGTTTTGTGGAGAAAACTCAGTTATGGGGCACATTGTAAAGCCCTCTTGGCTAAATAACACATGCTCCAAACAGTTTTATCATGAAGTCATAAAGCTGGTGTGCTTCTTTCTTTCTTTTCTGTTTATCTTTCCTCTCCTCTCCTCCCCTCCCCTCCCCTCTCCTCTCCTCCCCTCCCCTCCCCTCCCTTCTCTTCCCCTCCCCTCCCCTTCCCTCCCCTCCCCTCCCCTCCTTTCCTCTTCCCTTCTTGAGACAGGGTCTCACTTTGTTATCTAGGGTAGAGTGCAGTAGTGCAAACACGGCTCACTGCAGCCTTGATCTTTCAGTCCAAGTGATCCCCCCACCTCAGCCCTGCAAGTAGCTGGGACTATACCACCAGGTGCAGCTAATTTTTGTATGTTTGTAGAGATGGGGTTTTGCCATGTTACCCAGGCTGATCTCAAACTCCTGGGCTCAACTTACCCACCTGCCTCAGTGCCAGGCCTGGTGTTCTGATTTCTACCAGAGTGACTCCTGTGTCTCTGTCTCTCTCAGGTAATCCAGAACTTGGGTGAGGAAGAGAATGGTGTAATGACATGATTTTTTTAAATGCTGAATTGTTTTGAATTGAATATCTGTGTTGCCTGCTAGATGGGAAGGTCAATGAAAGCAGAGATCTTCTATCTGTTTCATCATGCTTCCCCAGGGTCTATCATTGTGCCTGGCATATTAAAGGCCATCAGTACATATTTGTAGTGTCAACAAAAAAATTAATCTTTTGATTGTCCCTTTTTAGTATAGTCCCCGAACATAGAAGTGGTGCTTAGTAAATATTGTTTTGAATTACAATATTTTGAGGTTTCAGATGGGGGTGGCATCAGGAGTCACATTCTGGTTCATTCTTCTTGGTTCTTTGACCCAACGCTCCCTATTCCTGGGTGAGGGCTAATAGCACCTAAGCCCACCTGTACTTGTTCATGTTGCTTCTCTTTATCACCTCAGCACAGTGCATAAGGGGAATGGGGAGGACAGTCCATGGGAACCTGTCAATTTCCTATTTGCATGCCTCATCTCCAGCCCTATGGCAGAACGCTTATTTTTTTTTATTAAAAAATGCAAACCTGGGATAAAAGAGGAAATAAGGGCATTAAATAATAATAGTAATAGGACTTAGACTCTGTTCCACCTTTCAAGTAGCACAAACCTGTACGCAGGCTCTCCAGTTGCCCTGTTCAGGCACAGGTCCACTTCCCAGATCCCCGGGCTCACTTTGGGCTGTGCCTTCTCCTGGGAACCCCACCTAGATTCTTAATTAAGAACAGAACATTTTATTCACTTCAACTACACAGAGGAATGATATTCTGTGCAGAGCATCTGTAAATCTTAAGTGTGGGCCTCAGGCAGCACCACTTTCCCACACATACATCTGTGTGTGGACTTAGGTCAGTCAATACTTGTCTTCATAGGTGACTCTGGGGTCAAGCACGTGTCCTTTAGACTACAAAGTCAGGATCCTCTTTCCAAGGGGAAAGAGTCCACAATTTCAGAGGCTGGACAATGGCCCCAGGCCATGGCACGTGTCTGCCTTTTCCCTTCTGCAGTGCTCTGGCCTGGATGACTGGAAGCCCATTCAGTCAGCTGGAGTCTCAGACTTTCAGAGTCTGAAGGAGGGGCCCCATCACCCACTCAGAGCTAATGTTCCTCCTCAACATGTGCAGTCCAGTCTACAATTTCCCTCTTCCATAGGCAAGGAGATGACAATGTCTCAGAGATCAGTCACTCCATCTTCACACGGCTTCTGTCGAATGACGCCCAATCATGGGTGGACGGCCAAAGTACAACTGGGGCTTCCGTATGATAGAGTATAATGCAGCTATTGAAGATCGTATCTTTTAAAAATTATTTAACCATCTGGGAAAAAGTTTACGATAGAGTATTAGGTGAAAAAAACAAATTATTACACTATAATATAACATAGATAGATATGTAACAGGTAGATGGATAATAGATGGATCAAGCATGAAGGATGATGAGTGCCTCAAAACACTAAAGAGCTCTTCAGAGCACTCAATCTCAAACCGAGGAATTATGTTTCTACAACCTTCTGTTTGGCTCTATGCTATCTAGAAAGACAAGCAGACAGAGTATATTTCTAGGAGGAAGCACTTGTGCCTATTATTCAAATGAAAAAATACAGAGAATCCAGATCACGGTGCAACACCAGGGTTCCCGTTCAGTCTGTTCACCGAGTCACTAGTGGTCACTGGAAGGTCCTTCTTCTGCTGCTTTCTCCCTCTTTGCTTCCTCTCTATCTCTGTGGTTTTCCCACTCCTTCAAACATTTCTGCAGCATCTTCACATCACTCTGGCCTTAACAGAACCTCACAGTCCTTCATAGAAGCAGGCTTAAGACTTCTGGGGGTTACAGAGTGAGATGTCTTTGAGATAAACTCCTCTTGCTAATATTTAGCTCATCACATATAATTTACATGGGGTTATTTATAGTAATGAACACCCTATCAGTGGTAAGAGGGACAGAAAACCCCATCGGGTTTCATTGGTTTTACCATGTAGTTAGGAAGACATATCATGAAAGGTGTAGAAGAGAAGATACCTAGTTTTTATGGAAAGCAGAAAACTTACCCAGTTATAATAATGAATAGACTTAAAAGTGGCTTATTTTCATGTTTTAAAGTATACTTTTCTCTTACTCTCTTAATCTTCACTCTATACTCCTTAAAAAGAAGTGACTATGCCCACCATTTGCATTGCTTCTTGAGGAAGTTTGAAAAATAAACTCTCTTAAGTAAGCTGGAGCCATGGAGTTTCTGACTGAGGTTGGAGTTACTGGAACCAAAAACAGTCTGAAAGCAAAATCTAACAATAAAGGCAGTGACAGTCAAATAGACAGCAGCAAAGTCACCTCACCAAGGTTATATCAGAGGATGCACATTGCAGTACAAGGGGAATAAAGTAGATAGCCAGGATAGGGCTAGACTCTGGAGGCCGGAGGAAGCTTGATTGGATGCTGAAGCCCATTGGAAGGGTAATCCTAGAGTTGAGGCTGCAGGACCTCCCCTCCTGCCCTCTTCCCTTATTCTACCCCGACTTCTGCTCCTGGCTCATCTCTCTCTCTCCTTCCTAGGTGGGGAGCTCAGCTGTTCTGAACAACAAAATGGAAAGTCACTTACATGCCCTGGAGCCTTGCTTTTGTAATTCTGATACAGGGCATAAGACCTAATTTAATTTGAAAATAATATAGTAAGATAAAAGGAAATCCCACTTGAGCTTCTCATTTTAAAAAGAGTTCAGAAAAAGATGAAGTGAGCCTGAGAACCTCAAAGAGGGCCCTCTGGTCAATGGAGGCAGACAGGCCAGATGTTTTTCCCATCTGTGTCTTGTGCCCTCTGACATGGGGCTAGCTGACGGAGAGAGACACACAACAGAAGGGCAGGCTGGCTTGCTGATGCTGCCCTCTTACTGAGCTCGTGGAAATGTCATAACATCTCAGGTCTTGCTTTCCCCCTGGGTTTGAGGCGAAAACATCTATAGTCCCCTTGAACTCATTTCGTGGAAGGAACTTTGTTACTGTGCAAAATTTCACTGAAGATTAATTGAACTTGACATCCTGAATGTCTTTTGCATAATGTAACTAAGGTGGTGTTTTAAAAATATGTCAGTATCTGATCCTTGGTGTGTGGTTTTTAGATGTTCAAAGTATTCCCACTTCTCAAATTCCCTTTAAGAAGCTGGAATGCAATGCATTTCTAGTTTTTTTTTATTTCAGTTGAATCCCCAGCTTGCTATAGCATTACTAAATACACTTCAAATCAACAATTCATCATCATAAAAAAATGCCAAATAATATCCAGAGTGGCTGGCCTCCGTTCAACACCAACGGTTCTCTAGTTTACGGGAAATTAGGATCACGGACCAGCTTTACATTAACTGGAAAGTGCAGCACGCTACCATCTTGTGGACAAAATATAAATAACACTGAACTATGCTCAGGCAACTTAACCATCTCTTTTGTATTACTATGAACATTTATTTTGTCCTGGGTTTCCACATGCACTCATTGTGACCATTCCATGCAATTTAGAACTTTGGCACTAAATTATCTTTGTTAACAAAGTGGGTACAGTTCAACATAAAGAAAAGAGAGCTTACTGAGAAAACTTTGGAATACAAATACCAGAGACCTGGATCCTCATGTAACCTTCACCTTTGATTCTTGCCTCTTCAGTTTTCACTTTTCTAAATGCAAAATGCAAGTGTTGATTCTGGTCATATTACACTGAATTCATAGGTTTTTGGTTGGTGTTGGCAGGGTTAGGTTTGTACAATGTCCTGAGGAGTTGAATGTTCTGATCCCAAGAGAAATTAATTTGTTAAACAGTTGTTCTTTAACTGATGTAAAAAAATTAGTTACTTTTCTCGGGGATGGTTTTCATATGAACATGCAGGTGCATATCTTACTTGCTATGGTACTAAAGAATGATGGTGTCATCACAGCTGATGATATAAGAGTTATAGGATCACAGCATCTCAGGACAGGCAAGGACCATCAAGTTCATTAAATTTAATTAGATTTCTAATGCTTGAATCATTTGTGTAATATCCAGTTGCTTGTTGAATCTCTTCTTCTAGAATATAAGAAAGTACTTGGAAAGGGAACCACGTAAAAGACAGGAAAACAGGAAATTTCTAGTCCAAATCCCTAAGGACGCTTTTTTTTTTTGCTAATATAGAGAGTCTATGAAAATTAGTCTAGTCACTAGAGAATCTCTAAAGAAGAATCTGTAAATATCAGTCTTCTTCTTAATGTTGTGGTTCTTGTCTATTTATATGCCAAGTAGCTTCTTGCCCATTGGAGCTCAGAAGACCTTCTGAAGTTTGAACTTTCCAGTGTTAAAAGTTTCTACTACAACTTATGGGTCTGTTTTATTTCCTCAATTCTTCCTTTAAGTTATCATATCTAAGTTAGGGCATGTGCAAGTATGTGAGTTTGTGTTTGTCTCGATGTGTCCATATGTTTGTGTGTGTGTGTGTGTGTGTGTGTGTGTGTGTTCTTGGTATTTTTCTCACTTGCAGGAAAATGATGATCCTCTCTCACCCTCAATTTGGCATCAGTGGCAAAGAACCATTTACGAGGGCATTTTTATATTGTTCATTTTTGTTATGAGCAAAAAATACAACTTGTCTTACACAGTTTTCCTTGCTGTTAAAAAGGAGTAATCTATATCTTCTCTACCTCCCATAGAGATATTTTGACAATTATGACACCACCATCTTTCATTAGGTCACTACATACATATATATATTTATATATATTTGATATATAAATGTAGTATATCTGTATACTACAACATTGTATACACAGCAGAGAGTCTATTTCAAAAGTATATTCACTCCACTTAAGTATTAATGCTGAAGCACTGAGTTTTGCAAATCGAAAAACCTTAAAGCCACAACAAGATGATGACCACAACAGTAACAGAGACAATACAACACTTAGACAGGCATTAGTTCCCAGCACTAGGTCTGGGGAGGATAGGTGAGAAATAGAAATGTAACTGACCACACGTGAGTGACTGGACTAGGGCTTCCAGACCAATTCTACTTGCCTTTGTGTTTGAAAGTTCTTGACCCTCCTCTTTGGGGGTCTATTACGAGTTTTTTTTTTTCATTGTATCTTGTGGCAAAAGCATAAATGTGGTCTCTGAAGAGAGGCCATTACTTTAAAAGGTCTTAGAAGCTTTAAAAAAGCTGTGACTCCACCCATATCTTGAATTTTATCTCCCAGAATTCCCATGTATTGTGTGCTGGACCCAGGATGAGGTAATTGAATCCTGGGGCCTGGACTTTCCCGTGCCATTCTCTTGATAGTGAATAAGTCTCATGAGATCTGATAGGTTTATCAGGGGTTCCTGCTTTTGCTTCTTTCTCATTTTCTCTTGCTGCTGCCATGTAAGAAGTACCTTTTTTGGCTACTGCCATGATTCTGAGACCTCCCCAGCCATGTGGAACTGTAAGTTCAATTAAGCCTCATTTTCTTCCCAGTGTCAGTTATGTCTTTATCAGCAGTGTGAAAATGGACCAATATAAGCTGGATAGAAACTCTGCCTTGACTAGCTATGAAACCACCAGTGCCAAAGCACCTTAAAGCCAATAAAAAAATTACCTAAATCCAATGAGAAGGAACCTTCCATATCCCACTGTTTCCCACAAGTGAGTGATGCATTCTTGAATGCTAATACTAGCATTTTATCATAATATTATCAGTCTTCTGTGCTGAAGAGACTTTGCTGCATTCTTAGAGTTTTAGGATAATTTAAAATTATTATTGTCTCCAGATGAACTTATCTCCAATGAATAGTGGAATTCAATTCAATGAGATAATAAGGCTCAGTGTCCAGAATGTCTCGACACTGTCAGCCTTTTAAGTATTTCTTTGTTCTGTATTTGAGAAATAGGGGTAATAGACATAAAAGATAATCTGAGAGTAAAGGCATTATATAAATTTCAAGAAGAGCTTAAGAATAAGAAGAATGGTATAATTTATTGAATTTCTATGACATACCAGATAATCTGCCAATACTTTTCTCTATCCTATCTCCAGTTTTTACCATAGCCTGACCATCACCATTTCAAGCTTGGTACACTTATGTGGATTACCCAAGTCACACAGGTAGAAGTACTAGATTTGGGATCTAGAGTTTATACTCTGCTTATGCTATATTTTGGTCCTTATTTAAAGACTGTAGTATGTCCTGAGTGAGTTTTGATAGGAGGACAGTAAATTTTATAAAGCAAAATACCCACATAGAAGGTATCCAAGTTAGTATTTTGACTATTTAAGATTGTAACTTGGGAGAGAAGTTGAAGCTGGTAATACAGATTTTGTGGTTACCTGCATAGATGCAGGAGCTAAAGATAAGAGGAGAACCGAGATCACTGAGGGAAGACATAGGAAGAATGAAACACAAAACAACATTCTAAAGAATGCTAACAGTTAAGTGGGTAGGATAAAAGAATGAGCCTCTGATCCACACAAAAGCCAAGAAACAACATATGGGTAACATCCTTACCCAATATTTGCAGATCAGGAACCTGCAATACAAAGAGAGAGTGACTTGTTCAAGGTCACACATCAAATCAACATCCAATCTGGGACCATAAACCAGGGTCCATGTCCACCAATCCATTGGTTTTTGTCCCACAACTTTAAAATACAGCCCTTTTGCCTTTCCTAAGCCCATTATTTTCTCCCCAGTAGGGGAGAATAGATAAATTCTGAAGATAGCATCCCAGCTTAGCTTGGGCTTCCAACTCTGTTGATCTGACAGTTTCCCGATTCCCTAATGAAAGGAGCCCAACTTAAGTACTGGTGTACATGGAGGGCAAGAAGGAGGAGAGTAGGGGGAAGCAGGAGTCAGCATTAGTTTTATCATTTAATTAACTGCATTCAACAGAACTAATGCCATAAGGAAATTAATAAAGGCCAATAATACAACCCTTAGGGAACACTTGGGGCCCAGGTTTTTTTGCCCATTAGTGACCACAGGAACCGCCTCTGCCAAAGCCAGAAGAAAAATGTGTATAATTGGAAAAAGGTTGAAAACAATCCTGGATAATAAATCACACTTACTCAGTTCTTTTGTTCTTCCAGCTCTAAAGCTAGCATCACATTTCATAAGGGCGACATGGAGAAGAGGCAAACACTGAAAGGGAGCCTTTACTTATTAGACACGAGAGGGAGACCTCTGAGATCAGTGGAATCAGTTGTTTACATAGATTCCACTAACTTGGAGGGCGTTCTGGGCCAAGAGGAGGCTATGGCTGCCTGCTTCCCTCATGGTCCGGAACAGGTCCCCACAGTTTGACCCTTATCAATAGGAAAGTTGGCAGAGGAAAGTTGGCAGGAGGAGCTTAACAAAATCTCTTCTAATTAGGCATTCTGATAATCTTCTAAATTCCCTCATGCAAAAACCAGCTACTTACCTCATTTCCTTGGACTGCCTGGAGTTATAATCTTCTCTGACATTTATTGGATCTTCCTCCCTGGGAGATAGCTGTTCAGTAAAAGGAAGATGAAATGGAGCTCACCTGCTTATCAAGTGCATTTCACACACATTAGCATCTTGTGTGGAAGGAAACCAGCTGGAATAATGTTGTAAGGGAGTGCCAAGCTTTAGTCTGTTGTAGAGCTTGAAGTAGATTCTCTCTGCTTGCTGGGATGAAGCCTTTGGATGCTAGTTTATGTCCCTGCCAGTGATGCGTGAATTTGGTCACTCGATCCTCATCCACAAAGACACTATGAGCCTTGTACTTTTAAGCCCAAGACTCCTAGGTGAGGGAGAGGCACCAACGCAGTTTGACATCCCTGTGGAGAGGGGTTCTCATCATAGTCCTCCACCTGTAGCTCCATTTTTCTACTCATCTACCATGTACAGTAGTTTTCGCTGCCATTTCTCATGTGGATACATGTCCAACATCAGCTAGCAAGTCCCTGTGCATGTGTGGTACAGTGAAGGCCTGGAAAAGACTTTGCTCCCAAGAAGCACACTCTCTAGAAGTGGCCTCTTCTCAATATTGGCGAAATCCTCTTGTCACCTCACATTTTTTGTTACCTATTAGGAAAGTAAAGGTCAATGTGTTGGTTACTCCATTGTAACATTCAGCAGCCAGACAAAGAAGCAGTCCTTAGGCAATGGCTTCATGCAAGGGTACCCCCAATGTTAGCATTGGGAGTCATTTCTGGATGTCAAGAAGTCCTTGGAATGTGATTCAAGGGTCCCTTTCTTCTTTCTGAGTCACCCCTCCTCTGCATTTTTTAAAGCCTTTCTAAGAAGGCAAGCTCTAGGGAAGCAGGAACCTGGCCTGTTGTGTTCATTCCTATGTGTGCATATCATATATATGCCTGAGTAAATATTATTGAAAAAATGGATGAAGGAAACCAGAAATGCTGCCATTTGAAGATGAATTTCTTTTTTTTTTCTTTTTTTTTTTTTTTTGAGACGGAGTTTCACTCTTGTTACCCAGGCTGGAGTGCAATGGCTTTATCTTGGCTCACCGCAACCTCCGCCTCCTGGGTTCAGGCAATTCTCCTGCCTCAACCTCCTGAGTAGCTGGGATTACAGGCACACGCCACCATGCCCAGCTAATTTTTTGTATTTTTAGTAGAGACGGGGTTTCACCATGTTGACCGGGATGGTCTCGATCTCTTGACCTCGTGATCCACTGGCCTTGGCCTCCCAAAGTGCTGGGATTACAGGCTGAGCCACCGAGCCCGGCCTGAAGATGAATTTCTATGGGTCATCAGAGCTTTGAGGCAACTATCTCTGAGAAGTAGGTCAGAGTTTCCACTTTCTCAACTCATGGTGCTGTGGATTTTTGAAAATTTTTATCCATTTGAACAAGGAAAACTTAAAAAAAAAATTTGTTTATTTTAGGTTCAGGAATACATGTGCAGGTTTGTTATATGGGTAAATTGCACGTCACAGGGGTTTGGTATATAGATTATTGCATCACCCAGGAAGTGAGCCTATGTGTTAGTCTGTTCTCATGCTGCTATGAAGAAATACTCAAGACAGGGTAATTTATGAGAAAAGTGGTTTAATCGACTCACAGTTCTCCATGGCTGGGGAGGTCTCAGGAAACTTAAAATCAGAGCGGAAGGCACCTCTTCCCAGGCAGCAGGAGAGGGAATGAGTGCCGAGGGAAGGTGGAAGCTCCTTATTAAACCATCAGATCTCATGAGAACTCACTCACTATCATGAGACTATCATGGGGGAAACTTTTCACTGGTTCTCTCACATGACACGGGGGAATTATGGGAACTACAATTCAAGATGAGATTTGGGCGGGAACACAGCCAAACCATATCAGCATAGTACCTAATCGGTAGTTTTTGATCCTCTCCCTCCTCCATCCTCAAGTAGGCAGCAGTGTTGATTGTTCCCTTCTTTGTGTCCATGTGTCCTCATCGTTTAGCTCCCACTTATAAGTGAGAACATGCAGCATTTGGTTTTTGGTTCCTGTGTTAGTTTGCTTAGTATAATGACATCCAGCTCCATCCATGTTGCTGTGAAGGACTACGATCTTCTCCTCCTTCTCCTTCTTCTTCTGAGACAGCGTCTCACCCTCTTGCCCAAGCTGGAGTGCAATGGTGTGATCTTGGCTCACTGCAACCTCTGCCTCCCAGGTTCAAATGATTCTCCTGCCTCAGTCTCCCCAGTAGCTGGGATTACAGGTGCCAGCTGCAGTACCCAGCTAATTTTTGTATTTTTAGTAGAAACTGGGTTTTGCCATGTTGGCCAGGCTGGTTTCAAACCCCTGACCTTGTGATCCACCCACTTTGGCCTCCCAAAGTGCTGGGATTACAGAAGTGAGCCATCACACCTGGCTGATCTTATTATTTTCTATGACTGCAGAGTATTCCACAGTGTGTATATGCTACATTTTCCTTATCCAGTCTACTGTTGGTGGGCAAGCCTACACCACAACACACACACACACACACACACACACACACACACACACACACACACACACAGAGCAACAGCAGCAAGTCCTGAGGGAAACAGAAAGTACAGAGATAAAAATTTGGAGTGCAATCTGCACTCAAAGAAGGAAGGCCTGTCCTATAGCCACCGCATTGCTGAGAACTAAGCAGAGAGCAGGTCACGGACGTAGTGTGGAGTGCTGAATCTTTTACTGGTGAGAACAGCATTTCTACCTTAGTACAATAAACCCTTCGGTTCCACTAAAGTGGGTGTTTCTCAAGCATGGATTTGGGGCTTAAGCTTCTATTAGGGTGGCCAGCTTGCCCTGGTTTACCCAGGACTTCGCCATAATCCTACATTTTGAGAAAATCTTCTATTCTGAAAAAACATGATGGTTGGTTATCCTAGCATCTGTCACTTCCTAAAGGGGCGAATAATACAATTACCTTAGACTTAGACTCTGAAGATCTGAGTTTAGCTTCCAACATTATCACTTGTTGTTGCTGTTATGCAAACCACTTAAACTTCTCTTTTCCTTATCTTCATAATACCAACCTCCTGTGGTGCCTGAAGTATAAATTAATGGCTATAGATATTAAGATCATTGAGAAGGGATGATTTATATTCATCTTAGTAGCCCCGAAGGAAAGTTTGTGAACACACTTTCTGAACCATGACATAATTGTGTATCCAAGAAGTTGCCAGTGTTATAAGAATATATGTTTATTGAATACCTCCCTGTCAAATGCTATACAGTCTGTACTGCTCTGATGAATCATAGTCTCCTCAGAGAAGTCTCCTAACTCACTCCAGCCATAGTGGCTTCTCTCACTTTTGAAGAATCACTTGAAGAAAATTGTTCAGCATTCCAAGTTTGTGGTTTGGCCAGACACAGTAGCTCATGCCTGTCATCCCAGCATTTTGGGAGGCTGAGGCAGGAGGATCGCCTGAGTCCAGGAGTTTGAGAACAGCCTGGGCAACATAGTGAGATCTTGTCTCTACAGAAAAAAATACAAAAATCAGCCTGGCATGGTGGCATGTGCCAGTAGTCCTCACTACTCAGGAGGCTGAGTTGTGAGAATTACCTGAACTCAGGAAGTTAAGGCTGCAGTGAGCCTAATGACGCCACGGCACTCTAGCCTGAGCATCAGAGTGAGACCCTGTCTCAAAAAAAAAAAAAAAGAAAAAAAGTCTTTGTTCTGGAGACTTGGCTTTACCACTTAATAGTCAAGTGATTTTGGACAAGGTACTTAATCCCATGAGGTTCGTTTGCTTTAGTGGTAAAATGGTAGTGATTGTAATAGTACCTGTCTCATTCATAGTTGAGTGTATGGAATGAGATAGTTAAATCTATGTGTACCATAAACTAAAGGCTTAGATATGTTAGTTGCTCTGCTCTGAAATATATCTAATGCTTACTTTCTTAGAATCCTAATTCTTATAGGACCTGCAACTTGGGGAAGAATCCTCTTGTAATAGTAATCTTTTGTCTTTCAACTTTTTATGTGTTTACTTTGTCTATTCCTAGACTGTAAACACTTTCAGGTTAATAATAATGATATTATCGGCCATGCAGTGGCTCATGCCTGTAATCCCAGCACTTTGGGAAGCCAAGACAGGTAAATTACTTGAACCAGCTTGGCCAACACGGCGAAACCCCATCTTTCCCCAAAACAAAAATAAAAACAACTTAGCTGGGTGTGGTGGGAGGTTCCTGTGTTCCCAGCTACCTCGGAGGCTGAGGCAGGAGAATCACTTTAATCCAGGTGCTGCAGTGAGCTGAACTCACACCACTGCACTCCAGCCTAGGTGACATAGCAAGACTCTGTCTCAAAAGAAAGTAATAATAATAATAATAATAATAATAATAATAATAAAATCTAGACCACCTCCTCCAAGACCAGCAGTTGTAATAGTATTTTGAGCACTTGTGTGGGCCAGGCACTATGAAAAGCAAATTGCCGTCAGTGGGTGAGCACCTATTATGAGGCAGGTACTTTACTGAGATTACCTCATTAACTCTCATGCCATCCCATGTGGCAGAAATCATTAGCCCCATTTTGCAGATGGCCTTTGATGATATGGAAATAAATTAACTTTCCTGTCGGCCGCACAGCTGGAATTCAAAGATCATCTTATTCCAAAGCTCATGCTGGCCACACAACTGGGACTCAAACTAAAGACTGTCTGATTCCAAAGCTCATGGCATCTCTATGTTGCTTAGGTACTGGGATCCCCGGACTATCTAGTAGTTCTCCACAAACAAATAATAAAGTAGTGCTCGAACATGAATGTGGATATGAATCACCTGGAGATCTTGATAAACTTCAGATGCTGGTTCAGTCAATTTGGAATGGGCCTGAGGGTCTGCCTTTCTGGCAAGTTTCCAGGTGATACTGATGCTGCGGTCCAGAGACCACACTTTGACTAGGAAGGCTGTATTATTTACTTTCCAGTGGGCTGGTTAATAGGTGAAGTCTGCAGGATCTGTGTCTTCTGCAGTTCTTGGGGCTGAGTGTGGGGAGGGTGTGTGAGTGGCAGGAGGAGGATATTTAGTGGAACTAAGTAACCAGTCATACTTAGGAGTTGTTCTTAACTGGAATGGTCATAATTTGAAACTACTTTTGTCTCTTTCTCTTGAATTCTGTGGCATTGGGTATTTATCAGATTTCCCCAATGATCACAATCACCTGGGTACTTGTAAACCAGAACACTTCTAAGGACTGTCTCCTGGGATGGGGCCTAGTAATTTGTAATTTTACAAATGCTTCAGAAAAGTCTGAAAAACACTAAAGGTGCTATAGAAGTTGCGAAGAGCAGGAAATAAATGAGGGGTGATGAAATCAAAGAAGGCTTGGCTGGTGGGGGTGGGGAGGTTGTATGGGGCATGGTTAGGGGATGGAGCTCAGCCCTGCAGAATGAGAATTCTAAAAGGGTAAAAGACAGTGGGAAGAGCACTGGGTGGTGGTGGGTCACATGAGCAAGAGTATGAAGATTGGTTCTGCATTTTTTTCAGATTTGGTTCAAGGCCTCCTGGATTTTGTTTGAAATGCTGTGTAAACATCATCTATATAAGTACACTAAAAATATTATAATAAAATATTGGTTCCATACTCAAGTGACACCAAAGTTATATGCAACCAGAAGTTTGCATAGTATGATAAACCTAAAAAATTGCTGTGTTTCCAACTGCTGGATGCAAATGTACATCAAAATGGCTAAAGTTTAAAAAGTCCAACAATACCAAGTGCTGGTGAAACTCAAAACCCAATAGGAATTCTCACTCATTGGTATAAATTGGTACAACCACTTTGGACAATTCTTTGATGGTATCTATCCACGTTGAAATATGCCTTTCCTATGACCCAAGAATTTTACTATATTTATTATTTATAAATATAGATATTTATAAATAAATATCTATATTTACTAGATATAGATAGCAGAAATTTCTACATTTCTAAGGGCACTTAAAGTCTGAACAAGAATTTCATGGTAACGTTATGTATAATGGCCTCAAGCTGAAAATAAATTAGATTTTCATTAATAGTAGAATGAAGAGATAGTATTTTATCATAAGAATGTGTTATATTCTTATGATGAAATGTTATACAGTAGAAAAATTCAATTATTGCAAAAAGTAGATATAAAAAGTTTATTAAATATGTTTTATTTTGAAGTTGAAAAACAGATAAAACTAAACTATGATGTTATAAACCAAAATATGGCTATCTTTGGGTATTTGGGAGGGGCAAAATCTTAGGAGTGGCATGGTAGGGGGCTTATGGACCATTGATAATATTCTGTTTCTTAACCTGGGTGGTGGCTACTTGAATATGTTCATTTTATGATAATTTATTTATCAGTACACTTAACAAATTTTTTTTTTATATAAAAATATCCTATTTCAAGAAAACACACAGGCATGCACACATGCATGCTCACACACACACACACACACACCATTTTAAAAAGAAGGGAAAAGACCCCAATCACAGGTATTTCTAGGCTAGGTGTGCACTGGCTCTATTTCTCAAAACTCATCTCTGGGTTATAACATTCAATTGACATTTGGGGATTTCTATTCTCCCCTAATCATGTATAATATTTGGCAAGTGGAAATGACACTTGTTCTTCCCAAACCACATATTTCTGTAGGAATAGCACCACATTCGTCTTCCCCTTGGAGAGGTTTTCAAGCATCACTCAACCCTGTGGGGTAGGCTTATTCTTGATTGGGAGAAACAGCCAACACTCATTGCCTCTGGAAACTTGCCCTAACCCTTGAGTATCATGGAGATTTCTCAACAAGGCACGGTCAATCTTGTGAATAACTTGGTGAAGTTGGTGGTCACATGTTTCCAGTCTCCGTCTATTCACCACCTTCCCATGAACGTATACATGCCTATTTGTTCTGGCTTTTGCAACCAACCTTGCAAAATCCACCTTCTACAGCTCCCAAGGCATGAGGGTTTGGTTTTTTCCAATTACCCTGCTGGCTTAGTCCTGGCTTCATCTTTAAGCCAGAGGCCTGGGTGGTCTTTGAGAAACCAGAGAAAAGGTCATTAATGAGAGATCATCTCCCCAAAAGGGATCTTTAGTGAAGTCTCAGGCTAAACTCTCCCTGGAGTCTTGTCTTCTCCTGTTGGGTAAAGACAGTATCATGTGAACTTAGGCATGAAGTTGGAGGAGCTCTGAAATGATGAAAATGCAAATGTGAATTTCAAAACAATCCAAAGCAAATAATTTATTTTAATAATTTTGCAAATAAGTACCTAGTGAGGGATTCATATGCAAATAATATATAGTGAAAAAAATGAATTACAATAATGAGACCATTGCCCATATGTCATTTACCTTACTTTTAGTATATCTGCCTTGTATATCAGTTTTTAAACTAGGGCCCAAAAGCTGACAGCCTGCAGAACTAATATGGCTCACAGACAAGTTTGGGTTGGCTTGCACAGTTGTTTTAAAACTCAGAAACTTTACACTAAAATCCATACTTAACAGCATCTTTTTAAAAACAGAAAGATCTGGCAACATGTCCACACATTAACAATTTGTTGGAGGCACCATCTCCCATTGCCTAACAGCAGAATGGTTTCACTATTGTATATTGCTTTTCTAATCCCTTTAGGAATTTGTGTTTTCTACACTGTTATAAGAGTGTCTGTCTTCATAAATAGGTTCCATGAAAGAGGAATCATAATCAAACCTGTCCCTAGGCTCTGTTGGTAGGATGAGCTTGGGCAGTTGTATTTTTTTTTGTTATGTCTTGCTTCACCTCTTCACTGCTCAGCGTGGGTTGACTTTGCCAGAAATGGCACCTGAATCAGAGGTGGCCCATCCTGAAGCTTGCCAGGAACTTCTGGCCTGACAAGAAAGAGTGAGCAAAGATAATCACATTCTTTGCTCAGAGTTTGGAATTAGAAAACTGAGAAACTGTTTCTAGCTAGTGAAGGAGAAAATTGGAGACATTGCAAAGGGCGCTTAGTATCACAGCAAGTCAAAGCCCTGTGCAAGCTGAGTTGAGGAGTAGAGAAAGTCCTTGGAGAGGGGAAAATGGACTTCATGCACTGAAAGAGCCAGTGATAACACACAGGTTGCCCTGAAAGGCTGAGAGCACAGCTTTGTCCCCTTGAGTTCATTCCCAATTCTAGTTCTGGCAAAACCTGACGGACTTGCAGTCCTTGGATGTACCAGAGTTAGAAAAAAAATTACCCCAGCCATCTATAGCCACCCTTCTTCTTAGGGAAATAATACCCTGAATTTCTTTAAGGAAAGCATTCCACGATGAGAACTAAGATTATCTGAGAAGGAAACCTATGCACAGGGGAGAGAAGACCTACACCCTAAATATTTCAGATGTTTCCTATTTCTCTAGAAATGCTTTTACTCATCAGAAGGCTCTCTAAGCCTTCACTCAGCACATCTGCCTATATTTAAGGCATAGTTGGGAAATACAATAATTATGAAAATACATTTCATAAGCATTTATTGAGCATCATCTGTATATGATCCAACATGGTAGAGAATGAGAGGGGAACAAAGACAACCCAATTTCCTGCATTCGAGGAGCTTGCAGTCTAATTTGGAAGACAGAAAATGCCTAGGAATTGCTCTTCATATTGCAGAATGAAACAAATAGTACAGTAAATACTTGCAGATCCTCAGAGTCCTTAGGGGAAAGAGAGGAGGAAGTTATTCTCTTTGACTGGAGGTCAGAGGGCTGCTTGTTATTCTGAATTCCTAGCAATGAGAGGAGGCAATGATAGACGGAGAACAATTTACCAGGAGACAGTGACAACATGACAATGTGGATGGACATGAAGGAAGGAGACAGAAAAAACAAGGAATATAAGAGACCTGGAAGCACAGCAGGACAGAGAGAATAATCTCTTTCTCAGGGACCCGGGAGCATTGCTGGATTACTTCCTATTGCCCCCACCACTGTAGCACCAACACTGTATCGGGAAGGGTCAGAGGGTCAAGAGATCACCATGGATTTGGAAGTCTTCCCAAGGGGACCGGCCTTCAGTGGGGCTTTGAAGCTTTTGTTTACATTTTAGAAGAAGGTGAGATACAGCAAGAGCCTCCTAGTGAAAGAAACCAAGGCAGCAAAGGCATAGGAAGGCAAATTCAGGGGCAGTATTGTGTGCTGGGGGAGAGGGAGCATGAGTAGGCAAGCCTTACTGGATTGATCATTCACAGTGGAGAGTGCTGGAAAAACACTGTTGATAAGGCTGTCTGGAGCCAGCCTGTGGAAGGCCTTGGATTGCAGTACCAAAGATTTGGACTTGATCCTGGAGGCACTGGGAGCCAGAGGAGACTGGGGAAAAGGGTTTACTTGATGAAAGAATTCCTCGTTCACTAAAGAAAAGCACCAGCACAGCTCATTTTTCTCCTTAGAAAACAATTACAGAATTTAGCTTTAAATGCACCCCCAACCCAGGGAAAAGCATATACCAGTCCCTGCAAGGCTCCTGGGGGGAGTTCATGAGTTCAGACTCAGAGCACAAGATGTGTTTTACTTGGCATTTAAGCTTGTCTATGGGTGATGCATGTCCTCACACAAGGACAGACTGATATGATTACATACTTTATATCAGTTGACTCTGAATGGTGCCTTGGCCCTCCACCATTCAGCCTCTGACCCCTCCACTTCTGGATATCCAGAGTAAAATGGTTATAAGACAGATTGTATACTTTCTTGTTAGCATCTTTGGGGTGTAGATTCTCGGGGTAAGAGCTTTGCAGGAATTGAACTACTGTTTCTCAAGCTCTCGAAGTCTCACTTAGTGTTTAGGAGTGGATGAAAACACCTGGCATCGTCTGGCAGTGGGGTCTGGCACATAGCTGGAACTCAGCTAGAACTTGTTAGTAACAGTGTTTATAATACACAGGGTTGTAAATGGAACCTTTTGATGTATTTCTTCTTTCTTTTTCTCTTCCTCTTGCTCACTTACTTCCCACTTCATTTCTGTTTCAGGTTTTCTTTTCAGTTCATTCTTCTTTCTTCCCCCTTCGTTCCCTCTTTGCTTTTTACTTTCTATCTCCTTGTAACTTTCCTTTTCCCTACAGGAACTGGGAAAGACAAGGGTGTGTGGGCGGTCATGGCTCCCCTCCAAGGAAAGTGTGAGGCTTTGGGCAAAATAGATCTCTCATTTCTTCCAAACACAGGTCTAATCTGAACTGTCTCCAGGCTCAAGTCTCCAATCCAACTTCAGTGGTTTTAGCTGGACTCCTTGAGAAGGGACCCCAGGGATGCTGTGTCTTTAGTCTTGTCTTGGAGAAACCCAGCTTTCCATGAGTCTACTTGTCTCGCAGACTAGGGCACCCACGTTCCTTTTCCTGAAGTCACTAGCACCTCAGAGAGACTCTTTGGAGTGAAATGCCTGGCTGAAGAGAAGCAGGACTTCATTAAGAGTTTGATTTATCCCTAAATGATCCATTGTGATGCATCAAACATGTTTTCCCTACAAACTAGTTGGCAGAGAGCATACAGACAAATCACTGCAAGATGTAACCAGACAAGCTGTTCAAAAGAGAAATGGTTCTCTGTGTGTGGAGCTCAGGAGACCACATCTATAAACATGTGTTGGGAAATCAATTTGGTTTAAGTTTGCAAAAGAAATGGGCTGCTGCCCCACTAACTACTAGCTTGCTGTAGTATCTGACTGTGCTTTTGAGGTCATAGTCCATTGTCACAGTGCTGAGGAAAGGGAGAGGTACAACCTACTCCGAAGTGTCTTCATAGGGGAAGGAATATCAGGTTTTTCCATAGGCAGTTGCAAATTTTTTCCCTAGGCACAAGTCACATTAGTCCAATTCATTTTCTGGAGAGAATGGGTTAGAGTAATTCTACCAGCATATAACAACATTTAGTTAATGTATGGTAATTTCAAAAGAATTATGGTAATATAATGCTACAGCACAGTACTATGTAGTTTGATATGGAAGAAAACCCCTGGGTGTGGCTTCAGAGAGAGAAGTGTGTAAATCCCTTCCTGACCACATGCAACTTGCTAGCTTGGTGATCCTTGGAACATATCTTAATTTTTCTGAGATATTTCGTCCCTTTTTATAAAGTAGTTAAGTTTATGCAGGTTGAATATCCCTAAACCCAAAATCCAAAATCTGAAATACCCCAAAATATGAAACTTTTAGAGCACCAATGTTTCACCACAAGTGGAAAATTCCATGCATAAGTACTTAAAACAAACTTCATTTCATGTACAAAATTATTAAGAAATACTATATGAATTACCTCCAGGATAGATGTATAAGGACTATGTCAAACATAAGTCAATTTGTGTTTAGACTTGGATCCCGTCCCAAAATATCTCATTATGTATCTGCAAATATTCCAGAATCTGAAAAAAATTGAAATCTGAAAGACTTAATCGCAACATTTCAGATAAGGGGTACTCAACTTGTGCTGCTTACTTTGACAAGACTTGCAAGAACTAGAAAACACTAGCAACCTGCCCTATAACTGCACTGTGGCCAATACATTAAAAGTGATTAGATTAATTCTTTAGTTCCTTCATCACATTAGCCACATTTCAAGTGCTCAAGAATCACATGGGGCTGTGGCTACTATAGTGGGCAGCACAAATATACAATATTTTTATTATTTCACAAAGTTCTATGGGACAGTGTTGTCTTAGAACATGCCAGACACAAAGTTAGGTACTTCACACACAATTGTCTCCTGCTTTGAAGTTTTCAAACATGTTGGCACATACTGCTTAATTAAATGTCTATCTATCCAGCAAATCCGAAGTGCCCTTTGATAGCCCATTGGACAAAACTATCCAAGACTGACTCTATGTGGTATTCTAAGCAGGCTCAAGACTACAAGGCATAGTGACTGCTAAAAATTTGAAGAGGGTCAAAAATAGAGGACTTCTGGGCTCTTACCAAATGCATATATATGAGAGACTTTGGCTCCAACCACAAAACATATCTCAGTAGAGATGACAATGAGAATAGAAGCAAGGTGAAATCATCAAAAGAAAAAAATAATCCTGTAAGAATAGCCACCAAATATTCTTGCTTTAAACATGGTGAGGACAGTCTAAGTAGCCTTGTGCTAATGTGCTTAGAAACCTTCTAATGATTCACATAACTGCCTTGGAAAAATCCCCGGGTAGATAAAAGCTACCCCAAGATATGTAGCTGAAGCTTAAGAAACTTTCTCAAGGTCAAAGCAGAGTTATTCCAAATTTGCTTTCATTTCATTGAAGACCATCTTGACTCTTTGGGGTGAGTCCAACACATCTATGCTGCAGCTGATCAGATTTTAGCCTGCTGAGAAAGACCTCTTGATCTTCAGAGCATATTTTCTGGCAGAAAAAAAAAAAAAAAAGCAAGCACTAGGTAAGTTTGCCTTCCACAAGCAAAAGTGAAAAGAACAAAAGCAATAGCTACATTTGTTAAGTGCTTGTTAAGTCCCCTGTTCTATTAATTACACTGGTCATCTGACTTAATCTACCATAACCTTATGAAGAACTATTAATAGCTGCACTTTATGGATGAATAATTGAGGCAATAAATGGTTAAGAACCATTCAAGATCACAAGCTAGTAAATGGTGGAGCCAAGACTTGACTCTGTGCAGTGCAGCAGGAATTCACGTTCTTAACCACTGTGCCTGTTAGTGTAAGTGATCTCTCTGGCTTTCTCATTTAAGTTTCCAAAAATAATAAATTCTTATATAGTCTTTAGGATTTTTCCTTCTGTGTCTTTTCTGCTCACTGTAGAAAACAGCCCCATGTTTTACAGAAACTTATAGCATGAAAAATAATCATATAAATACGACTTTGCATGTGGACAGTGCATCTTACAGATTGTACATAAGCAAGCATTTCAGGAATAAATGAAAAATGAAAATGAGACAGTGATATCATTATATCTGCGAAGGTGTGGGATTATTTTGTTTTGAATGCTTGAGTGAAGAAAGTGTCAAGTGAAAATGGGCACTTAGATGGGGAGAGTGGTCCCTAAACTAAGATTTGTAGGTCTGCTGCCTATTTTTGTAAATAAAGTTTTATTGGAACATGGTCACATCATTTATAGATTGTCTGTGTTTGGTTTTGCACTACAATGATAGAGTCAAGGAATTGTGACAAACCGCATGACCTGCAAAGCCTAAATATTTACCCCTGACTTAGATGAAAGTGACAGAATTATGTTCTGACAGTATATCTTAACTTATATCTGTCATTTTCAGTTGGTTCAAAATGTAAGATTTCAATAGCACAATATCAATGAAATTTGACATTATTTAATTTTAATAACCCAAAGCTGCAAATAAGAGGAGCTTAGAGGTCAGATGGCAAACATTTATAGTAAAGCATTGTTGCAGTTCTGAATTTGAGAGCCAAAGACGATCCTAAATAAGATAAAATGAGAATATGCTCCATGATCCTCCAACCTCTGGTCCATTTCTATCTATACCTCTAATCACAAATAATCATTATTTTTCCTGTTATTGTTTTGTTTTGAAGGGTTTTGCCTTTCCTACCTATGAGTTTCTTGAGGGCAAAAGATGTATCTTTCATTAGCCTGGAACTTGGCACAGTGATTGGTAGGTGGTGGACACATAGCAGTAGCTGAATGAACAACTACATATCATTGAGTTAAAGGGCCCATGCTTAGGAGAGTTAGGGAAGCATCTATAATATAGAGGTGTTTGGGCAGAGTGCTATCTTTAAGACTGGGTGAGCCAGCAGTGAACTCATAAAAGTCACAGGATTATTACCTAACCAAAGTGCAAATATATCCTAGGCTAAGTGAGGAAATAGTGGCTAACTTCTACTGATCACACATTATTCTCTAGAGATCCGCCTTTTTCAGTTCCTGGCATTTATTTCATTTAACCTTCACAACGACTCAAGGAAATAGGTTATTCTGTTTATTTCATAAGTGAGGAAATAGAAGCGTGGAGAGGTTTATTATCTTATCCGAGGATACACAGCAAAAAATTGTAGAAATCAGTCTTAAACCCAAGGAGTCTGGATCCAGAGACGAAATTTTCAATAATTATGCTATATTCTTCTCTATGTGACTGTGTCTGAGACTTCTTCTTTTTCAGTGGTTTTCAAGACATTCTATAGGGAGCTCTCTAAGAACATGTATTTTTACTTTTCTAACAAAAACCAATTGCCCAAACCTAGTTTGTTACATAACTATGCATCCTATCGCCAACTTCCTAGTAACTAGCATACAAAAAAATAAAGCATATCATGTGAACAGGGATAGGCATACCATACTCTGTTGCCTTTATACTTCCGGCACTCATTCAGCATTTACTCTGTTATGCTTTTCTATGCAATTAAAATTATACTCTTTCAAATTTTGAAATACTGGAAAACTTTAGATAAAAGTCATTGCTAGCCATAGCCCAGTCTGATGTTCAGTAGAATCAATATCACCTGGGAGCTTGTTTGATCTGCAGAATTGCAGGCCACACCTCAGACTGACTGAATTGAAACCTGCAGTTTAACAAGATGACCAGGTGATTCCTATGCACTTTAAAATCTGAGAAATATTGACTCTGTTATTGCAGGATGGTTATCATTGATTCCCCTAAAAAGAACAATTTGGGTACCTCTGGTTAGGTGGGAAAGAAAGGCAGGCTAATAAAAGCCTGATATGCTTAGGGCAAAGGCTCCATCCTAGCTGCGAAAAGGTCTAGTGGCTTATAGGCCTGACTGATTTTAAAAGCCCCAGGACCCAGGCTTCTCATCATACCAACTAATTTAAACCTCTGAGGTGAGAACTATGCCAGTATTTTTTTTAAAGATCCTGGGGTGATTCAAATATGCAGTGAAATTTAGTCCCTCTGTTGGAAGTGGGTGTTCTTTGCAGGAGAGGCGTGAATGTGCCTCTGTCTTGAGCCTTTCCCATGCCACAGGACCTCTACCCGAATCCTCTTCACCTGGGGAACGGACACTGACTAATGTCTCAGTTTATGCCTTAACGTTTTTTTCCTCCAGGAAATCTGAATTAGGTGCCCCTGCATGCTCCCAGCACCTACACCACTCCTATCAAGAGCTATTGTAATTTCCTGTGTACTTTTCTCTGCATCCCATTTGTGTCAAAATTTCATGATGGCAACATGGCAGCCACCTTGTTCAACATGAACAGATACAGGAATGAGCTCTCAGTGCGCACTAATCCTGTGCTAGTCCCTGTGCCTGTATTACCTTTATTAAGATCCATTGCAACCCTCTATCGTCTCCATTTTCCAGGTGGCAATTAGAGATTTAAGAATGTGAACTTGCCTCAGGTCACACTGCTTGCAAGTCCTTAGTGCTATATTCAGTTCCTGGCACCTAGTAGGGTGTTCAATAAAGATTTGTTGAGTGAAAGAATAAAGGCATGAGCTGTTCTCCTCTCAAGTCTGCCCACACCTTCTGTGGTGGGATTAAAGCCACACTGAGATTTCCTCCTCACATTCTCCATCCATCCCACTGGATGCTCTGCCTTGATATCTTTTAAGTTCTCTGCCACAAAATAGATGGGCTGAAAGTCCCAATCTTTATATGCCTGGATGGCAGCAGCTTCTCCATCAAAGGACTTGTATTCTGGCTTGTTTGACAGAATGTGCTTAAGGGAAAAATCAAATGAGAGGGAAGAGACCAGATGTATAAAATTTCCTAAAGTATTTGCTTTCAGCTTAGAGTCTCAAGCTGTGTTTCTCAACCTGAAGGCCGAAGACATAGTGTGGGAGGATTAGGGCATGGAATTGTGCAAAGGACCTTAATCCTGAGCCATGTCATATATTTTCTTGAAGTGGAAATAAGCTTTATTCTCCACTCCTAGATGTACTGTTGGATTGTAATACTGCCATAATGAATAAAAAGTGAGCTCATTTAAAATATCAAATCCATATTAGCTTTCCATCATCTTATCCAGTAAGTGCAAACAGCAGTGCTCATACATTTTGTGGGGTCCAGTGGGGATTTTTAAAGTTATTACTAGTAATAAAAATTCCAAATATATATTTACTGGACAATGTACTGTGAATGCAGATTATCTCATATAATTCTCCATCTGCCTTTGAGGTAGGCACATTATTCCTGCTTTATACCTGAGGATCACAAGATATTAAAAACAGTGGTAATTGTATTTCCTGCTTAATAGTGTAATGGAGAGTAAACACCTGGGGAACTCTGTCAGGTGAGTGCCAGAGTGCCCCCTGCCCATCACCAAGAAAAGGATCCATAGAGGCTCAGACAGCTTGGAGTGAGAGGTGGGGAATGCTAATATCTGTGCCTGGAAGTGACAAGGAGCCTCATGTAGACTTACAGAGTCTAAAATTTTGGTGTGGGTAGTAAACCAGCAGGGAGGTGGCATATGCCCAGAAGACTTAGCAGGGCCTTGAATGGTACTTGTCTCAAGCAAATGGGTTGTCGTCTTGGGTTGGATGGGGAGAATCTGTAACGACCTCTAATGTCTAGAAAGAGTGCTTCACATTTACAAGTATTCATTGACTCCCTTCTGTGTTCTGCACAAAATGCAAATGGCTGGAATATGGTTCTGAGCAAAAGAGATATAGTTTCTGCCTAAATTAGACTTGTTTAGAGAAATTGTTTAAATATTTATGTAAGGCATAACTTAAAACCATAACACGTGTGATGAAGAAAAGGCATGAGGTGCTATATAAGCATCCAGTGCCAGAATCTGATTTCATTTGGGGGACTCAGAAAAGGCTTTCTTGAAGAAGTGCTGGAGAGAGAGGAGAGCATTTCTGGTGAAGGGCCTTGAGGTACAAGGAAGATAATGCATTTGAGAAAATGAAAGAAATCCAATATGTCTTGAGCTCAGTGTGGATGAGTAAAATACTTCTTTCTGTCTTGGTGGAGGTGAGACTCTGTGCCAGTGATATAGATAGGGACTTTGACCCCAGAAAACAAGACAGGAAATGAACCATTTCAACTTGAGTCCTTGAGAAGACTAGAAAGACTGACTATTGAACTATGTGCTTGAATTTCAGTTTGTCATCTGCAAAGGATGCCGGTAGTCTCAATGTAGCCCTCAGTGTACTGTCTGACAAGTTTGCAAGCAGCATATACCCTTCTTAGGGCCAGGAAAGTTGTTTCTGCCCTAGCTCTACTTCCTTCTTAATTTGATATTACTGGGATTCTTCTGACCCCATGGTATTTATTGCTTAGAACATTGCTACTCAAATTCGAGTCTTAGATTGACAGAATTTTTAGAGGTGGGGCCTGGGAATTGTGTCCAGTGATTCTTATGTAGTTAAAATTTTGGTAATGGTGGTTTAGAAATGTGATCTTCGACCTTATCTGCACAGTAGTGACCTAGAAGAGCTTTAAAATTATGGATGCCTCAGCACCATCCCCACAGTTGCTGATTTAATTGTTAAGAATGTTGGTTGGGTGGCGAGGGTTTTGAAAGCTCTTCAGGTGACACTAATGTTCAGCCAGATTTGAGAACCACGGGTTTAGAGGCTAGTTCCCAAATACCAGTCCACAGATCAGCTGTATCCGAAATATCTGGAGTGCTTATGAAGAAATCTCCAACCCTACTTCAGGCCTAACATGCCAGAATGTCCAAGGGTGAAGCCCAAGAATAGGTACTTGAAAATATTTATCCCGACACTTAAAACGAATATGGAACCACTGGGTGAGTTTTGAACCCTCCTGGATTTGGGAAGCCTTGATTTAGATTGAGGCATCTGCAACTGTAATCTGACTCAGTCTGCGGTGGCGTCCAAGGCTCTGCATTTTGAACAAGATTCAAGGGGGCGCTGCTGGTCTGAGGACCACGCTGCAAGCAGCAAGGGTTCAGAGAACTCAAATGAAAGAATGGGCAGCTTTTATTTAAAACCAGTGAAGGGCCGTCCCTGAAATCTATTAGCACACAGAGACCCTATTTTCACGTCCCTCTCTCTTTACCAGACCACTTTCTTTAGGGCAAGGATTGGGTCAATTATCATGTCTCCATTTCTAGCATCTAAACACACTGCTCAGCGCATGTTAGGAACACAGTAAATGGGTTTTGAATTGACTGAATACCATAATGTCCTTAGGGTCCAAGCTGTGGAGCCAGCTGAAGGTGAGACATTGCTACAATGCGGGCCTTCTGCCACTTCCAGTCATAAATTCCAATTGGATGGGGTCCAACGTGAAGCTATGTGTTACCAAAGCCTGCTCTGTAGGGGGTAGGGTCAAAGAAGGCCTCTGAAGTATTAATAATTCTAAGCAGTGACCACAGCTATGATATTTACAGACCCATGAAGCATAGGAGACAGCCCGAGGTTGCTCACATAGCCAGAGACTCCAAGGACTTACTCTGTTCCAAATGGAGCATGTATATTGCCCAATCCTGCCAAAAGCCATATGGTTCATTAGCTTTTACTATACAGAGAAATGCGCCAGGCCTGGTGCTAAAATGACATGATAAAGCATATTTGACAGCAACAGTCAGAGGAAAAGGCACAGCGGGAACGGAAGAGCTCTGTGGGACGTTGCTCATGCATTTGGAACAGAAGAAAAATACCTCTGCCTCTTGATTTGGAGACCTAGGCTGGTTGGAATCTGACAAGGACTTATTACTTTAGAAACGTTTTTCAGGGGTTTGATTTCATTCCCGGATTCTCTTTGCTTGGGTTGATGGATGTTTTTCTCCTTGATGTTTTTCTCCTTAATGTTTTTTGATACTGTGATCATTTGTGTGGTATGTGAGTTAAATATTTGGAGGGAGTCAGGAGATGAAAAAGGCACAAAAAGACAGAGAAGGAAGGAAGGAAGGAAGAAAAAAGCCCACAATTGTGAATGAGTGGAAAAGAGTGAACGAAGAACAGCTGGGAAAGGAGATGGGCTGTCAGATGAGGATGGAGGTTAGGAGCATCCAGGTCAGGGCCTTCGCTTCATTGGAGATGAATGGTCCTTATGCTCAAGGCTAGTCTTAGTGTCTTCTGAGGGGTACTCATATAATCCTCCTCTATCGTCTTTCCAAGAGGCACAAAACTAACACTTCTGGTCTCACCTTCAGCCCTAATAACTCTTTGCCTCCTGCTATGCCATGAATTCTCATCCCTAGTTGTTTTTCTGCCACGATCACTCCTGTCCTTTCTATCAAAGACTACGTGGTCTGGCTCAGGGACATTTACATTTTATGTGTTAGAAATTTCTCAGGCTATTATACCCCAACTGGTCCTGCCACACTTACCTCTTCTGTCTGTCTTCCCCGAGTGCCTTTGGCTCCCTTCTCTGGGCACAGCCTGAGATAGGGTCTCATGCTCTGCTTGGCTCACTCTCCACTCCATCCGAGTATAGATTCCTTCTGGAATGTATTCCAAATAGCCCAAGTGTTTCCCAAAGTGTGTTTTCTGGACCATCTGCTTCAGAATCATGGAGGTGGGGGAGAGAAATGGGAAAGGATTTTTTTTTTTTTTTTACATACAGATTCCTGGGTTCAGTTCTCCAATCCCTAAACCAGACTGGGGACTGAAGGTAGGGGCAATTTTGAAAATATGCACTTTTAATCCTTGACCCAGGATTGTGAAATATAGTAAAGTTTAAGAGCCTCAGCAAGACCAGCCTTCGGGCTTCCCAAATTCTTTCTCCTTCAAGACCTGGCTCAGAAGATCAGAGACTCCCCTCCCCCAACACACAGGGTAATGTCAAGAGCTTGGGCCACACATCTTACACAAATCACTTAAATTCTCCAGACCTTTCTCCTCTTAAAGCAGGGGGCAGCACTGAAGTCACAAGTAGGAACAAGGACAGGACAGGTGACATATAGACAGGAATGACGCTGGCCTGATGGGAATCAGGGAAACTGGAGGCTGCAAGCTTGAAGCAGGCAGTCACTCCTCCAGTGCAGTCATTTGTGGCCACATGGGAATGGGGCCCAGAGATGCCAAATCTTTGGAACATTTTAGGGAAGCTAGACGTCAGAATTTCTATGTAACATTTCCCAATTTTTTGATTTCTGGCTAATTTCTTTTTAACGGGCCAAATAAAATTACACATATGGGGCATATTTGGGCTTTTGAGCCCCACACTTGCAACTTTCAGAGTAGGCCTCCTTAATGTTGCTTTCTATGCAAGAGTCCTGGCATATGGTGATCCTGAAGCCCCTTGGTTAAACAAGTTGTTCTGTTGCTGGTTGGCGCTTCCCAGCTGATCCCTCTGCTTTCCAGGAAAACCCCACAGTGCCACTGGTTCTAAGAACCACTAAGACTCTCAAAGTTTAGTGTGCATCACAACCACTTAGAGGGCTTAGTTAAAACACAGCTTGTGGCCAGGTGTGGTGGCTCACACCTGTAATCCCGGAACTTTGGGAGGCCAAGGTAGGCAGATTACCAGGTCAAGAGATCAAGGCTATCCTGGCCAACACAGTGAAATTGCATCTCTACTAAAAATACAAAAATTAGCTGGGTGTGGTGGTGCACGTCTGTAGTCCCAGCTACTCAGGAGACTGAGGCAGGAGAATTGCTTGAACCTGGGAGGCAGAGTTTGCAGTGAGCTGAGATCGCACCACTGCACTCCAGCCTGGCAACAGAGCAAGACTGTCTCAAAATAAATAAATTAAATAAATAAATAAATAAATAAAAATAAAAACAGTTTGTTGGGTACTATCTGCAAAGTTTCCAATTCACAATGTCTGAGTTAGGGCCTGAGAATCTGTGCTTTTTACAGACTCCCAGATGCTAAGGCCGCTGGTCCAGGGTTGGCATGTTGAGAACCACTGCTGTAGACTCCTTACTCACTAATCACTAACTATGATGTTTGCTTTCTCCTTAAAACTGCCACTCAGTTTTTAACTGCTCTCTCATTCTGGAGTCACTTTATATGGCAATCGCTCTGTGCCTTCCTGGTGTTGCTCACATTATCGAGAGCTCATTTTAACAATAGCTGTCATCTTTGAGTGCTTACAGTGTGCCAGCCATTTTTCCAAGCACTTTACCATATAATCATCATCACAACCTTACTAAGAAAGGTATCATCCTCAATCTCTGCAGGAGAAAACCAAAACTCAGAGAAGTTAAGTAACTGGCTCAAGATCACAGAGTTTAGTGAATGGTGGAAGCAAGGTCCCAACTCAAACTGTCTGGTTCCAGAGATTGGTTATTGTATCATTTATAGACCAACTTGCAACACTTTTGAGAGTGACAGGAGATACTATTAATCATTATGCCAGGACAACAGATATAAACCAAGACTGACCTAGGCAAACCAGGCCATGAGGTTGTCCAACATATTCTGCCACTGCTTTAAATGTACTCGTTTAATGGTTGCAATCTTGTGAAAAGACCACAGGCTTTACCACCAGTTAAATTCAGGCTTAACTGAGCAGAGGCATGAAAGTACCCGACACAGTGCCTACTGTATGGTAGGAACTCAGTAGATACCTGTTTCCTTCTGCCAAGCTTCTAATCCTTTGCTGGGCAATATGGACAAGTGTAGGATGTAGCCCTTATTCTAGAAGCCCTCACAATAGAGTTGATAGAAAAAGGAACATAAATGAAAACTTTTGAAGATTATTCTAAGACTCGAGGCTGAGCATAAGAGTTCAGAGATTGTGATTCCCTCAGCTTTTGAATTTTAAGGTGAGTAGAATTTGAACTTTGTCTTGAAGACTGAGTAGAAGATAGGAAGGTTAGAACTGAATATAGATAAAGGAAGACTGAGTTTATTCAGAAGTGACATAAGTTTGTCAGCTATTTCAATTCCATTCCAACCATTGTAACATTTCAGATACAACAAAACAGGAAAACATTTTTATTTTTTCAGTGTTGTGCACTCACGAACCCCTAGAGAGCCCAGATGAGGATTTGATTCTCCAGGCATGGAAGGACACACAGAGAAACTTAGGAGCATTGGTCTGTGATTTTCAAGACCTTCCGTTATTTAGGAATTTTGAACAAAATCCTGCCCCTCACAATGGCTTTCACAGTAAGAGCAACAGCTGCCGGGTGCTTAGTCTTCCCTGATTTATATAAAAAGGAAGGTCAACTTCATCATACATTTTCTCAGTCCCAAGTGCGTGAAATTCTAAACAGGCTCAACACTACCCTCTAGTGTACACAAAGAGCAGTCGTGGGAATTGAAGCCTATTCATAACAAAGGCACTGGTGAAGACTGGAGAAGGTAATGGGAGAGAAACATCCTTGTATCAGCAAGAAGCCCATGAATCAATAAATATCCAAGTGCTCTAAGGTAAAGCACTTCCTTAATAGAAAGATCTAAGGGAGCACTTCCAATAGAAAGAATATCACGTTCTGTGAAATACTAATCCCACATGAGATTCCATCTGCACACACCCTTAAAGTGCCCCATGGTTAAATAAGTTTTGAAATCCTCTGCACATCATTAGAGTCTTCTGCAAGCCCCTGTTACAGGTTCAGTGTTTAAAGAAAGCTGCTGGGAAGTTTTACAGTGATGAAAACTCCATTTCCCACAAACATTTGACCCCTGAACTATTTTTTTACCCCCACTAACCCCATGTCATCCCCTGACACAATTTCTCATGGAACATACTTTGGGCAATGCTAGTAGAAAAAGCACAAATGAAGTCCCTACCTTCAGCTTCCCATTTGATAAGACAAGTTCTGTCCCATAAGCTTTGAAGGCTCCACTTTGCTTGCAAAGATTAAACTCTAAGTAAACCAGTAGAGCTGACCACGGCACAAAAAGGGGAAAAGAACAGAGCAGTGACTAAAACCAAATACCTAACCAATAGTGCCAAGGACTGGAATATCCCTCAAGGGGCTGAGAGGTAACTCAGCTCTTTCCCAATTCAATCCTATACGGATCTTTAGGCAGGGCAGAGAGCCTTCTTACAGCTCTCCTAATGCACCATCCTCAGTCCTCTGGACCCCTCTTCTATCAAAGTTCAATTACATCTGAGGTTTAGTTCAAGGACTCTCTTCTTCAAACTTTCTCATGACTCTGGGCCCCACTGAGAATTTCCTTTTCTTCAATTAGATCACCCTTTCATGTATTCATTAAAAGCATATTGAACGTTTAGCATAAGCATGATACAGTGCTAAGAAATACAGATCTGAAATAGACACAGATCCTACTCCTGAAAGGAGCTCACAATTTTTACCACTGGAAGAGAATGTGAAGAGGGAACAAGGAAGGCTCAGTTCTAAGGAAGGCCTCAGCAGATGAAGAAACAGTAAGTTGCGGGCACATTGCCTTGTAGAACACATCCAACAGCATTCTCACCATGATCACATGAAGTTATCAGAGCACAACCTGGCTCAGGGTAAGCACGCTACAGATGTTAGATTTTATTTGTGTTGTTACTACCACTCTTGCTATTATGTATTATATTTATGTTGTATTACATTTTTTCCTCTCTTTCTGCTGTTCCTGTACAATGAAATTGAAGGGTAAGATACCATCTCCTCCACAAATGGTTTAGTTTGTGAAATTACTCCAATTCTCAGTGACTGCTGACAAATGTTAATGCCAATGATGCTTTATTCCGTTCCCTGTAAAATGATGCTACCAGTAACTATCTATTCAGATTTCATTGATTCATCGTTTTTTCTTCATTCATTGAAATAATATAAAGTTTCCATTATGTGCCAGAATCTGTGCTAAGGAAAGGGAATATATCAACAAACGAGACAGACGTGGTCCCTGCCCTCCTGGAGTCTATGTCTCAGAACTGTGGAGATTTCAGTGAGCTTAAATTAGATGTATGCATTTTCCGACATGAAAGGCTGGGTAAATGTAGAGTATTATTATAATGTAACAACCCACCAACAATACTGCCATCAAGCATAGCCTCCGGTCTCTGAAATAGAGAATCTCACTGTGCTTACTGGCATTGTGCCTGGTTTCATAGGCACTTTCAGAAATGTTTGCTGAATAAATTAATGAGTAGAATAATTAATTAGAAACATTATTAATAAATTTCATATTCTACATGAATAACAATCATAATGAAAGGAAGGGGGTGAATGACAATACCTATGAATTAGTGAACTCTTATGATATGTTAATTATGATTCTGTACTTTTTTTATCATTGTCCTCCTAGCAACCATGGTGTTTAGTATGAATATTCTCATTTTAGAGATGAGCATAAATGAAGTTCAGGGATATTAAGTAACTTTCCCAGGGCTTCAAAATTATAAGCACAAATAATAATGGAACCAGTGGCCTGAGAACACACTCACATTTTCCATCTCCTTTAAGGGGTAGTTTCATTCTTTTCCCAGACACCATTTATTATTGAGGAACATGGTCTTCTTTTCCAGATGAAATCAAATGGCGATGGATGAGGTGATGAGTTCTACCTATTGTGTCGCAGCTGGAGATGAGTGTCATGACTATTAGCTGAAATTAATGCCCTAAAGGCAATCATTACCAACCCCAGCCTAATAGGAGCCAAGGGCATCTCTGATAATGCAGTCTTAATATCCTCCCAACGTTTTCCAAATAAAGTGAAACAAACAACAGATTTTCTTAACACCAAAAGATGTGGTGTCTCTGCACGGAGTGAATCTTGATACATAACTTGGGTTACATGGTAACGGGACCAAAGAGGGTCTAACAGTCACCTATTTGAACCTCCTAGAATCCTCCCCTCCCAATGTGCCTTCTAGCCTGTGCTTGGATACCCCTAGTTGGAGAATTTCTTCATGCTTAAGATAGCCCATTTTATCTTTAGAATTAGCTCATTGGAAAGTTCACTATATGTTGAGCTGAAACCTGCTTCAAGTGGCTTCTCATTGTTTCTAATTTTCTCCGCTGGGAGTCACTTGGAAATGGGATTTGCCATCTCCAGGAATAGTGTTTCCAGGCTGCTCCTATGGTCCTTGCTGTACTACACATTTATATACTCAATATTTTCATTCAACTCATTATAACTTTACCTGTTTTAATTTACAACTAAGCAAATATACCTGTGAAATCACAGGTTGATGTGTTAGCTTTATGGTTTTCTAACACATTAATATTATGTATTATTAATTATATATATTATTTGTGTTAAATATTATTTATATTAATGTATTACTAATTATATTATCATTAATGTAGCAACGGTAGTATGGTTACCCCATTTGGGAAACACCATACATATCCCCTCTCTATATAAACTAGTTGAAAATAACAGCTAGTCTTCATCAAGTTTCCAGTTTTCTAGGACAAACAACCTTAGTACTTTCAATTATATAATATAGACGACTGAAATTAATTTACTATCTTGGTTGTTCTCCTCTAGTTTGTCTATATGCCTATGTTTCAGGACCAGTCTCAAATACGATTCTCTCATTATATATGCTCTAGTTTTATTAATCTGTATTTCCATTAGTCTTGGAAGTCAGACTATGTATTTCTGAAGTGTTCACTGGTCCTTATCATCTTTAAGTCCTTGTTACCTCACCAGTGCTATATCATCCTTCCCCTTCTTGTTCCTTCTTTTGGAACCAGGTATAAGAGCTTTAATCAATCCTCACTGCATTTCCTCTTTGCCTATCAATTTATAACCTGCAAAGATGCTTATTGACTCTGATTCTGTTACCTAAATTATTCATTCTCTCTCCTATCCTCTAGTTATATATATATTCAATAAACATGCATTCCATATTTTCATGTAAATCACTGACAGGTATGTGCCCTAGAAATTTGCTTCCAGATTAATATTGGTCCATCAATCATCTTGCTTTAGGGACTAGTTACTGTAATCAAATCCATGTTTATTATTAATCCTCTAGAGGCTGTTGTCATTTAGCATGGCCTATATAACACTCCAGTAATTACTTCTTACATACCACTCATATGAACACTCGATTTTTGTAATAGTACTAAAGAATTCTTTAAAGATCACCCAATTCTGCAAGTTATAATAAGGATTATTGAGTCCCAACTTATCCATTTATGAGTCCCAGCTTATCCAAACACTTGATATACACTGAACATTTTAATTGCAATAAGTTCATAATAATAAAGATTACTATCCTTGAGATATTGGAGAAGAGTTTTTTTAAAGGTCATAACACCACACTAGGTAACCTGGCTGGTAGGTGGATAAGATAAGATTCAAACTCAGGTCTGACATCAAAGCCCAATCAATTTCTAGTCTAAGGTGGTCAGAATGGAAAATGCATTTGGAAAAATATCTGCTTTGAAGTTTGCTGGGTATAATGTCTGCATTTTGTAGGCTAACATGTAACAGTGATCTGGGAAAAAATATCAAGTCCTTTTCTGAGGGCTTAAAGGAAATAAGAGTATTCAATTAGGAAAGGAGGAAGTCAAATTGTCTCTATTTGCAGACAACATGATTGTGTATTTAGGAGAACCCATTGTCTCAGCCGAAAATCTCCTTAAGATGATAAACAACTTCAGCAGTCTCAGAATACAAAATCAATGTGCAAAAATCACAAGCATTTCTATACACCAATAGCACACAGAGAGCCAAATCATGAGTAAGCTCACATTCACAATTGTTACAAAGAGAATAAAGTATCTAGGAATACAACTAACAAAGGATGTGAAGGACCTCTTCAAGGAGAACTACAAACCAGTGCTCAATAAAATAAGAGAAGACACAAATTCCATGCTCATGGTTTGAAAGAATCAATATTGTGAAAATGGCCATACTGCCCAAAGTATAGATTCCATGTTATCCCATCAAGCTACCATTGACTTTCTTCACAGAACTGGAAAAAAACACCTTGAACTTTATATGGAACCAAAAAAGAGCCTGCATAGCCAAGACAATCCTAATCAAAAAGGACAAAGCTGGAGGAATCACGCTACCTGACTTCAAACTATACTACAAGGCTATAGTAATCAAAACAGCAAGGTACTGGTACCAAAACAGAGATATAGACCAATGGAAAAGAACAGAGGCCTCAATAGTAATGCCACATATCTACAACCATCTGTTCTTCGAAAAACCTGACAAAAACAAGCAATGGGGAAAGGATTCCCTTTTTAATAAATAGTGTTGGGAAAACTGGCTAGTCATGTGCAGAAAGCTGAAACAGGACCCCTTCCTTACACCTTATACAAAAATTAACTCCAGATGGGTTAAAGATTTAAACATAAGACCTAAAGATTTAAATATAAGAAGAAAACCTAAGCAATACCATTCAGGACATAGGCATAGGCAAGGACTTCATGACTAAAACACCAAAAGCAACGGCAACAAAAGCCTAAATAGACAAATGGGATCCAGTTAAACTTAAGAGCTTCTGCACAGCAAAAGAAACAGTTATTAGAGTGAACTAGCAACCAACAGAATGGGAAAAATTTTTTACAATCTACCCATCTGACAAAGGACTAATATCCAGAATCTATAGAGAACTAAAACAAATTGACAACAAACAAAACAAACCACCCCATCAAAAAGTGAGTGAGGGATATGAACAGACACTTTTTGAAAGAAGACATTTATGTGACCAACAAACATATGAATAAATGCTCATCATCACTGGTCATTAGAGAAATGAAAATCAAAACCATCATGCCAGTTAGAATGGTGATCATTAAAAATCTGGAGACAACAGATGCTGAAGAGGATGTGGAGATATAGGAATGCTTTTACACTATTGGTGGGAGTGTAAATTAGTTCAACTATTGTGGAAGACAGTGTGGCAATTTCTCAAGGATCTAGAAATAGAAATACCATTTGACCCATCAATAGCAAACACTTGGAACCAACCCAAATGCCCATCAATGATAGACTGGATAATGAAAATGTGGCACATAAACACTATGGAATACTATATAGCCATAAAAAAGGATGTGTTCATGTTCTTTGCAGGGATGTGGATGAATCTGGAAACCATCATTCTTAACAAACTGACACAAGAATAGAAAACCAAACACTGCATGTTCTCACTTATAAATGGGTGTTAAACAATGAGAACACATGGACACAAGGAGGGGAACATCACACATTGGGGTCTGGGGGTCTAGGGGAGGGATAGCAGGTGGTCAGGAGGTTGAGGAGGGATAATATTGGGAGAAATACCTAATGTAGGTGATGGGGGGATGGAGGCAGCAAGCCACCATGGCATGTATGTACCTAGGTAACAATCCTGCAAGATCTATACATGTACCCCAGAACTTAAAGTATAACAAAAAAAAAAAGAAAAAGAAAAAGAAAATTGTAGTCACATAATCTGTGCAGAAGACAGGCTCCTGTAGAAGATGAGGCATTCCTTGACCCTGTGAGGAGTCTCAGTGTGGAAGCTCTGAGCAGAGAGCAGCAGCAGGGTGCATGAACACTTCAGTTTTGCACACCGAGGCAATACTTTTAACAGTTGGCATATTAAGTTAAATAAGAATTTAAAATGAGCTCATCTGTGGTCTTTAATTGTGGCACAATTCCATAAGAAGAAGAAATAAATGTCTAGATTTATCCCCCTGATGCTGAAGCAACTGCCACTGTAGCTACCACTCACTTGCTTCTGCTAGATGGATAGCACAGTAATATCATCTCTCTAACCATAGTACTCTTCAATGCACATTCATGTACACCTAAGCAATCTGGCCCCTCTCCCTTTAAGAGTTACTGTCCTAGAAATGGGATGGCACTCTTCATCCCACCATACAGAGGGTACAGAGGGCCAGTCAACATGGGGACGATTTCAAAGTGATGTAGGAGACTGATAGCTCCCAAAGGCAGGACGGACTAGTAGCTGTGCCATATGAACTTTTAGTTACTGAACACTCACCCCTTTGGGAGAAAGTCGGGATGGCTGCTTTTCAATAGGTGCAGGCTCTAGGCAGCTTTGGCCCTGTCTCCAGCTCTTAGAGGGTGGGTAGCAAGCAAACTTTTCCAGCAGAAGGCTGTGTTTCCGTATGCCAAAATGCATTTGGCCAAGGAGCTGTTGAAGAAGGTCCTGGGGGAGCCTCTGTGTTTTTGAATGGCTGTGGGTTGCTAGGTCTGGGATAACCTGGGGCAGGCTGAATTGCTCACCAAATCCTTAAATTAAGTGCTTCAACAAGGGAACATGGGGTAAGCATGCCTGGCTTTTACTGTCAGGGTTGGCAAAGCCAATTCCATAGCTGCCATGTCAAAGACCTCATTCAAGGTATGTCCAGCTGAAAGCATGGAACAACTTTGTCAGGCCAGATGGCCGGACCATGTGAGAGGGAGCCAGTCATCCACCAATGCTTGCTTAAGGTAATCTGAAACATTTTTAATAATAATTTCATTAAATTTTTTTCACCTGCTTCTAAATAGCAATGAAGCCAAGTTCTTGTAACTAGGGAGAATTTCATGACAGTGGAAACTGTCTTACACACATTGTTTTCTTTTGTGGTCCAGTAAGTATGCTCCCAAGAGAGAACAAGCTGGGACTTCCCAGGATATACTACTTCGATGGTGTCAGTGCCACCCCAGGGCCCCAGAGAACTTGAAATTTGATTCTATGTCTGCTTGATCACTAGACCCAGCAGAAGAGCCTCCCATAGCCCCCATGAGAGAAAGGCTTGAGTCAGCACCCATTCTGGGGAGGTCCCTCCACCCAGTGAAGTGACCTTCTCTCTTTTTTTTTTTTTTTTTTCTTGAGGTGGAGTTTCGCTCTTGTTACCCAGGCTGGAGTGCGGTGGCGCGATCTCGGCTCACCGCAACCTCCACCTCCTGGGTTCAGGCAATTCTCCTGTGTCAGCCTCCTGAGTAGCTGGGATCACAGGCACGTGCCACCAAGCCCAGCTAATTTTTTGTATTTTTAGTAGAGACGGGGTTTCACCTTGTTGACCAGGATGGTCTCAATCTCTTGACCTTGTGATCCACCCGCCTCGGCCTCCCAAAGTGCTGGGATTACAGGCTTGAGTCACTGCGCCCAGCCGAACCTTCTCTTTTTTAGATGGATGCCTCTGAAGCCACCAATCTGTCTTGACAGCAGCTAGCTGGTGCCTATGGCCTTTGTCCTGTAGGATTCCATATCTAGCCCCAACTAAAGAGCCAGGGAAGTCTGTCTCCACAGTTGTCCAGTGTGCTCTGATGCACAAGGACACTAGGGTATGTTTAGAAGATGTCCATATCCACAGGGTGGAAAAAAATGTTATTTCACAGAGCAACTGCTATGATACCATTCTCCCTCTCTTTGTTCATAAAATTCTTTCAAGAACAACACAAATGCCTTTCAAAAAGCCAATTTATCTGTAACCCTCTCAAACAGTAGCTTTTTCCTCCCATTTCTCCAAATATCTCAAGATGAAAAGATGGGGTAGGCATCCTCTATGCTTGGGATTACTAATTGGAAACAATTTTTACTTCCTCCTTGAACAATACAATTTCTTTGGGCTTCCATACCTCCATATTGCTGATTCTTACTGACCTCTTGATGAATGGCCTCATCCATTCAGGACTTCAGCACCGACCTTGTCGCTTTCTTCTCCCCCTCTGTTTCTGGCGCCATTCTTGGTAACTTCAACACTTATAAGGCTGACTCATTTAGCTCCCTGCATTCTCAGTTTTTTTCAACTCTTTGCCACTGATACAGTGCTGCTTTCACCTCACTTCAGATACCCATTTCCCCAGTCTCATCCTTACTAAAATCTTTACTCCCTCAATCTGTTCCAAGCTTATCCCCTCTAACCACAAACCCTCTTCATCTTGAACTCCATTACTGCTACCTAGGCCCTAACAATGAGCTCTCCCTTAATCCACCTAGCAGTCTTTCTGGTTCTCTCCCTCTCCCCACCCCACTCTCTCCTCTCCTTCCCTCCCTGCTTCTTTTTTTCTCCTCCAGCATCTTGCCTGGAAAAACTATAATTCGATTTAACTCTAAATATATTCTCCATGCCTATGTCTAAGTAGCTTAATGTTGCTGGAGAAAATCAAATGGATGTGCTGATCAGTTTGATTGAATTTCATAATCCCAAATCTCAAATGATCACTCATGATCACTCAACATTGATCTAGTTCATTTCCTCATAAATTCACTTTACATCTTTCTGAGATGGTTATTGTATACCTTCTCTTCTTTCTCCAAAATTTCACATGATTTTTCTCTACCTCTCTCCCCATTGTCAACTGATGATCCTACTTGAAAAAGCAGGAACAAAAAGTCAGAACCCCTTTATCTACCAGGCACAAACATGTACAAGAATAGACCTCTATCCTCACCTACATTCTTTGCCTACCTTGCTGCCATAATGGAAGTTGTGTTCCTGCCCCTGCTGCCTGCCTTCATTTAATATCTGAAATTCACCTTCTCACCATCTAATATGGTTTGGCTGTGTCCCCACCCAAATCTCATCTTGAACTGTAGCTCCCATAAGTCCCATGTGTTGTGGGAGGGAGCCAGTGGGAGAGAACTGAATCATGGGGGAGGTTCCCCCCATTCTGTTCTCAAGGTAATGAATCAATCTCATAAGATCTGATGTTTTTATAAGGGGTTTCCCTTTTTGCTTTGCTCTCATTCTCTCTTGCCTGCCACCATGTAAGGCGTAGCTCTCACCTTTCACCATGATTGTTTGGCCTCCCCAGCCACGTGGAACTATGACTCCATTAAACCTCTTTTTCTTTCTAAATTACCCAGTCTTGGGAATGCCTTTATCAGTAGCATGAGAACAGTTCATACACCATCTCAGGCACTTAGCTTCTGCATCCTCTGCTTGTCCCACTCTGCATCATTTTTATCAGCATATAAACCTGTTCCACATCAGTGCTACATAACAGGCTAGGCCATGAACGGATAAGCTTGCACCAGAGTGTACATCAATGCATTGCTTCTTTCACTGAGAAAGTCTTCCTATAAAAAAGTAATGTCAATTGAACTAAGAATTTGGTTCCGTGATGATGTTGTTGAGCCACATTTTGTTCATAGACTGGCACAGATCTACAGAACTAACCCAGATATCTGAACCACACTTTGAATTATACTTATTTGGATTTTCCATATTTAAAACTCTCCCTTGGTCTCAATTCCTTCCCAGGTATTTCTGATTTCTGAACTCACTCAGAAATATTTCACTAAAGAGTTGTTTAAACCCATCATCCTGACTTCCTTGGCACACATTTGCCATTTAATCTACCAAGTCTGGCTTTTGTCCCTCTTCCTGTAACTGAATTTTAATTGTCATGGTTTCTTCCAGCCCCAGTATTCTCATATCCCGTTATTGCTTCTGTGCCCTCATCCCTCTTATCTCTCAGTGGCAGTGAATTCAGTTACCCTCTCCTTTCCTGCAACACCTTAATTACTCAACATCTATGATACTGTGCTATCTTGGGTTTCCTCCTTCATAACCATTGCTGCCTTCTCTTCCTCTATCCAACATGTAAATAATGGCTGAAGGGATGAACAAAATTCTAACTCCTCTGGAAATTCTTTTCTTCTATTCTGTGATAGATTTTTGTTTCTCTGCACTCCTAGATTTGCTTTCTCCTTCTCCTTCATCCTCCTCCTTCCCTTCTTCTTATTATTCCTCCCCCTCCTCCTCTTCTTCTTCCTCCTCCTCCTCCTCCTTCCTCTTCCTCTTCTTTTGAGATGTAGTCTCATTATGTGACCCAGGCTAGGCTGGAGTGCAGTGGTGTGATCTTGGCTTACTGCAATCTCCACCTCCTAGGTTCAAGTGATCCTCCTACCTCAGCATCTCAAGTAGCTGGGACTACAGGGGTGTGCCACCATGCCTGGCTAATTTTTGTACTTTTAGTAGAGATGGGGTTTCACCATGTTGGCCAGGTTGATCTAACACTGACCTCAGGTGATCCATCTGACTTGGCCTCTCAGAGTCCTGAAGTTACAGGCATGAGCCACCATGCCCAGCCTAGACGTCTTTATTCTAACTTCTGTGTGTTCTTGATTTCATTCTTTTGTTATCTCTATTTGTTTCTGTGTCTGACTCCCCACAATCTATAATGATCTCAGGTTCTTGGCCAGTTTTCAAATGTGCTCTTTGTACCTGGAGTGTCTTTCCTTCTCTTCATTAGTTCATTAATGTAAAAAGTATTTGTCAAATGCCTTCTGTGTGTCAAATGGTATGCTAGGTGCTAGAGACGTAGTGATCAAAGAATCCTGTCCTTACAGAGCTTACAATCTGCCTCCTCTCTAATTTTAAAGTCCTTCCCATTATCAGAGCACAGCATAAATGTCATTTCCCACTCCACAGTGCCACACAACATCTTCGTGTTATTACTAGCCTTCACCACCACCCTGAAAGCCATTTTATAGATGAGGAAACTGAGGCTCATCAGCTTTCTGGGTCTCTTAGGAAGGTTAGAGGCAGGGCTCAGACTTGGGATTGCTGCCTCCAAAGCCTTTTCCTTTCTGCCATGCTAGAGACAGGACTAAAAGGAATGAGTAAAGACCATGAGGGAAGAAAAATATAGTTAAATGTATACGAGCAGGAAATAAAGTGGGGCAGGGTGGGCTTAGAAGACCCAGAAGAACTATATTGCAAACTGAATGTACATTACCTCCAAATTTGGACTTAGGGTAGACACTATTAGAACACTAGTGTGTGGTGGTGCAGAAGGCTCCACATGTTGTGTGTGCCTTATGGCCTTGATCTTGATATCAAGATTCTAGATAAAAATCATGAGGCTTCTATCCTAAAAGAGATTTAATTTAAATCGTTAATAGAAAACAAGAGTAAAACGTAGTTTTTTCAGTCTTCTCTAATCTCCCTCTCAAACACACACACACACACACACACACACACACACACACACACACACCCCACCCCATACACTTTCTGGCTTTCCTTCAGAAAAGAACTAAAATTAGCATTAATTTCAGTACTAAACCAGAATTTTAATTGGTGTGAGTACAAGTTTCATTTACCAAACATATGGCAAAATGACTTTAGCAGTGGGACCAAGTTAGTGTGAGACATGAAGTTTTCAGGTTTACGTTGTAAAGAAAGGCTTCATCATAGGTACTGAGGTGTAGTTGCAAAGAAAATACTATATTTGGCATTTCTCCCCATGTTATTCCTCCTCACCCTCCCCTCCCTCCCCACCCCCCACTGTCTCTCCCCTACCCCCACAACTGCCCCCAGTGTGTGATGCTCCTCTCCCTGAGTCCACATGTTCTCATTGTTCAACAGCCACCAATGAGTGAGAACATGCAGTGTTTGGCTTTATGTTCTTGTGTCAGTTTGCTGAGAATGATGGTTTCCAGATTCATTCAAGTCCCTACAAAGGACACAAACTCATCATTTTTTATGGCTGCATAGTATTCCATGGCGTATATATACCACATTTTCTTTGTCCAGTCTATCATTGATGGGCATTTGGGTTGGTTCCAAGTCTTTGCTATTATTACACAGGGCTGCAATGAACATACATGTGCATGTGTCTTTATAGTAGAACAATTTATATTTCTTTGAGTATATGCCCAGTAATGGGATTGGTGGGCCAAATGGTATTTCTATGTTTAGATCCTTGAGAAATTGCCACACTGTCTTCCACAGTGGTTGAACTAATTTACACTCCCACCAATGTGTAAGAGTATTCCTATTTCTCCGCATCCTCTCCAGCATCGGTTGTCTCCAGATTTTTAATGATTGCCATTCTAACTGGCATAAGATGATATCTCAATGTGGTTTGATTTGCATTTCTCTAATGACCAGTGATGATGAGCATTTTTTCATATGTTTGTTGGCCTCATATATGTCTTCTTTTGAAAAGTGTCTGTTCATACGCTTTGCCCACTTTTAAATGGGGTTGTTTGTTTTTTTTTCTTGTATATCTGTTTTAGTTCTTTGTAGATTCTGGATATTAGCCCTTTGTCAGATGGGTAGACTGCAAAAATTTTTTCCCATTCTGTTGGCTGCCAATTCACTCTAATGATGGTTTCTTTTGCTGTACAGAAGCTCTGAACTTTAATTAGATCCCATTTGTCTATCTTGGCTTTTATTGCCATTGCTGTTGGTGTTTTAGTTATGAAGTCCTTGCCTATGCCTATGTCCTGGATGGTTTTGCCTATATTTTCTTCTAGTGTTTTTATGATGTTAGGTTTTATGTTTAAATCTTTAATCCATCTGGAGTTAATTTTAGTGTAAGGTGACAGATGGAGGTCCAATTTCTGCTTTCTGCACATTGCTAGCCAGTTTTCCCACCACCATTTATTAAACATGGAGTCCTTTCCTCATTGCTTGTTTTTGCCAGGTTTGTCAAAGATCAGATGGTTGTAGATGTGCGGTGTTTTTTCTGGGACCTCTGTTCTGTTCCATTGGTCTATGTCTCTGTTTTGGTACCAGTACCATGCTGTTTTGATTACTGTAGCCTTGTAGTATAGTTTGAAGTCTGGCAGTGTGATGCCTCCTGCTTTGTTCTTTTTGCTTAGGATTGTCTTGGCTATGCAGACTCTCTTGTGATTCCATATGAAGTTTAAAGTGTTTTTTTTCTGGTTCTGTGAAGAAGGTCATTGGTAGCTTGATAGGGATAGCATTGAATCTATAGATTACTTTGGGCAGTATGGCCATTTTCACAGTATTGATTCTTCCAAACCATGAGCGTTGAATGTTTCTCCATCTGTTTGTGTCTTCTCTTATTTTATTGAGCAGTGGTTTGTAGTTCTCCTTGAAGAGGTCCTTTACATCCTTTGTTAGTTGTATTCCTAGGTATTTTATTCTCTTTGTAGCAATTGTGAATGGTAGTTCGCTCTTGATTTTGCTATTTGTCTGTTATTGGTATATAAGAATGCTGGTGATTTCTGTACATTGATTGTTTATCCTGAGACTTTGCTGAAGTTGCTTAGCAGTTTGAGAAGATTTTGGGCTGAGACAATGGGGTCTTCTAGATATACAATCATGTCATCTGCAGATAGAGACAAAGCAAAGAAATTTAAATGTATTTGAGTCAAAGTATGACTCTGCTCTTACCTAGCTATGTGACCTTGGGGAAATCTCTCTCTTTGTGCCTTAGTTTCCTCCTCCAGGGACCTAAAGGCAGTAGTGGGTCCCTGAGCTGCTATGAATATTTAACAGTCTTATAAAAATCTTGTATTTAGCTGTATAAACTAGCTGTGTGACTTTTAGCAAGCTACTTAACCTCTCTGTGCCTCAATATTCTCATCTGAAAGTGGGGATGATAATAGTGCATGACTTACAGGCTTCTTATAAAGATTAAATTTCATAATGTCCACAATACTTAGAACAGTACCTGCTATATGGACATTATCAAGCAATAAATGTTAATTAATATTTTATGGTTATCATCAGCATCATTATTATGGTGAAATGGAAAAGCACTGATATACAATTGCAACAAAATAATTATTACCTAATAATTGCGGTTTTCTGGTTAAAATATTTCTAAACAAGGATCTCTTTGAGAAAAGGATATAAAATCAGTATTGAAAATATGGAAACCACATCTCTAAGGCATGTGGAAGATGGCAGCTATTATATACCTACTTTGTGCCCCATAACAGATGCTGTACACATGGCATCTCTTCCAACAAACTGTCCCTTGGCTCAGACCCATGGTCTGTTACCCCAGCTTATCCATTTGACATTAACACCAATAAAATTTTTGTAGAATGCTAATGGCAAGCAAACTGCTGGCTTATCAACCTTAACAGTTTTAGAGGTGCGTTTCAAACATTGGGAACATAGCAAGGTCTCAACTCATTATACAAATATTCCATTCTGTGTCTCTTCATGACTCTTAAATTTATTTCTCTACAACTTGTGTATGGCTTGGGGTAAGACAGAGCAAACATTTACTGATGTAAAACACTCCATGCCTGGCATGGAATGAGTGCTCAATCAGTGCAAACTATTTATTTATCTGTCATGTGTCACTCTTCTTCTTTAACTATAATATTGAAAGCAGAGGCCAGGTGCAGTGGCTTACGTCTGTAATCCAAGCACTTTGGGATGCTGATGCAAGAGGATCACCTGAGGTCAGGAGTTTGAGACTAGCCTGGCCAACATGGTGAAACCCCATCTCTACTAAAAACACAAAAATTAGCTGGGTGTGGCAGCACACACCTGTAATCCCAGCTGCTTGGGAGACTGAGGAAGGAGAATTGCATAAACCTGGGAGGGTGGAGGTTTCAGTGAGCCCAGATTGCACCATTGTACTCCAGCCTGGGTAACAGGAGCAAAACTCCATCTTAAAGAAAAAAAAGTGGAGGGTAAATGATATTTTTACTGGCGAGTATGTGCCAGACACAATGTGCTTTGTGTGCATTCTTCTCTTTTTACTTCTCAGCTATACTCACATACCTGAGTAAAGCTAGAGAAAAACAAACAGCCATGTGGGTTATAATGTGTGGGGGACTGCATCACTGTAATATTTAGAACTGCCCTTTTTTGGAACTTTAGATCTATGCCCTTTGCTATAGGACTTTGTGTTACCACCCAATGGAGCAAGCATATATCCCTGATCTGTTATGGAAAGCTTGGCCACGTGACTTGCTTTAGCTAGAAGAATGTAGGCAGAAACGTCAATGTGCTAGCTTTGGACCCAGGTCCCTTTCACTTCTGCATTTCCTTGAGAAAAGTTTCCCTTGCATATTTGCTGACCCAAGTACAATCAGCAGTGAGGAATAAAGTCCAGCTGGACTTGTAGCTTGAAGCAGAGCTGTCCAGCTCACCCCAGTAGAGACTGGCCAACCCCAAGACAACCTGCAAAATGCTAAAGAGAATGTTCATTGTGGTATGCTGATGGGACTCTGGTTGTTTGTTATATGGTGCCAATTTAACAACAGTAACTAATACATAATAACTTAAACTAAGGATCATTAATCTTATGTTAGCCCTTAAATCTGTCTGGCATCAACACACATTTCCTTAGTTCATCTACCTCTATCTGAAAATCTAACATTTATTATTCCTTCTTCATTGTTGGCTGATGTCTTTGCTTATAATTTCACTGAGAAAAATGGAAAAAATTAGGAAAGAACATCTACATGTTTTCTCAACCAGTGTCCTATTGGCCAGCATCTGTGCCCATACACTCTGCCATTTCTTCCAAATGAACTATCTGTTCATGCTCCTATCAAAAGTGACTTCTCCCTTTGAGCTTTAAATCACATCCTTCTTGCTCCAGATTTTTTCCTTTCTCATATCATGCATGGTCAACTTTCTCTCTTGGAATGTATCATTATCAACATGGAAGGAAGGAAGGAAAGAAGGAAGGAAGGAAGGAAGGAAGGAATAGGAAGGAGGGAGGAGGATAAGGAGGAAGGGAGGGAGGGAAGAGGAGGAAGGCAAGGAGGGAGGGAGGAAGGGAAGGAGGAGGGAGAAGGAAGGAAAAAGAAGGGAAGAGGGGAAGAGGGGAAAGGAGGACCTTTCTTGACTCCTATTTTCCCCAACAATTACCACCTCACTTCTTTGACTCATACTATAGCAAAGTTCCTTGAAAGAGTTGACTGTATTCTCCATCACCAAGTCTTCTCTGTCCTATTGAATCCACTGTAGTCAGAATTTGATCTCTCCCACTTCAACCAACTATACTAGTCAAAGTCTCAATACTTTCCGCATTATTGAATCCAATGGTGAATGCTTAGTCCTCATCTTATTTGACATAGAAGCTGCTTATGACTCCATTATCACTTCTGTCTTTCTGAAATCACCATTTGTTTTCCAGGACCCTACACTCTCCTGATCTTCCTCACACATCACGACTACTGTTTCTCAGGCTCTTGAAAAGCTGAAATGTCCTAATACGTTGAAACTCTTCTCTTCTCTCTTGTCTCTCTCTCCTCTGATGATCTTAATCAGTAGCATGGCTTTAAATAACACTTAAATACTAATGACTCTCAATATTCTTCAGCTCACATTTCTCCCTGAACTCAGCCTGTGTATCCAACTGCCTATTTGATATCTCTGCTTGGAAATCTAATGGGCATCTCAAATGTCACATGAGCAATAGCCAATCCTTGATCCCTATATGCATATACACACAAACAAAAATGATTCTTTTCATCTCGGTTAATAGAAACTCTATTTCTCTATTTGAACAATCTCAGAACCTTGGCATCAGTTTTTGACTCTTTTCTTTACCACTTGTTTGTCATCAAATTCTGTCAGTTTCATCTTCAAACTACATCCACAATCTTACAACATATAGCACTTCCACAGTTACCAATATGGTCCAAGCCATTGCTATTTCTGGCTGGGATCATTGCAATAATCTCCTAATGGTCTCCCTGCTTCCTTCTTTTTTCCTTCATTCGGTTTTCAATGTAGCAGTCAAAGTCATGTTGTTCAAACTTAAGTTAGATCAAACTTATGTCATTGCTCTGCTCGGAACCTTCCAAAGGCTGCACACCACACTCAAAGTGAATTAAGTCCTCATGGTGACCTATGTGGCCTTACCAATTCTAACTTCATCTGCTACTGCCCTTTTCTTTTGTCCACTATGGTCTGCCTTTTTTCTCTTCCTCAGGCACATTTCTGCCTCAGTACCCTCAGATTTACCCTTTCCTTGTCTAATTACATGGCCTACTCTCTTCTGTCCTCTAGATTTTCCCCAATGTGATCTCCTCAGGAAGACTTCCTCTGACCCTTCCTGGTCTACCTCTACTTCCTTGCTTAATTCATCTCCCTAGTGTTAATCACTGTTCAACATACTGTAAGGTCCTTATTTATTTTATTTATTGTGGACAATCTCCGGGAGCAAGAATTTTTGTCTAATTTGTTCCATGTTAAATCCCGTATCAAAAATATGCCTGATACATAATAAACCTTCAGAAATCATGTGTTCAGACTAAGAATCATATCATTTAATCCTCTCAACAAACTTGTGAAGCATGTTCTTTTCTATTCATTTCAAAGAGGAAGAAAATAAAGGTTTAGGTAATGTGTCTAAGGTCACACTGATGGTCATTGCTGTTTATTCGGCTGATCCATTTACAGTAGGGCACCATTATATTGGTTCACCCTCCATAATATTGCATCTTTTAAAACTAGTAGCTTGCAGGCTTAGTCCTACCATCACTAATGCTAGTCCTTTCCATGCCAATTCTCTTTGCCTGAAGTTGTCAGCATTTCCACCATAATTTCTATCGGGTTTTTGAAGTAGAGAGCCATGATTTTCCGTGTTTTAACTCATTCCCTGCCCCAAATGAACCAATGAGACAAGGAGCTCTCCTTTAGTTCAGTCAGATACTGAAAAGAAATTCTACAAATGAGAACATTCTAAGTAACCTTCTATAGCATATTGGATATGAACTGTACTTTATCAAACTTACATATTGTGTATTCTTTCTGATCACTCCAGGTAAGAACTTTGACCCTGAACTCAGGAAGTCCTAGTTCCAGTTTGACTCTTCCATGTGCTAGCTGTGTGACCAAGCCTCTTAATTTATTTTTGACTCAATTTCCTAATCTACAAATAGTTCCTCCTCCAGAGGGTGATTGTAAGGCATGAATGATATTATGTTCATGAAGCATGGATGAATATGAGAATGGGCAGAACATTTAGGATCATAAGGATCATAATAGCCCAGTGTCAAGAGAAGGAGTCTTGAATAGTGACCTGTCACTATTCCATAGTCACAAGCCTCACTCTTGATTCATAGAAAACCTATTTAATAAATGAATTCATTGTTGATGCATTGACCTAAGTTAGAACTTGTGGAGGAATTTATCACCATGACTAGAAACAATTGGAAATTATCAAAATATCACTCAATCACGAGACAGTAGTTAACAAATTTCCACTATGTTCTCTTTATTACCATTTCCATAATGTTCTCTTCATTATCATGGATGATATCAGTAGATTAGTATATTTGTGGAACTAAACATTTACATGGGAAAAAAACCTAATAGTGCTCTACAGTAAGTGGGTAGAGCCAAAGACACACCAATGGCCATCAACATTAGAGGGGTAGAGATAGTTTCCAGGAAAGGTGGTCAGGGAGAACTTCAGAAGAGGGGGGACACTTTGGGTTGGCTTTTCATGTGATGTGTATCTGAAAAAAAGACAAGAAATCAGAGGTGTCATTTAAAGTCTGAGACTGGAAAGGAAGGGTGAAACCAGGAGCTAGAAGATCTTGAATAACAGTTGAAGAGCTTTGGCCTTGATCCTACAAGAAATGGGAGAGTAGATCAATATTTAATAACATAAGAATTATATAGAGGCAAAGAAATCTTGAATGTCTGGAAAATACCTCATTCAGCTGAGCCTCCACCTGGAACCAAGGAGAGAACCTAGGTTCAGAGAGGTGTTCAAGAGACGAGTCAATCCATGACAAAGGCCAGACTTCAACTCAGGTTTCACTCCTTGTGCAGTATTCTCTCCAGTGTATCATCTTTGTACAAGGACAACCATCCATGACTCATTGTATGAATACAAACCAGAAAAGTATTATGTCTCTTATTCTCTCTCCTAACCTGAGAATAAACCATGAGTGTACAGTGCGCACTTAATGGTGCCAGATTTTAATATCAACATCGGATGAGCTAAGAGAAGTAAGTCAAGTATTCTAATCAGCAAATGAGGAATAGGAATTGCTAATGCAGGCATCTATGCTCGCTTTTCTGATAGCCAGAAATCAAACTGTACCTGCCTTCCTTTCTCATTGCTCCACTTTCCCTTCCAAGTTTGCTTCTTTCCCTCATGCCTCATTCACTCAAAAGGTCCTAATGCCAGGCCTTGCCCACACCGTGTCTGATCCTTGTGACTAGGTCTTGGCTTACTACCAGCCAAGTGTTTTTTCAAGAAACTAGAATTGATTAGGCCCTAATTGGAATATATATATATATATATATATATATATATATATATATATATAAAATTCACATCTTGAAATAAAATTTAAATTTTTACTCATGTGTTGAGAGAAGCAAAAAAATAAATTGATGGTGAAATTGTTCTTTCCATATGGCCCAGGAACCACATGGGCGTATGATTTGCCTGAACTGAGAGGTGATGACTGGGCTGACAGTTTCATCAGGCTGATTACTGGGTGGTGTTCTGTCTACAATGCAAGATATGTTTCTTCAGAAATTATTTACTGGAAACAGAATTACCTTACTGTACTGAACTCTTGGATGTGCCTTTGTTTGCACATCGATAATATAAAAGTGAGTTAACGGAATGACAGCAGAAACTTTGAGATACATTTAAGCTCTATAATCACTTTATTCAATTTTACTCAAGACGTATCAAAGCCAGCTTTGCAGCATTTTAGTCATTGGGGGGGAAAAGACTCTGCATTCTTGAATTGCACATAGTTTTATGCCTAGAGATCACAATGTATATTAGCTTAATAAAGGCTCCAAGAAGTCCTGCAGTAAATAAACTGGTTCACTAGCTATTGCTCAAAACTTATTTGATCATGAAATTCTTTCTTTTTCCCTCAAGAAATTCCTGGCCTAGAAATTTTAGACTTATCAGCAAGACAGTATGCGTAAAAAAAACCAAAAGAATAATTACCTGTGAGCACTGGGTAAATTCCTTATCTGCAAACATGCGACTATGATCTAATAATTCATGACAGCAGCCTCTAGAGAAGAAAAACAAGAGGTGATAAATATAATTCATAGTCACATAGGAAAGGCCCCAGGAAAGCACATCTATGGAAAAGTTAAACATGATGCCTGCTTTGACATTCAGAAATTATTCCAGAGTATCTCACTTTCCAGCTCATTAAAATAATGTTATCTCAGAAAGTCCAGCTACTCAAAAAATGTATTCCTATATAAAGCAAATATTACTACATTTGTACAAATAAGTTTTAATAGCATAAAGGATTCATGGTAGAAGCACTAAATCCATGCATATTCCCTGTAATATAAAAAATCCTACTTACTCAACTGTGTCATTGTCATCAATATGGTCCTTTAAAATATTTTAAAAATCTGAATAGTTGAAATACTCAACTATTCGGATTTTAAAAAATATTTTTATTTTTATACAATTCTGATCTTATTGGTAATTTACAGATAAGAAAATAAAACAAAAACTGAGAGAGACTTAATGGATGTTGTGATGTGCCACCCAGATTCCCCTTAGGGTCAGAGCTCTCCTTTCCCCAGCCAGAATGGGAAGCTGCTAATAGATCTCAGTTTATTTCTCTTTCCAGGAGTTGCCCTCTGCCAAAGATAGTTGCCTTGCTCAATTTCAGGCACCCTCCCTGAAGCAGCTCACATCTACTGATTTGCCAGTAAAAGGGTACAAAACTTAATTCCCTTGCCTGGATTCAGGACATCCCTGAAGAACCATCCTATCCCAGCTTCATAGTTCACTGTGGGATCACCTGAATCTTCTGTTGCAACTTCATCACAGAGTTCATCTTTTGCCTCTTTCTAGTTCTACTTTCCTTACTCCAACATAGGTGTAAATGCCCAGGGTCTGCCCCCACTCCCCCAGTAAATACCATGCATGCAAATCTCTGCCTCAAGGCCTGGTTCCTGGGGAAATCCAAACCAATGACTCTAAGTAACTTGACTCAAGTTATTACTAGGAGTTAAGAGAAACAGAACTTGAAGGCAAATTGCATGTTCTCTCCAGAGAACACCAATCCTTTAAGGTGAATTTTGTGGGCCCCCTCCCACCAAAATTCAAATGTTGAAACTAATCCCCAAAGTGATGATAGTATTAGATGATGGGGACTTTGAGTGGAATTAGTGCCCTTATAAAGGAGATCTGAGGGAGCTTGTTCACTCCTCCCACCATGTGAGGACACAGCTAGAAGGTGCCATCATTGAAGCAGAGAGCAAGCCCTCACCAGACACTGAATCTGCTGGGCACCTTGATCTGGGACTTCCCAGCCTCAAGAATTGTGAACAATAATTTCTGTTGTTTAAAAATTACCTAGGCTAGGGTATCTTGTTATAAAAACCTGAATGGATTAAGATAGCCTATAAATGGATGTGACCTCTATAAACACATCTCCTGCCTTTAGGTACCTCATTGGTTGGCTTCAATCACATTAGCCTCCTTTGCCTTCCGCAGACGTGACCAGCACAATCCCATCTCAGGAATTTGCACCATTTCTTCACTCTGTCTGGAATTTCCTCCTCCAGATATTTACATGACTGGCTCTAATCAGTTATGGCTCAGCTCCAGTATCATTGCCTCAGAGATGCTTCCTGACCATGCAGCATAAAGCAATCCCTTGGTTCTAGTCTTTCTTCTCTACAATATGACTCTGCTATATATTCTTCACAGCATTTACTACTCTATGTTAGCTTGTTTATTTATTTGTATATTTGTCTGTAGTGTTCTCCCTAGTGCTTGATCTCCAGAATAATGTAATCCCCACATTATTAAAGCAGGGACTTTGTGAGTATTCTCAGTGCCTTGAATAGCACTTCCCAAAGTGGTCTGTAGATGCCTGATCACATTATTTTCATAATAATCCTAAGACCTTAAATGCCTTTTTCACTGTGTTGACATTTGCAACGACTGTGTAAATGCAACAGTAGGCAAAACTGCTGACTCATTTGTACAAGTCAAGCAGTGGCACCAAACTGCACAGGTGGTCATTGCATTCTTCTTTTTCACACCCTTTCAGGAAAAAAAAAATGTTTTACTAAAGAATGCCCATGATGAAGCAGTAAAAATTATTGTTTTGAAAGTGGGATCACATTCTTTTGATGTGCCATGTGATAAATAGAATAGCACACTTAAAATATGCCTCCTCGCATCACAAAGTATAATAATTGTCTTGAGGAAAAGCATTTGTGTGATTGATTGTGAGCTGCACTAGCTACATTTTTCATGAAACACCATTGTTACTTGAAAGAATGACCACCAGTCAAGCAATGGTTACTTAGGTTTGCATATCTGGCAGACATTTCTTCAAATATAAAGAAAAAATATCACTTGATAAAATTCAGAATTTCAAGTGAACGTTAGAATTTTGGAAAGCTTGTATCTGCCACCATTGGTTTGGCAGCTTCCTAAGCCTTAAGAGATGTTTCTGTTGAAATTGATAGGTGATGTTAACAAATGCATGCTATTTTTGGATCTAGTCTATATAGTATAATGTAATGTGTCAGCTTTTAGACTATGTTAATTACTCAGAAAACCGGTATTTTCCAAGTGAACAATGCATGAGTCTACAAAATTATTCATGGTTAAAGGTTCTATTCCAAGTTCAAGATAGACCAATGAATTTTAATATAAGAGCCTGAAAAGTTGATTGATATGGTTTCAAATTCCTCCTTGCAACTGACTTTTAAGAACTTACAGCCACTTGGATTTTATTTTAGCATCAAAGATTATCCACAATTATCTGAAAAGACTATTAAAAGATTTTCCTCTTCCCAGCTATGTAACTATGTGAGCCTGGATTTACTTTATATGCTTGAACCAGAACACATATCACCACAGATTGGATGTAGAGTATGAGAATTCAGATTCCAGATGAAACCAGATACTAAAGAAATCTGCAAAAACAAATGTAAAACAATTTTACTCTTTTCACTATTTTTTGTTTTGAAAAATAAAGCAATTTTATATTCATAATTCATATTTGTATTAGTACATAGTTTATTATTTTTAAATCAACCAATGAATATTTTAATTTCTTAATTTTAATTTCTAAATGAGTAAATTTTGATTAATACAATAATAAACACAGTACATAAACAAAATCCTTTGAAGTCCTAAATAATTTTTTTTTAGTTTATTAAGAAAGTGAAAGAGTAAAAGAATGGCTACTTTATAGGCAGAGCAGCCGAATCCTCAATAACTTTTAAGAGTGTAACAGGATTCTGGGATCAAAAAGTTGGAGAACCATTGACCTAGAATCTGTGTTGGCATAGAGTTGGCATTCAAAAACTATTTATTGAATGATTTCAATATTTATAAAAGGAAATAAATAATAGAAATTTAATCCCTATTAGATTATACATCATATGTCTGCACATTACAAATAAGATATTGTTGTTTCCATCTGAGTGAATGATGGCTAAAGTAGGTGGTTGTCAAGAAAGAGAGTATCCATCCCAAATTTGATAGAGTATTTTTGTTTGTTTGTTTGTTTGTTTATGGTTTTTTTTTTTTTTTTTTTTTGGAGACAGAGTCTCACTCTGTCACCTGGGCTGGAGTGCAGTGGCACAGTCTTGGTTCACTACAGCCTCCGTCTCCCAGGTTCAAGCAATTCTCTTGCCTCAGCCTCCTGAACAGCTGGGATTACAGGCATATGCCAACAAGCGCAGTTTATTTTGTATTTTTAGTAGAGACAGGGTTTCACCATATTGGCCAGGCTGATCTCAAACTCGTGACCTCAAATGATCTACTCACCTTGGCCTCCCAAAGTGCCGGGATTATAGGCATGAGCCACTGCACCTGGCCAATTTGATGGTCTCAAAAGGAAATCTTCATTTCCCACATACAGCCAAAATCTCAGGTATGTTTAGAGTACAGGAAGTCTGTGGGCTTAAAATAAGTTCTTATAGGCCTGGCCTGGTCCAGTGTGTTTTTTACTTGTTGCCAAGGGACATTTAGAAGAAGGAAGAATTTCAGCACAGTCTCTGAAAGTTAATAAATTCATATCCATGCTCTACCTGTCAGATTGACTAAAGACATGAAGAGAAATGCTATTTGAACAGGAAGTCTGTTTTGGAAGCCCAGACTTTTGAAGTCTGTCTTTAATGAAGATGTATAAAATCAAATTCATAGTCAGAAGCACCAAGCTGACCCTCTTCCTCAAGCTCCCCTCTGAAGCCAGGGCATGATAACCAGAGAGAAGCAGAAAAACTGAGATGACTGGGGACCCATTAGCCATGCCAATATTGTAAAGGCTAAAATTAAGCAGCAGGAAATGAGCATTCTGAAGAGTAAGGCTGGGAGATGATGATGGGGCTTTCTGTAGAACAGTTTCGAGAGGCGGCCCTGAGACTTTCCACAGCTTTAAAGCAAGCTTACTCAATTGGCTAGCCAGATTTTGAATAGTTTTGACTGGCTCTCATAAGGAAACTACAGAAGGTTTACTTCAAATTTTATAACAAGAAGAATGCTTATATTTGAATTACAGCAACATCTTGATTAACTAGAACTGAAGCAACAAGAGCTTTCAATTAGACACATTATTCCTACATTTAAATTAAAAATTGAAGTGAGAAGAAAACCAAGTGGCATAAACAATTGACTAAGGGCGAGAGGACTACTTGCAGAGTGTATCCAGGGTTAAACATTCTTTCAGTTCAATCTTCTGTACTTTCAAAGTTCACTTGCACCCGATGCAATAGTAACTATGGCTCCAAATGATGATTCAGAGGCATTGAAGATTCCAGTAACTCACCAATTCCTCGTGCATTTTGGAAAATCACTGGACACAATTTATTATTTAAAAGTTTGCATCATGTACGAGAACTTGGATAACCTGGAAGTCTATTAAGTAGTCTTACAAAACTCGACTACAATCTACTGTAACATATTCCCCTGGTGTAACACACTCACACTGCTAGCCACTATCAAGTAACAAGTTGTTGCTTACTGATAATGGCTAAAATATTGAAGATGGATACGAAATTATTTTTATTATAATAAAACCGACAATTTTTAAAAATTTTAAATGTAACATGCCTTCCTTTTTTCCTTTTTCTTTCTACATACTTGACTTTCCATTTACTGGCCCCATTCATCCATTTTCTGGGGGAGTAGGGCTATTATAAAGGAGTACACTGCTAAAGATGAGGGTGATACTAATAAAAAATAAGACTTCAGAACTAGAAAAAAGGTGTGAAACTTGAGTGTTTGTTTAGAGGAAGATTTTCTAATCTCTGTCTCTCTTTTAGCCTGGGTCATTCCTGGAAGACCCGGCTTTAAGACTTCTTCTGTAAGGTGGTAAGGATACCCCATCTATGTGATAGGAGCCTATCAGTTCATTATAGTCCATGATGAAAAAAGGTACTAAATAAAAGTTACATTGCTCTTCCCATATACCCAGACATCAACCTCAGGAAAAGAGAAGACAGGTACATTGTATGTCCTCACATTCTCTTTTCTCATCTTTGGACTGGAGAAAGGAAAGTATATTAGAAAAGCAGAGATAATCTTGAAGGAAAAAAAGAGGGTATTCTGTTTTTAAGTCACAGACTTTACCTTAGGCTTGACAGGGCAGTGTTGTCAGACTGAAGGTGGCCCTGAATTGAGATTATTTGAAGTTGCCTTCTGTTCCCATTTAGGGTAAAAGGTGGAATTGAGAGCCAATAGGCTAGTGGTTGGTCTGATCTATGGGTGATGGGTGTACTAGTCAGGGTTAGTGTAACCAGGGAAGCAAGACCAATAGGAGGTATAGATATGAAGAAATTTATTATGGAAACAAATATAAAGATCAAGACGTCTAACAATCTACTCTTTGCAGGCAGGTGAAAACCAGGAAAGCCACTGGTGTGATTCAGTCCCACTCCAAAGGCCTGAGAACCAGAAGCCTTGACATTGAAGGTCAGGGGAAGGTGGATGTCCCAGTTCAAGAAGAGACAGTAAATTCACCCTCCCTACACCTTTTTGTTTTACAAGGCCCTCAACAGATTGGACAATGGGAGTCACCTTGGTGAGAGAGATCCTCTTTTCTCAGTCAGTAGCAACTCAGTTGCTAATGTCTTCTCCCTTCCAGAGGTTTCCTCACAGACACACCCAGAAATAATGTTTTACCAACTGTATAGGTATCTCTTAGCTCAGTCAAGCTGTCATAAAATTAACCATCACGGTGGGTAAAATGATTCTGTAGCAGAAGATAGGTGGGACATTTTACCAGGAGAAAAAGAGGAAGCCAGTGCTGAAATGGGAGGAATAGACAATTCTCCCCGAGAGTACTGGCTAGGTCTAAGAATGGTTAGCATTAGAAGCCAGCAAGTGCCTAGCTTTCAGACAAAAAAAACCATCACCCTAGAGATCAGGAATGCCAAAGATACCATCTCCCAAAGTCTCTGAACCTACCACCTTTCACAAGGTCACATGAGCCACATACCCCGACCCCATATACCCAGATGCCATCTTACAGAAGAATCAGGGAAATGATCAGATCACTGAGACACTGAGCACCATCAAAAAGAACTATTTTAGTGATCAGATCTCACTAAAGTTTTAAAGTATGTAACTAGGACTAAAAGTTATTCCCCCACCTGCTATCAGAAGGCAGATAAGAATTAGTTATAGATAAAATAATAAAATTGCATTTCCTTTCCACTTTCAAATTGTTGGGTGAGTAAATTTGTGGCCAGCTACACATGAGAGTTCTATTAGGGTTTCTGGATCAATGGCTATCCTGCCTCTGTGTAGATTAATAAATGCTCAAACTAAATTTAGGAAAGTATACCAGGCCAAAGTCAGAAACAGATGTAGAATAATCAGCAGATGGGAGGAACAAGACAATTTATCCTGAGGCCCTTTCTTGACTTCTGAAATTTTTAAAAGATGAATTGTTCCTTCAGAAAAGAAAGTCCAATTGCAGCTGGAACTCAGACCATTAATTCACTGGCCTGGGACTTCTGAGACACCTTGGAGGAAGAGATGGGACTTCATAACAAGTTCAGAAAGCATGTTGGTAGTAATGCAGACATTGGGAGAAATGTTTAAAAAGCCCATGGGAGGCAGGATGGGAGAACACTGGTTCCACAAGAGTTATTTCAGCTAGTACCACTTCCTCTCCTATGCCAGCAGGCAGGAGCCATTCAGGATGGTGGGGAGGGGAACATGATGGATGTTTGAGTTGAATTATCAATCAGTGCTTGCCATAACAAACCAGCTGCTCACTCCCAGCTGCATAGGACCCACTCATGATTTGGTTCTGCATAGGGACACTCGTTGCGCTGGTGACAGAGCTCCTTGGGGACTCCTGGAGTCTGTGTTAGGGGTGAATCAAGCCTCTTTGGGGATTGAGTTACGGCACCTAGTGGCAGGAGGTGAGATTTCATCAGTACCGAAGGTTACCAAGGCAGAATTTGAGGGCTTGAAGAGGGGAGAGAAAAACTGATTTGAGAGAGACCTGATCCCAAACTCACTTGAAAAAAAGTGACACTTAGATATAAGTAAAAGATGTTAATGGGTATGTAAAACTTTACCAAGGAGAAAGTGAAATGGGGACAATAATAGACTTTGCTGTTTTGCTTTTACCAGTATGTGTATGGCTCAGTGTATCAATCTGCAGAGAATTGAGGAAAAATTAGGAATGCTGCAATTAGAATGCAAAAAAGCACATTAATAATTTTCAAAATTGATCCCTTTTATAATAGCCTCTGTCTTATTAATTTGCATAGCAATGTGTTTTCTGGAGTGCGGGAGGGACAGCGTTGGAGTCTCAGCTGTGAATTATACACATCCTACAATAGAGCTGTATCTCACAGGGCTTTTTCTTGGCACATTTCAGGGCATTTGTCAAAAACATAAGTGATACCCACTATGTGTGCTTTGGCAGGAAAACGATTGAGAACAACTGCTTTAAACCACAAACCTGTAGCGTGGATAATAAGCAGCTTGAAGGGGCACAGGGGAGCGGGGGAACAGGGGAGCCTAAACCTGACCTGGGTGATATTGGGAAAGTTTCTCCACCTCTCTGAGATTCAGTTTTCCCTTCTATGGAGGGAGAAAATTGAAGGTGATTTCTACAGGAACTTACAGAGAGAAGAATTGTGATTCTCCCATGCTCCAGGACACAGGGTTGAGTCCCCTTACCAGCCTCCAAGTATACCGGACTGGACACGCCAGTGTGTAGGGTGGTCTTCAGGCCTGAGAAAGGCTGCAGTAGGGTTGTTGAGGATCGTCTGGGAGGAGGGTCACTTTGCCATGTGCCTTCCTTTCCTTCTCTGTTTTCTTATTACTTTCTTCCACCTCCCCACAAACACCACAAAATATGCAAGATGCTCCCCATTATCAAAAAGTGCTTTCAGTTAAGCTAATACCAGCAATTTATCCTTTGGTGGCCCCAAATCTCCGCCCCAAAAGAGGGGTTTGGTTGCCACTCGCTGCATCCATTGCCCCACATAACAATATGCTTTTAGGCTTTGTTCGCTCTGTCAACACATACCCTCTGTTGCCTCTCACCAAGCCCCTAATCTCCTCATATCCTCTTCCTGGTGAACTTTGTCCATCCTTTAAGACACATCTCACATAAATGCCACCCTTCCTGTTACAGGTGTTGAAGCCTTGACTCCCAGGCAGAGTTATTTGCTCCCCCTCTTGGTTCTGGCAGCATTTACGGGCTTGCCAATCCCCACACAGCTCCCCTAACAGTGGCCAGGTCTTTGCCTAGTTGGCTTCTAGAGAATCCTCCTTGCACACATTATCTCCCCAGCAAGGCCTTCCTTGAGCAGTGCAGGCTTCGAGTCTCCTTTCTCTGTTATTCACTGACCCTGTGTTAATTTCTTCATAGCACCTGGGACCCTGCAGTTATTGTATTGGTATATTTGTTTCATGTTTGCTGTCTGTGTCTTCCCATGAGAGAGGAAGCTTGTCTCATTCTATGCAGTTTTGCTGTCACCTAGAACAGAGTCTGGTACACTGTCAGGGTTGATAACTATTGTCAGATGAACAAATCTTGTGTGTTCCTTAAGAGCTTCTCATGTTTTCTCTCTCTCTCTCTCTCTCTCTCTCTCTCTCTGTCTCTGTCTCCTTCTTGTACTCATATTCAGCTGTGTTCTCCACACTAGTCAGGGACTTGGTACATATCAGATATCTGATGAGGGAATAAGTGAATGAAGAGTAAGACTCCTTTCTACTTATATTATTAAGAAAAGTTTTGTCCAATTTTAAGCATTTGTGAGTGGCTGGAGAAGGAGCTACTCTAATGTCCCTGAAAATGTTTATCCAGAGACTTCCACCTGCTCTTCCCGTGGTTAGTGCAGGTCACTTGGGGCCAGAAGTCATATTCGAAATACGTAAGGACTGCTATGGCAGCTTCCGCTCATGACTCTTATTTCAGCAGAACACTGGAGTGGCTTTTAGAGTAAGGCATCAACTCTTCAATGGCCAGATTCTAGAATGTTCCAGGGGCTCCAGGATAGTGGGTGGGGTCCTAAGGCATTGTGCAGGAACCTTGGAGCAGTTGCTTTACCAAGATATGCAGACATCTTTAAATATTTTCATAATCACTACCTCTCCATCCTGGCTCTTGGCTGAATGTTAGCCTGGCCTGGTGCCCTTGCAGGGAAGAGGGCCTTCCTGGGAGAGTGTTCACAGATACAGCCTGTGGGGTTCAGCCCTGTAGGGATGTGCAGCAGGAGCAATTAAGTTAACAAAGCACAGAGCAGTTAGGAATGGGGAGACCACAGATAGCCCCTGCACTTACAGCTCAGGGGACTGCTTCGTGGAATGACAGGTATTTGATGTACTGGGTGCTCTGGAGGACCTGAAAAGTGAGGCTGGAAAGGAAGTTTCCAGCTGACAGCAGCCCTGCAGCTAAAAGTCTGTTCTGTCTGCCTGTAGAGAAGAGAATGAGCTGGACCTTAGATGCAGAGTCCCAGGCTACCACCACACTCCCAGATCCACTGAAACAACCCTTCACTGTGAAGGTGGGTTTGAAGGCCTAGGGAGGAAAAAGGGTTTCCCTAGCTGCTGGGTAGCAGAGTTTCTACTGGTCTCCAGATCTTTAAGGTAAAGATGAAAAGCACAGGCTTTGCAATCAGCTAAACTTGGCCTGCAATTTGGTTCTGCTACATGGTCACCATGTGTCACTGAGCAATCATTTTCTCTCTGAGCCTCAGTCTCCTTGTCTGTAGAATGAGAACAGTTGTATCTGCCTCAAGTCATGCTTGAAATTCCCTAAACACAATGACTGGTACACCATAAAGACACAGAGAGTGTGTATTATCACTAATATGACTAATATTATTATGTCCTTTCCAGTTTGAGCATACTTTGATTGGCTTAATCTGAATGCTGAATTTATTCAATGAGACCTCGAACCTAAATATTTGTCTCTCGATCCTCTGATTCCTATTTCTAGTTCAGCTACATGTTGCCTTGCTACCAAATTTCCCAAAGAACAGCTGACTTGACCAGGGTAACCTGCTGTTACCTAGAATTAGTAGATCTTTAACATCGTGCTTTGAGAAAAGGTTACTCCTTTCAGCAGTTTTCTGATGAAGTAGAAGGTTAGCCAGAAAAACTGGTCAGAGTCTTGTTGACAAATCTGATGATCCTTTCCCATTTTGATGAAGCATGGGCTGGGGAATGCAGTCGAATCGTGATGATTCTGAATCTGCAGTGCTGAGGGGTAGGTACTCTGAACGTAAAGTCTTACCATCCTACCAACATTCTGCAGAACTCTTGCCCTATAGATAGGATCCCAGAAACAACATTTAATAAACATTGTTTGATAAACATTGTGTGTCAAACCCTGACACCAGCTGGTTCCTTGCCTTTCTTTTTTTCTTTAGGCTAAAAGTAAAAAAAAAAAAAAAAAAAAAAAGAAGAAAAAGATATAGTTAGCTAAGGGCTATTTATTGCTTATTGGACTTTAGTTACTTAAGAGGCATGTCATCTTTCAAACCAGACAGACCACCCCTTGCCTCCTTTGTCTGAATTAACCTGAAAGAAGGAAAGATATTCTGTTTTTTTTTCCACTTGATTTCCAACATGTGTTGGCCTGAGTTTCAGTGGTTTGTGAACCACACCCTCTGTGCCTGTACTCCAGGCTCTGGGTGAGAGATTCTGGAATCCACCTAAAACAGCATTTTTTTTGGTCCTAGCTAACAAGAAGGTGAATGTTTCTATTGTTCAGCCATGCAATTGTCCATATTGCTGAAAAAGACTTGTCCTGCTTGCCATTGAGGATGTCTGTGGATTGATATTTTACGGAAGATGCTAGAATAAATGAAGGGAAGAGGTGAGGCATCAGGAGGTGAGGAGGGCACCATGCATGAAGGGAGGATGGTGTCTCGTGGGCACCCCCGACAGAAGTGCTTGGCTGAAGACAGCTTGCAGTGCAAGCACGAAGCACGAGGTTTCACTCTTGGCCTAAGAAAACCTTTGCAGGGGCCTAAATAAAACTTTTTAACTTGAAAAACTTGTAATGAGCAGTAATGAGTTCCAGCTGTGTGGCAGAGCAAATTCCTAATTCCAAATAGCTTCCCTAGAAAGAAACAATCACATTCGTCCCTTCCTCCTTAACTCTTTCATCACTGGGGAAGAGACACACTCAAGCCTGTTCCTGGGTGTTGAGGAGGTGGAACAGGTGGAGTGGCCTCTGCCGGGTGGGCCCGGAGCATGTTGTGGTCTTCCCTGTTTGATCAGATCTCTGAGACGGGCCAAGGTTCTGCTGTCACTGCTTCTCACAACGCTCTCTATGACAGCCATCATCTAAATCAGGGATTGGTAAACTGCAGCCCACTGGACAAGTCCGGCCTGCTGACTTTTGCCTGTTTTTGTAAATGAAGAGTTATTGGCACACAATCACATTTATTTATTCATATATCTTCTATGGCTGCTTTCCTGCTACAATGGCAGAGTCGTGATAAAGAGACTCTTGCCCACAAAGCCCAAAATATTTACTACCTGGCCTTCTACAGAAAAAGTTTGTACAGCTCTGACCTAAATAAAATTTAAGGTCACATGAGGCTTGCCTATCCCCATCAGTATCAATGCTTTGGTATTTTTTCATTGTAGAATTAGGTGAACAACAAATACCTTCAGAAATCATAGAGCCCAAGCTATTTCATGTATGAAACTGAGGTGTACAAAGTGATTTGCCCAGAGTTAAGTTAATGGTAGAGCTGAGGTTGGTATAGTGTCCCCCTGAATCTCAGGTCAGTACCATTTCCACCATATGAGCTGCTTCTCAAACAAGGAAGCTAATCTCCCCCGAAAATGGGCCAAAGTGACAGATCTTTGCTTTCCATGATCAATAGCAAAATACCTACAGTGAACTGGATTTTACTAGGAAAATTTTATTAAGATCTTTTTGCTATGTATTAGACATACTCTAGTGTTGGCTAAAACATGTTCTGTAACTTATGTGTATGTAATGATCTGGTATTTTAGTGGTTGAGTGTTTGTATCTAATGATTAAACAATTAACTGATTATGTAACCCAGGACAGAGGCAAAAAAAAAAAAATACTCCCTGCTCGTTTGATTAGACCCTATGAACAGTGGCAAGAACTTGCATGGTGAGTTTAAGGGCTGTTACACTTATGTACAGAATAAGTTCGGTTTTCAATTAAGTTTTAATTAGATTTCTTCAAATAATCTCCCAAGGATACTTTTTTTGGCTCTGGCCGAATAGATCAAAAGTTCCAAGAGGGCAAGTAACAGATATTTTGAAATTTGTGTATTCTTTCCAGCTTTTCTGGAACTTTAGCAACACGATAACACAATAGCATAAACTCACAATGAACTGAAATTGATCTACACCGGAGCTCAAATAACTGAAATTTAGTTTTGGGGTTACTCTTCCCATCACTCAAGTTTCAGAGAAAAGAGCTTCATAGCAACAAAACAAGTACATGAAAATTAGTTTAAAAATTGACAAAGCAACTTCTGGAAAATGTCTCTGGAGTCAGCACAGACATGGGATAGGGAAGATGAGTAATTTCCTAGGGTCCCCATAGTTTGTTAGGTATATGCCCCTTGGGGGACTGGGCGATGGATTCCGGGAAGCAGCCAGAGGGAAAGGCAGAGTAACTAGCTGGAGCTAAAAAAGACCAAAGCTCAATGTTCTTATAGCCAGCCCTGAACCAAACCTCCTCCAGGCTCTGAGGATCGCCTGGCTCATACGCTTGCTCTCATTCAGCCTTTGTCCCACCTCCAGCCCCAAGGCTGAGCATCTGCCAAACTGACCTTCTCAGGGTTCTCCCAAAAGTGTCCATGAAGATGAGAGTAGTGTGTTCTAAGTAGCTGAATTCTATGGGTTCGAGTGCTAGGTTTGTTCTTTATCAGCTGTACAACCTTGAGCAATTTACTGAATCTCTCTGTGCCTTTGTTTCTTCATCTACTAATCGGAATAATAATGGCACCTGTCTCATAGGGTTGTTTTGAGGTTTAAATGAGCAAATTTGTGTCACGTGCTTAGGACACAGACTATTACTCCAGAATTTTGTACTTGCTACTCCTTCAGCCTGGAACACCCTCATGCTACCTCCTAAGAAGGAAAGGGACTTTCTCTGACTCTCTCCATCCTATCGATCAGCTCCCATGCAAGGCTGGGTTATGAATCCTGCCTCTGGGTTCTCATGGAAGACTATGCTACCTGAAAGCATTTTATCTACTCATCTGAATCTCGCATTAGGCTGAACTCCCTGAAAGCAGGAATTTGGTCTTAAGCATCGCAGTGTTAGTGCAATGTTTTGCAGAGGCTATCACTCAAAATCTAGTTTTTAATTTGATGATGCATAATGCATGCTTGCATAAATGAGTCATTATATGAATAAACTAATAAGTAAATGAATAAAAGCCAAATAACTCTCCATATCTTTCATCTAGCTGGATGCTGGATTGTGTCTATATCAAACACCCACCTATCTGGCTTTGAGTAGATCAGAAACATTTTTTAAATGCTTCCTTCCTCAAGATACTTTACGTCCATCTCTTCAATCTCATCAATTCATTCCACAATTATGACAATTATTTAAAAATGTCATAATGCATTGATTTTGTTAGAATGAGGCATTTGACTATCATCTTCTTAAAACTTTAAATAATAGGTATATAAATCTACAGTGCCTTTCTTGTAAATGGGACCCCCAGAGGTTTTGCACTATCCAACCTACGAAAAGATGGTAGCTCTGCCTGTGCTTCCTAGAGCAGGAAACCAGGTGGATATAGTTAAAATAAATTTTTACCTCTAAAATTCAGAAGTCAGACCATCCTGTGAACCAGCTACTTGGTCTTATTTCTGGATATTTTGCTGTGAAGGATTGCAAGGCTAATGGCACACTAAGACTTACCATGGAATCAGTCCTTTCATTTGGTTCGTCTATCCTCCTGAGTCATGCCTGTTCTGAGACATCTGTCAGCTTTTCCTCCCAATGGTGAGATATGCCACGAAAATGGCATTGACTGGAAGCCAAGAGATTTGGGTTTTGTTTCCATTAGCTCTGCCACTGATCAGTTAGGCGATCTTGGGCAAATCTCTTAACTGATCTGAGACTTAGTTTCTCCTTAGAAAATCAAGCGTAAGATAATTTGAAGACCACAAATTCTCTGCAAAAGCAAATTGCTATATTATCATTATCAATCATAAGAATAATAATCACCTTACTCTAATAATAACAGTAACAATACTTCTAATAAACCTACCATAAATGTCACATTTTTAATTGATTGAAATATTCTATAAATATGATGAGATACTAAGTTAGCAAGAATTATTCATTAATAAGTTAGCAAGAATTTGATTATCTACATAGGCCACCCTCAGAACAGAGAGGAAAATCCTGGGAAGGAGTGACACTTGGCAGGTTTTGATTCACGAGAAAGAGGTTAGGAACATGAGATGTCTCCATACCAGAAGAGAAGCAGGGGCACGATAGGAAGGCTCTGGACATGTGCAAGAAAACAGAGGTCTTCTTGTCCTCAAAGTTTGGCACAAGGATTGTTTTCAAACATGATTCAGGGCTTTGGGTTGGCTTCTAATGAATGAAACAAAAGTATGCTGTCCACTAGAGTTTACACATTCATTTGTAAACCAAGCACTGTAGTGACCATATTGGCCTCAAACGGTCAATCTTAACTTTGGTTGAAGGAGAGATGATCAGGAGGGAAATATTTAAATAGAACTTTTCCCCTTAAGATAGAAAGTCTCAGATTCTCATGAAACCTTGCCATATTTTGGGGTTCAGAGAAATGTTGTAACCTTGTAATTAAGATATTTTGAGTGAAGATACTAGAATTGGGAACCCAGATAAAATGTAGCATGATAACATTCCTCCTGGAGGGAATGTTAAGATAACTTGCCCAAAGTCATGCATCAAATTAGTGTGAGAGCCATAACCCCAACCAAGTCATCCCTAATGTATAGATATTAACAAGCCGCATTACTCCAAATATCTGTACACCCATAAGGTATTGACAAGAGCCTCTGCTGAACATCTGTATGCTTCACTAATGGAGGTTTTCTGGATGCCCATATCTAGTTGCTACGCTTGTTACCACAGGCTCTGAGAGCCCCAAGTTTTTCTCTGAGGTTTCTTACCATACAATCAGGGTATAGAATTATGGACTAATAGATGTGGGGAGGCAGCAATAATGAAGACAATGAACATGATGAGCTGAATGATGATGCTGGAAATTCTCCAGTGTTGAGTCTCCAGAACTGCTGCCAAAGGTAGGGCCAGGTGCAGAATTCTGGCTGACTCTCTTCCTTGCCCCTGTTCCCCAGGTATTCTTTGGGAGAGGCATGTCCCACTGAGCAGATGTTCCCTTTCCTATCTAGGTTCACTCTTATACTTACTGGGGCTCGTCACAATGCTGAATGTTGTTTTGCTTTGTTTAAACCATATGCATTTATTTCTACCTACTTAATGCTTGCCCCTGAATCTCAGAGGCTGGAGCCAAGGATCTGCATTTCCCAGGATCCTCTGTCTCCAGGATTGTCTAAATGTGATTTAGTCTAAATATGATTTTCAGTCTGCCAGTAAGATGCAGTAGCATAAGATGTGGAAGGGGAAAGACAGACCAAAGCCATCATTTTCCTCTGGAAGGAGTAGCATGTGATGCCATGCAGACATGCTTTTATAATCATCTCCTGAAATTTACCTGCCTCAGGTCTATGGAGATAACAAGTTTCTGAGCTCTGCAGAGCTTCATAAATGTTATGACTCTTGGCACCCCAGCTTAAAAGTTAATGCTAATCCCTCTAACTTGCCCTTTCAGCCTTTTCAGTGATTTTATAAGGACTTATTACTCAATGTTTAAATCCCCTTTTGCTTGACAGACCTAGTATGATTCCCTTTTATTGGCTGAACTGCCTGATTAAACCAACCTGCCACTAACCATTGTGTTGTGTAACACTGAGCAAGTGACTTTGCATCCTGGGCCTCCACACCCACTTGTCGAGGACCCACAGAATTTCTCTGGTAGCAGAAAGGGATCCAGGTGCTGCTTACAGGCTTGAGTTTATTAGGGGATACTTAGTTTTTGGTAGAAGGCATGCTGGTTGTATTTTCACTCCATGATCAAAGTGGATCCCATCTCACCTATAATCTCGAGAGAAGCTCGTATATCTGCCATATCTAAGTGGAAACTCATTTGACCCTTCCACGGTCAAATGAGTTTCTGTACTTCCCTCTCATCTTCCAACCTGAATAAAAGACACACTCATTTGTGTTAAATTAATACCCCATCCAAATCCTTCCTTAGAAGGTCAGACACTTCTAGCGGGGGGTGGAAATTTGTCAACCATTTCAACCTGTAAGAGTTATAGTGGCCAATGCTGTCAGTGCCCTACCCACACTCCTTCAGCTTCACCACTTCAATGTGCCTCAGGTATTTCCAGCCATAGGTATCTGCATCACTTTACTGGAATGTTTTCCTCCGAAGTCCAGAAAATCCAAGTCTGCCTCTGTGTAAGGAAGTCTGGCTATGCCTGAGAATTAACACTCCTCAAACAAGGACTGTCAAGATGATGTATAAAGACCCCAGCTCTCTTGCCCCTGGATGAGCTAACTCAGAATAGGTGGCATATTTTTCTTACCATTTTTCAGAGTTTTTGCATAAGATTTTTCAACTCAGGTTGCCCGTAGTGGTAGCTGGCTTGTTTGTGAGCCTTGATTGACTGTCTTTCCTTCCCAGCCTCTGTTTCCAAATAGACCCCCGCACTTGGATGCTTGCTCAGAGTCTGCTTCTGAGGAAAGTCAACCTGAGGTAGTTACTTTATCAAAGATTTTTCTTTATGACAGACACTTACACTCAGGGGAATGAGATAGCAGGGATTGTTTTAGATGAAGAGGAAAAGTAAATTCTGGAGTTAGAATTAAGAAGCAGCCTGTGTCAGGGGCTGCAGATTGCTGCGTGGAGGTCCCAAGGAACTGAGGAAAAGCCAGTAGGAGCAGGAAGAAGGGCAAAGAGCATGGGATGCATCTCCATGGCCATCACATATAGAGCTCTGAGCATAGAGCCTGACATGTAACAAGGGCCCAAATGTGTTTGTAGCTCTTTTTGGGTATCTTCATTTTCTTCAGCACTTAGCCTTAGGGATCAGATTATTCATTCATCCTTTCATTCATTGATTCGGTTAACATATTGACTTACTCAACAATGAAATCATTTCTTCGATATATATGTTGTACTAGTAACTGTGCTAGGTGCTAGGATGGGAAGGTGAATAGGACACAGCTCTTGCCTTTAAGACACTTCTGGTCAAAAGGACCAGGAGGGAAAGTGCTCCTCCTCCTCAGTACCAAGGATCCTTCCCAACTCAGACCCACTTGCCTGGGGGCTTTGAAAGGGGTCTTTGCTTGGCTCCAGAAGGGGTCGGCTAGGGTCCACTACACACTGTATTTTGCTTATTTAAAGCAAACAAGTAATTATGTAATGGCAGGAAGCCTCATAAAATGGTTATTTCTATTCCCGGACTGCTCTGGGGTTCCGTCTAATTTATAAACATTGTTTTATGAAAAATTGAGATCATTCTTGGAAGCACCCAGAGAGAATGACCTTTGCTTGTTTTGGTGCTGTGTTTGTGTGTGAGTGTGTACATGGCTATTGTTGCTAAGGAGGCGATAGCCAGCCATGGGTAATGGCTGTCTTTCCATTCTGCACATTTCCTTAGTCAGGGAGGGTGTAACTGACACCCCCTCCCACACCCAGCTCTCCCCAGAAAGACAGAAATGGAGTCAGACCATGGACTCAGCAGTCTAACTGAGTGCCTGGGAAAGGCTGGTTTTTACCACTGACACAGTTAGGACAAGTTCCACCATGCCTTCAGGTGCTTTCAGACCCAGATATGTTGAGGCACATGCCTCAAGTTGTTTCTCAGGGGCTCCTTGTCTAACTCTTTATGAGAATCAGGCATTAATATTAAGCTCTGTTTCTAGGGATCTGCACCCAAGCTTAAGATGGTGGGGAAATGTGCTTTACATGTAGGGAGCAGAGAATCAGATTCCAGTGAATCTTAGGAGTGCCTAGTCCCAGGAATAATTTGGCAAAGGATCGAAAAGTGAAACGTTAGAGTCACTTTCCAACTCTTTCACTTAACTTGCTGTGTTGCCCTGGACACATCACTTAACCTCTCTGTGCCCCAGGTTTTTCAAATAGTAAAAACATCTGTATCATATTTTATAAAATAAATCAACACGTATTTGTAATGTATACACAATACATGGCAGGTAGCCCCTGATAGGCATTTGGTTAGGCTCTTTCCTTGGTGTGAAATATCCGTTCCTCAAATATCTGCCTAGATCTCCCCACTTCATTAAGTTTTTGCTCAAATGTCACCTCTGTCTAGAAGTCTTGCCTGCTCAGCCCCTTCTTAAAGAGCAACCTTTTCTTTCTTTTTTCTCTATCCCCTTCTCTGCTATCCTTTTATTCTTAGCACTTACCGTTACCTAAAATTATGTCATGTATATCTTTTTATTTAACTGGTTTGTTTTTATTTTCTGTTTTCCCTAGCTAGGATGTACGTACCATAGGGGCAAAGGTGGCTTTTCACCATTGCATTGAAAATGCACATGATGATGCCAGGCACATAATAGGTACTCAGTACATGTTAGTCAAATTGACTGATTATCTGTACACTCTCCCAGAGTGTGTACTCTGAACTAATTTAGCAATTGGAAATCCCAGATTAAGCTTAAATGTTCAAAAAATGCCACTATCAGAATTGCCAGACTTGGTTAGGCTTGTGATTGAAACAATCCACATTTTCTCTTAGTAGCCAGAGAGGTCACTTTCTTTCTGTATCTTTCATCCCCTTCTCTGCAGTTCTTCCCAACAGTTTTTCCTTAGCCCTGGACTGTTTTGTAAGTGAATCTTTTGACTCTGGGATCACTTTTTTTCTCTTTGTATGGACCTAAGGCTCTGCAGTGGGGAGGCTTCCTGCTGCGGCTCCTCGGAAAGCCTTTGGAGGAGGTTGTCATGGGCTACACAGCTTCCCTGGGGCTTTGCTGGAGCTCTCACTTCTATGAGGTAATTAATGTGGCCCTCACACACAGCCAGAGCACACACGAGCTAATTTGGAGAACAAATTCTGAAAAGGTTGATGTAATTGGTCCCAGAGGTCCCTGGGTGGGGTCAGAAGGAGAAGACAGCCTTTTCACTGACTGGCATGGCTTCACTCTGCAAAAACAAGAATTGGCTAATAAGAAGACAGTCACATACACTCATGAATTATCAGTGTGGATGGTAACCCCACTGGCTCTATAGGGCCACAGATGCTCCTGCAGGGGCTGTGCTGAGTAAGAGGTAAAAATAAAAAAGCAGAAATGCATGGAGGTGAAGTGGCTTACCCAACATCACACGGCACGTGAGTGGCACAGCTGGGATTGAAGCCTAGTTTGCCTCTTCCTGAGCTAGACTGTAAGCAAATTTAAGACAAGGACTGAGTCTAACTTGCTCATCCTAGATTCCTCAGCACCTAGGACAGTGCCTGGCACTGACAGATGTAGAACAGTCCATCCACCATTTTGACCTAACATATAGGAAAAGAAGCTAGAGAAGCAGAGAGAACAGAGTCCCAGGTGGCTTCTGTGGTTATCCCTGAACTTTCACCAAGCAAGCTTTTCCGTGTCTGTCCTCAGTGCCTCCTTCACTGTTGTCTCCGGTGCCTAGACTTTTTTACAGTTGCCTAGATTTCTAGACAGAGGTGACATTTGAGCAAAAACTTAAGTGAAGGGAAGGGGGGTAGATCTAGGCATTTTATCTCCACAGTTCTTCTAAGAGAAATTTGGAATATTTGATCCAATGGCATTGGTGAGGAAAGAATCTAAGTATTATTGTTTCTCCATTTTAGGGTCATTAAAAAAAAAAAAAAAAAAGGAAAAAGAAACCGCTTTTGGACTTACTATAGCCACATTGGGTCAACAGGTCAATGGAATCCAATTAATCAATTCACTGAAAACAAATTGCCTAGCTGAACTGACTAGAGCCATATAGCTAAATATATCACCAGAAAGAGGGAAAGTGATAGTTAGCATTGTTGGGGCAAAATGTGGATTCCTGGATTTGAAGCCCAGAGGTTCTAATTCAGTAGATGTGAGGTCTGACCTGTGAATCTGGATTTTAGCAAGCATCCTGATGAACCAGATGCAGGTGATTCAGGGCCTTTATATGACATTGGGTGCATAAGCCCTCATGTGGGAAGTAAGAGATAAAAATTCTAGTTGGGAAACACCTCTATGTAGCTACGGGAACTTATCACTTGGCCTTCTTGGACATGACTTTCTCAACTAGGCAATGAACACATCATCCAGGGCTTGCAAACTGGCAGCTTGGTGACCTCACATAGCTTCCAGAAGGGTGTTTTATTGCCATTTTGTTCGGCACTTTAGGCACTCTTTTTTTTGTATGGCCATAAAATCTATCAAGCAAGTATGTTAATGTCAACCCTATTTGACATTCCAAATTAAATATAATATAAATTAGTTACAAAATACTTAAATTGCAGTTGGTTGGTTTAGCATGTTACATTTTGTAGTTATCTAATTAAATGTTACTTTTGATTTTATAATTTACCTTTTATGTTTTGGAACCAAAATTTTTTTTTAAGGTTCAACCATTTCTAGAAGTTCTAAAAATAACTTAGGGCCTAGATAACGTCTTTAGTTTTTCTCAGAGTTGAAATTGCTCTAATTTTGTTAATCTAAGGGAGTATTTTAACAGGCAATAAAACTATTTAGGAGTTAGCTTGATGAGAATATAAGCAGCTTAGCCTCTAGGATCTTGTATACCATCCATTTCATTCCATCCAATTCTTATTACCTGTCTGACCCTGGACTTGTTGCCTATTGTCTATCATGGGATCTACACTTAGAAGGTAGAGAAAAAGATAACACAAAGGAAGATATTTTGTGAACATATTGATCATGACCAATTACAAGACTAATTATGAAACAATGTTCAAGCCATTTTATTAAAATATAGGCAAAAATTGTGACTTCCTCTATAAAGAAAAGGAGTCAAATGTAAGTGAGTTTCTCCAAAGGTTCTTTAAAAGACAGAATTCTGAGCAGAAGGTCTGCTACCCTACAGGGCTCCCCTTTCCATTGTGTAGGCCACTGGCCCCCCATGGTCATTTGCACTTAGATTTAGATGAGGTAAAATAAAATAAATGTAAAAACTCAGTTCTTTAGGCATAGTAGAGACATTTCAAGTGCTCAGTGATCACGTGTAACTAGAAGCTACTGAATTAGACAATGCTGTTGTAGAATATTTCCTCCATCATAGTAAGTTCAGTGGATAGTACTGCTGTAGGGCTGGTCTCTTGCTCTTATCAAATAATCTGCTGATTCACATTTTGTTGAAACAGATTTAGTCATCTGTGTTTCAATTTCTATGTCTAATGACAATATAAAAGAATGTTTAGTGCCATGAGTAATCAATGGAATGATGAAATATTCTTTAATAAAGTGGACTTTGTAGTACATTAATATGCATTTTTCTTGTTGGAAGCACAAGAAGAGTTTTTTAAAATTCAAAATTGATTTCTAAATTGCCACCCAAGGTCGGGTGTAGCGGTTCACACCTGTAATCACAGCACTATGGGAGGCCAAGGTGAGATGGTCACTTCAGCCCAGGAGCTCGAGATCAACCTGGGCAACACAGGGAGACCCCTATCTCTACAAATAATAACAAAAATTACCTGGGCATGGTGGTGCGCACCTGTGGTCCCAGCTACGCGAGAGGCTGAGTCTAGGAAGTTGAGGATGCATGAGCTGTGATTGCACCACCACACTCCAGCCTTGGTGACAGAGTGAGACTCTGTCTCAAAAAAATAAAAATAAAAATAAAAAGCCACCCAAGCTAATGTTAAATCAAAGCTGCAATACAGGTGGTCATAAAGAAAATATTCCATATAATAAACATCCTTTTGGTTTGATAATTTAAATAAGGGGTATTTGATATTTTTGTTACAGTTATCATACAGAACTAAGAAAGAAATCTGGTAATTAAACTAGGTCATCTGTTTATTTAATTATTGAATTAAAACACAAGAAAAAGAACAACTGGTATTTTTAGAACAATCTACAAAAAGAGTTTGACATTGTAACTCAAATTAGAGATAGATATATTTCATGTCTAACTTTTACTCTTATTCTTCAACTTTGTTTTCATCTTCTTTAACTCAATTTTAATTCCCCCTTTTCCTTTTTTTCCAACACTGACAAGTTCTTAATTCTTTTTTTTTTTTTTTTTTTTTTTTTTTTTGAGACGGAGTTTCGCTCTTGTTACCCAGGCTGGAGTGCAATGGCACGATCTCGGCTCACCGCGACCTCCGCCTCCTGGGTTCAGGCAATTCTCCTGCCTCAGCCTCCTGAGTAGCTGGGATTACAGGCATGTGCCACCATGCCCAGCTATTTTTTTTTGTATTTTTAGTAGAGACGGGGTTTCACCATGTTGACCAGGATGGTCTCGATCTCTCAGCCTCGTGATCCACCCGCCTTGGCCTCCCAAAGTGCTGGGATTACAGGCTTGAGCCACTGCGCCCGGCCAAGTTCTTAATTCTTTAGAAAATCATTTCCAAAGAATGGTACACGTACCACTTTAGATGGAATAAAGCTAATATATTACTTTAAAATGTATATCTTAGAAAAATATAATTATGTCTTCAAAATCATGAATTCTCAAATATTAAGGTTTTAAAACATAAATTTAAGCAAAGATATAAGAAAATTTAAAGAAAATGCTAGATAAATAACAGTAGTGGCATCTTGATAGAAGAAAAATCATGAAGTTAGTATGTTAAGAACTGAAATTTAGAAAATATTGCTTAAGGTAACCATCAGTATTACCTGGCATCAACCCCCTGGCACATGATCCCTTAATTGTTTTAGATTTATTCTAAAAAGGCCTTGTGTTGGCCACAGGAATCGTGCTTGTTCCAGTTGTAATACTCCAGCATTGTTTATAATCTCAGTCTTATTTTTGAACTTCCATGAAAAGGTGAGCATTTTCCCTATCTCCCCAACACATTCCACACCATAGTTAGCTTCCCTGCTGGACCTGTAGCTTTTTATTCTTACCTGTCTGCCATATACCTTTTTCTTCCTGAGAAGTCCCTATTCAATTCTAACTGGTATTGTACCTACTTCAAATATACTGAATAGTCTTCGTTTAGTGGCATTTGCTTTGAGAACTGAGATTAACATGATAAGAGTTTTTCCATCAAATCAAAATTTAACCATTACCTGTTCTGTTATATAATGGGCCTGTGGACTTAAATTTTTAGTTATATTTTAAAGAGGGGTGGCATAAAGCCATTGCTTTATTGAAGCATTTATCGGAGTATCCCATTTCATACTTGGCCTCTATATTAATCAGAAGGAATAAAAGCGTTCCAAAGCCAAATACATTTGGGAAACATTGAATGTTAAATTCCCCCTCTTGCAGTCTCCCATTATAAGGCATTATGGTGTCATGATTAAACATGCAAGTTCTGTAACTAATGGTCCAAACGCGAAACTCACCCACCACTTATAAGCTCTGTGCCTCTGTTTCCTCATTTGTAAAAATTAGTGCCTAATTTGTAAACAATTAGTGCCTACCTCATAGAGTTATTGCCAAGATTAAATAGGCCATTTAATGTGTGGGTAATGCACTTTGTACAGAGCCAGTCACAGAGCAAGTATGCCATAGTGTTTTCTACCACAAAAGTATATTATGTCAGGTGCAATGGCTCACTCCTGTAATCACAGCACTTTCAGAGGCTGACGCTGATGGATCTTCTGAGGTCAGGAACTTGAGACCAGCCTGGCCAATGTGGTGAAACCCCTATCTCTACTAAAATAAAAAAAAAGCTGGACATGGTGGCACTTGCCTGTAGTCCCAGCTACTCAAAGGCTGAGGCAGGAGGATCACTTGAACCTGGCAGGAGAATAACTTGAACTGCAAGGTTTGCAGGGAGGCAAGATTGCACCACCAAACTCCAGCCTGGGCAAAAGAGCGAGTCGAGTCTCTGTAATAACAACAACAACAGCAACAACAACAACAACAACAACAACAGTATATTAAACATTGTGAGAAGTTCTGCAGGTTAAAAACCTGTTTAACCTTGTTCAACCCTAATTTATTTGATTTTGGAAGCATCCTGCGAGTATAAGTCTTTAGAATATTCATGGATTCATAATTTGGAAGGCTTGTGTTTGAAAGTCAGGAGCTCAGAAAACCAGCTGCTTCCTTCGAGGTACTTTCCTGTGTGAGAGTCTGCTGCCCCCAGGTGGACAGAAAGAACTTGGCCAGAAACCCAGAGTCTGCCCTGCCAAGCTCCCCACAGGTGGAATTAAGAAAAAGTAGAGCAAATAAGTGAGGCCGGAGTTGCTGAGCAGCAGTGAGTGCCTTTGATTAGGTGAAGCAGAAGTAAGGATGTATCGGAAAGGCACCAAGGAGCTTGGCTCCCAGTGCCAATGTGTCTAAGGAATGGAAGCAGAAAAGCTCAAGCCTCCTCAGCAGCAGAAATTCACAAGCTCTCTGTAATGCATCATTAACACTATTCATTTCTAATGACAGTTTTTGTATCTCTGTGTTTACAGTCAGACAGAAGGGACCTGATTGGCTAAACTGAAATGAGATGTGCACTGAATATTTCTGATTTGCCTCTCCGGGCCCATTCTTCTTTCTTCCCCACTCTTGTCTACTCTGCTCTGAGCCCCAGGCAGGTCAGCTTGAATGGAAAGAGTCATGTGCCCTTTGCCTTCTGACTTCCAGTTGGGCTCAGCCAATGGAGAGTGCTGCAGGAGATCAGAAGAAAAGAGGAAAGTGACTGGGGTATTTATTCCCCTAGCTCCTTCCCTGCTGGGCCATGTGGCCTGGCTACCTCCCTCCACTCAAGGCGATAGCTCCTGTCAAAGGTCTTTCTTTCCATTTAAGGCCACTTAGGGCTCGTGTATTGCCTATTTCTTTTAGATTTCCTTACAACTTGCCCATTGCTTGTATCCAGTCCCCATAATGAATTCCTCCCAATTTACTCAATTTGAGTATCCCTTCTGTTCCTGCTGGGTCCTGATAGATAATAGAGAACTACCACAGAATCCATCAGGCAATTACTCAGTGTCTCTGCACTACACTTCCTCAGCTAAAAAATAGGTCAATACTTCATAGGGTTACAGTAAGGCTTAAGTGGGTTAATATATGTAAAGCTTGGCACATTAAAAAACCCTTAACAAACCTAGGCTATTATTATCAGCATTTTGTCCTTGCAATGAGGACATTAAATGTATTTTTATAAATGTGATTAAAAATGTTATTTTTGTAAGAGACTTCACATAAGCACTTATCAAACTCAGTAAAGATTCATGTGTGACCAAGTGTCTCCATTTGGGCCAGGAGAAAGTGAGATTATAGTTGTTCTGGTAGCCTTCTCGGGGTAGGTAGGTAGGAGGTTTCTGAACTAATTGTATGGATTGACTTACGTTAACTTCTTAGAGAGGGGCTGTGAGCAGCTTCTGCCCACTGATCACTCCCAACCACTGAACCCAACAGTGATGAGAGTCCATCTTCAGATGAGCACTAAAGGTACACACTGCCTTCTCTTCATGGAGCAACCCTACCTGATGGCCCATCCTGCATGATTACAAATATTCCCTTTAAAAATGTCTCCTTCCAAGAAAAGCTCTGGACCCCAGAATACCGCATACAGGTTTACTTACTCTTCACAACCCAAAACCAGATTCACAATGTCTGCCCTTAACTTCTATATTCTAGACCTGTGGTGTCCTAGAAGGGAAGAGACTTGCTGAGAAGGCTCCATTTTGGGACATGGCCTGATTTGTTTAGCAAGGGATTTTGTTTTTTTGAGTTTTATTTGTTTTCCCCCCAAGATAAGAAGTTACCACAGTCCTAAGATTGAAAAGTATCATTAAAGGTAGGCAACGTAGCTTTGTTAAAAAAGCATGACGTCTGAAGCCAGAGACACCTGGGTTTGAATACTAATTTGGTCATTTATTATTAGCTGGATGACCTTGGGAAAGCTACTTATCATCTCTGGGCTGAAGGATTGTTATCAGTAAATTGGGGGATACATCTTGTTTTTGTAGGATTCTTGTGAAGATTACAAGAAAATAGAAACTGCCTGACAAGTTACCTGACACGATCATTAAAGAGTGGCTATTACTGGCAGAAATAGTAGTCATTTTCAGTGTTAAAGTCCTTGCCTGTCATGCAGAGATACTCCAGAGCATCTCATAGACCCATAGATTCTGGATTGGGAGGGGCCAAAATAACCAGTTACTTCAATAACCTTGCCAGGCACTGCATTTCACACCTGTTATCCCAGCACTTTGGGAGGCAGAGGCAGGTGGATCATGAGGGCAGGAGTTCAAGACCAGCCTGATCAACTATGGTGAATCTCATTTCTACTAAAAATACAAAAATTAGTAGGGCGTGGTGGCAGGTGCTTGTAATCCCAGCTACTCGGGAGGCTGAGGCAGAGAATTGCTCGAACTCGGGAGGCAGAGTTTACAGTGAGCCAAGATTCCACCACTGTACTCCAGCCTGGGCGACAGAACAAGACTCTATCTCAAAAGCAAACAAAACAAAACAAAAAACCGGAAACAAGCAAACAAATAAAAACAACCTCTGCTTCCCAACTCCCTGCCAGACAGAATTCTACAGAGCCAGTGGGCAACATGTAGGGATCCTCCTGGGACTTCCAGTTGGCTTAAATCTAGACACATAACTGCAGTGTGCATTTAGTGAGGGTTCACTCTGCGATGGGCACTGCTCTAAGATTTCCATAAATATTTTCTAAGTTAATGCTCAACACAATCTATGTTGTAATTCCTACCATTGCCCCCATTTTACAGAAGATGAAACTAAGCCTCAAAGGGGTTAACTTTTCCAAAGTCACATAGCTCATGAGTGGACTCAGAATTTGACCTCGGGCAGCCCTCCTTTTTAACTGCTCTATTATGCTGGCTCAATATCTGGCTAAAAGACACAGCAAAACGGGGCCATAGGCGCCACATGCCAACATGGCTACTTGGACTGAATTGACTCATCAGCACAGCAACTGATCTGATTGATTTGAGCCTGCTGCATCTATAGAAAATATAGGTGTTCTATAGACCAGAGCTTCTCAACCCTGGAAGCATATGAGGATCACTTGGGGAGCTTTTGAAAAAGTACCAGTGCCTGTATCTCACTGAAAGAGATTGTTATTTAATTGCTCTGGGGTGGAATCTGGGCCCAGAAAATTTTCAAATCTCCCAAAAAGTTCTAATATGTAGCCAGTGTTGAGAATCACTGGCGTAGATTCTTCTCTACGCCATTCTTCTCGTCCTTGATGGTGCCACTTAGTCACAGGACTTCTGGGAGTTCTTTACAGGTTGGGTTTATCTTGACATTTAGTTCAGAAATAGTTAGCTGATCCTCATACACTAGGCAATAATACATTGTGTAAATTCTGACTTGGGACACCACTTTGCATAGAAATATGAGACTTTTCAAAGAGAACATTTTTCTGTATTGCTAAATGCAGTCAAGTTTCCTTTGGAAAATGGCAACATCCAAAACTCTTTTTTCTACTAATCATGTATTGCAAACAGATTGCCTTGAAACTTTGCAAGGCAGCCAACACCATTCAGTAAATTACACCATGTAACTGGCTTAGGCCTTATTAGGCTTGCCCTCTTTGGCCTTATCAAGAGAACAGCCACTTCCCTTTGCAATCCCTTCTGGGAATGGATTTCTTCACTTTCCCCTGAAAGGTCAAGACATCCATCTTTCCCTGAATCTCTCATCAAGTAGTGATGGTTCAACCTTTTTGTTATCGTCTTGTGCCTCTCTTTTGAGGAGGAATTTTACTAAAAAATTAAAGATATCTGCAATTATAGATAATTTATATTTGAAACCTAAACAGAGCAATCTTGCTTTGAAAAGGAATACTTAGAGAGAATTGTGTTAGATGTCTAATCAGCATTCCCCTTTCTCTTTCCTAACAGGATATAATTTTGTTTAGGTATGTGTCCCCTCCTCTGTACAGCTCATGTGTATTCAACATCCATATATGCTCAAATTCCATTTGCTTATCCTTCTCCACTGTGACCTAGAGTCTGAGTGCCTGATCTGGTGATGGGTGTGCATTGATGGCATTAATGATTCCCTTGCACTGTGGCTTTCAGAGCGAGGTTGGATATTTATTCTTCTGGCTTCCTTCTTTGCTAGGTAGTTGCAAGTTGACAGCATCCCTCTATGAATGGACAAACAACCTCTTGGGTAACCCTCCCTATCTGATTCTCAGCACTTGTGTTCTATTAATAGCCCCTAATCCTCAGGCTGAGGGCAGTATTGGTTCCTGTTGTTGCCAGCCCTGGATACTGCACCATCCCTTGCTGAGTTTCCTAAACTTTGCCCACAGCTTTATAAATAGACACTTTGTTAAATTCTCACTAAACTAGTTTAAATGTGCTGTCTGCTCCCTACTGGGACACTGACTGAGATGTGTGACTCAGATCTCCAGTTCCAGGGTCTGGATCTTGATGGCCCTAATCTAGTCACAGTATCTCATGTACCAGTGATCAGTTCAGACACTGGGGTTAAGGCAATCAGTGGGTGGAACTTCCTTAAGAAATATGGTGATGCAGAGGTGAGCACCTGACTTACACTGGCCAGTTAGATGGAAGGGAGAAAGGAAGTACCTGGGCTTCAGCTTCTACTAGTAGCTGTCTTGTGAGTGAGAGGAAAGATACTGTGAGCACAAAGACAACACCTCACAGGGCAGAGCCCGGAATTATGGCACTGGAGTCCTGCCTGTCGCATCTATGGGCTTATTGTCATGGGAAATAATAAATCTCTTCACAGGTTAAACCTATTTTAGTTTTGGTTTTGTTTTTGTAATTTGCTGCTGAAAGCAGCATATCTAATATGATTTATTAGCATTTCTTTTAGTTGTATAGCAGCCATGGGATTTAAAGCATTTCCCATGTATTGTTCATTTTTGTTGTTTTAATAGCCAAGTTAATGATTGTAATCACGGTAATAGCTAAGGTAATTATATCTATGTGCTAGGCATGATCCAAAGCACCTTATAAATGTTAATTTGGTTAATCATCACAACTCTATTCAATAGGTACTACTATCATTCCTATTATGATTATTAGGGGACAGAGAGAAGGCACTGAGATTTCATAAACATATATCAGGTCACCCGACTGGTAAGTAGCAAAGCTGAAATTTGATCTAAGGTAGTCCAATCCCAGAGTTCGTGTTCTTTATCACTGTATCATACCATTCATGTTTCAGGGGAGGAAACTGAGGCTCAGAGAGCCAATGAACTAGTTAGAAGAATCAGGAAAACTAATATTGAGCAAAATCTACTGCTATTTCCACTAGCCACATTTTCCTTCCAGTGAGCTTCCCATCAAGTCCTTTTCAATAATTTGTGGAGCAGTTAATGCAAATGAGAGCTCTCCACCCTTCCAGGGTGTCCTTTTGGAACTGGGGCAAAATGTGGGGAGAGACTCCATCTAGGGGCCACTAAATATAGTGTAGCCTAAAGATTACACACATGACATTCAAATCTTATACACTCTCTAAAAGAATTTTGCACGTGTGTACACCCCTCAGATATTTTTAAGTTATTGCCTAAAATTTATTCTATGTTATAAAAATATCATTCCTGTTGTATTAAAATATTCACATTTAAAATTGAAATGTGATTCCACTGCAACTTGATATAATAATCCAGCCAAAAGCTGTGATATGCACTTTGCTAATAGTTAGAAATTTTCTATCTGGCCTCCCTTTTCGAAACCATATTTTCATTTCATTTTTTTGCTCACAAAATTTTGTTGCAATGCAATATATTTTATTCCTAAAAGCATTTGATTGATCTTCACACACACAAAATATAAATTAAGCCTCTTTTAAATTTTTTTATGACTCTAAGATCCTGAGGGTTAAAATATGTTTTGGATTGAGTGACATTTATAAATATTATTAATAAACAATTTACAAATAATTGGTAACCACAAGAGTGCACAGAATTGGAAATGCATTTAATTAGAAAGATGGAAAATTTTTAAACTCTTAGTTTATATAAAATTTATTTGTTACTAAAATGAAGCAGGAACCTGTATTGATTATATTTGTTTGGGTTTTTCCCCCATTTTTTATAGTTGTAGATGGTGAGAAACTGTATAGTAATGCTGCTCAATTCTTTGAACACCTTCAGGTTCTTTGGCAAAAGTATATTATGATCTATGACCAAAAATGATTTTGACGAGCAATCAAATGTTTATTTTCTTCACAGTCTTTATCAGACAAAATAATTATATCCTTTTTTTTGTTTCTTTTAGTCTCCCCTCCTGCCTCCCTATCTATATATCAAGATATGGGTATTATAAAAGCAGGAATCTTGTCTGTATGCTTTGGAATAGTGTCTGGCACATTGTAGGTGCTTAAGAAATATTTGTTGAACAAATGCCTGAGGCAACCCAAATTAAAAGGAAAGGCAAATACAGTAGTTCTGTTAGCACAGGGGATAAGGGAAGATTGGATGTGTAGGTGATTGTGATCTTCATGATCTCAACTGTTAAAGCTTCCTTCTTCACCATGAGTAGTAGCTTCTCTGAAGGGCTATTGTTCCAGCAGAACAGGGATTCTTCCTCCATCCCCACATGCGCAGTGAGGGCAGCTAATTTTCCTGTATCTCTGGCCTCGGGTACCTTAGCAGCCTTCCCTCTATCCTGTCTTCGGTACATTCTCTTACTAGATTCCCCAGTAGGCGGAAAGGCCATCTGTGGTGTCCTTGGGTGATTTTGTTGTATCTGGTGTTTCCATGAAATTTTGTTCATTCCCCAGCTCTCTGCAACTTAGGCAAACGCTTCTAGAAAGTTCCAATAATACTTAATACCACACTTAATATTTCCATGCTATTGGAAGGTCTATAAATTAAATTTTTACAATTACCATGGGTTTGTGAGGTGAACACCCTTAATTTAAACGTGAGAAAACTGAGGCCTAGGAAGGTAAAAATCACACGCCCAATATTACATCATCCTTGGATGGCTGAGTATGAGTTTTAATGCCTCAGCTAGCAATAATATAGATTTAGATATAAGTCCAGTTTGGTTCAGCAACAACTTATCATGGAGACTACAAAAAAAAAAAAACTTAATGTAACTGAGTTTTAGTTGACTCAGTAAAAGCAACCATTAAGACCATTTGATGTCAGAAGGAAATTAATATATGTATAGCCTTAACACTTAGCAGTACATTATTTTTTCTGCCATGAGGCAGTATTATTATCATCCCCATTTTAAAGATGAAAAAACTGAGGTATAACATAGTAGAACAGCATAGTCCTTATGAATCTGGGCTTTTGGCCAGGTGTGGTGGCTCATGCCTGTAATCCCAGCACTTTGAGAGGCCAAGGTGGGAGGATCACTTGAGGTCAGGAATTCGAATCCAGCCTGGCCAACATAGTGAAACCCTGTCTTTAATAAAAATACAAACAATAAAAATTAGCTGGGCATGGTGGCATGCATCTGTAATCCTAGCTATTCGGGAGGCTGAGGCAGAGGTTGCAGTGAACCAAGATCATGCCATGGCACTCAGCCTGGGTGACAGAGAAAGACTCTGAAAAAAAAAAGGAAGAAGAAAAGGAGGAGAAGAAAAGAAAAGAGTCTGAGAGTGTGGGCTTTGGAGTCCAGCTGCTTGAGCCAGGTCCTGGCTGTATCACTAACTAGATAAGTAACTTTGGGCAAGTTATTTAATACCTGCCAGGCACAAGGTAAAAGTCAATATAATATAGGTCAACCAATGTTGGGCAATTTTTCCAAGGCCACAAACAAATCATGATAGTGCCAAGGTTCAAAGCTAATTGGCCAGTTTGGTTTTGGAGACCATGCTGTGTACCATAACACTGTTATAGAGCCAGAAAGACAGAAGAAGTCAGAAAGATAAATATGAGAGGGAAAGAAATGCTGGAGGTTTGAGAAGCTGATAAAAAGTACAGGCAAGAGAGAGAAGAGCCACTTGTCGCACATCAGGGCATTTTACTATATGTCAAGAAATGGAATTTCCCTTAGTTGTCCTTTCCAAAGGTTCCAGCAAAGAATTACATTGCTCAACAATGCTTTTTTATTTATTTATTTAGTTAGTTAGTTAGTTCCTGTATGATAGTGGCTATGATGGCATTTATATTCAGTGCAGATAAAAAACTTGACTGGAATCTTCTTTTTGGAAGGTTGAAGAGTGTATCCAATAAGTTGTGAGGTGGAATTAAGATAAACAAGTTCATTTTGATAACAAGGTGAGAGTGGTCCATGCTAGATTCATGATTGCTCACCAGGAAACAGCAGTTGTCGAGATCTTGTATTTTTCTGTGGAAATCAGGAAACTGTAAGCAAGAGAAATGAAGATACCTGAGGTAAGAGAGAAAAAAGAGATATTAGAATTAATAATTTATAGGGTAAGGGCTTATAGATGAGAATCCTGGAGAAAAAGAACAATGCAGAAGTTTGTCTGAGCAACACATGCTATCGTCACCATCACCACCACCACCATCATCCTCATCCTCATCATTATCCACATTGTTGTCCTCATTGCCATCGTATGCACCTCTGTCCTAGTTTGGGTCTTTCAGAAGCAGACTCTGAGAAAAGGCTCCTTGTGAAAATAGTATAGCTGGGAACCAAAAATAGAAAAATGGGAAATAGAGGTAAGGCAATAATTACCTGGAGTGTTATCAGGCAGGCAGCTATTATTGTGGGCAGCTGAGCTTACTGCCTCTGATAAAACTTTGAAAGCCAGTGAGGGAGAAAGCCTGGTCATTGGTCGAGAGATGATGAGAGGTTATTAATTCCTAGGCACTTTTGGTCTACTATAAGGGAAAAGTGCCTTAGAAACTGAATAAAACTTTCAAAAGATAAACTTAGGAGGTGCTGTTGGCAGCCAGTCATCCTGCACTGAAGAAGAACGGGCAGAAGGGTGGGGGAGGGTCACTGAGAGCATCCGAAGCAATTTTGCTTTTAGGGAGTAAGAGACAAATGGTAGCTATCATGTACTGAATGATTAGAATTTATTTAATTTCCACTGTGTAGAAAATGTGTATTATTGTTGGCATTTCAGAGTTAACAAGAAGTACAGAGAGGTAATATATTTGTTCATGTGGGAATAGCTGGTAAGTGCCACAGCTGGGAGTTGAATCCAGAGGGACTGACTCAAACCCTCCATGTTATTCCATCTAACTATGCAGACTGTAGCCTCAAGTTCCTTAACCTATTAATTTCCAGCTCCATCCCTCTTGTCCATGATGGATATTTTAATCCAAAAAGGATCCAATTTTCTTCTAACGGATTTCCACTCTCCTTGATTTGCATTCTTTCCATATAGGATTAGTGATAATAACTACTACAGTTAGCACACTCCTAAGCTCCTTACAGGCTTGTCTTACTTCATACTCCCATCAAACTTGTAGGGTGAATATTGTTATATTCTCACATTACCAATGAGGAATCCATAGCACAAGGTGATGCATATCTTGCTTAAGGTCATATATTCAGTGAATGGCAAAACCATGGTTCAGCCATCACTTAACCATGATGTTCTGCTGTCTCCTTAGTTAGAAAGGTTTGAAATAACAAAGTTGTGTGTAGACTGTGGCACATGGCAATTCCAGAAACTACCTTTAAAGTGGAACAGATTTGTAATCATAGCCAATCCAGGAAATGGCAGAACTTTATCTCCATTCTCAGTTTTTATTCAGAGCATCTGCATAGAGAAATACAATGATTTACCTCTTTTGTTTGAGTGAGCATGCCCACATCTGAGTTCTTGTTTTAAGGCATCATTAACATGATGACAATGGACTTAACAAATGTTACATTTTGTATAAATTTTCACCTGAGACAAAGCACCCTTGGCCTTGGCAGCCAGTCTGAATTCTAGATGATGAATCTTTACTTCAAAAGATTGAAAGGGAGAGATTCAGTAATTGAAATCTTTATGTACTTGCATTTATTTATTTATTTATTTATTTATTTATTTATTTATTTGAGACAGAGTCTTGCTCTGTCACCCAGGCTGGAGTGCAGTGGTGTCATCTCAGCTCACTGCAACCTCTGCCTCCAGGGTTCAAGTGATTCTCCTGCCTCAGCCTCCTGAGTAGTCAATTATGGGTGCACACCACCACAAACAGCTAATTTTTGTAATTTTAATAGAGATGAGGTTTCACCATATTAGTCAGGCTGATCTTGAACTCCTGACCTCATGATCTGCCCACCTCAGCCTCCCAAAGTCCTGGGATTACAGGTGTGAGCCATACCATGCCCAGCCCATGTACTTGCTTTTTTCCCCTCAAATTTCAGTAGTATATTTCTATTACATAAAATATTGAGATAAAAATAAAAGCAGCAACAGTAACAAGTTCAAATTACCTTTAATCACATCATCTCTCTTCTTTTAAAACAGCAGGTGGGGTAAAGAGCAAGAGCAGGTCTTTGACCATCATTTCAGACCCAATAGTAACTACTGGCAACATTTCCACTTGCCAGTCTCTTTTTTCCTCTGTGATCATACAAATATACATATGTGCCACGTACATACATATACACCATTAATAGCTGTTTTCAAAAAATGGAAATGTGGTCATGCTTTTTGTTTGCTCAAAAATTCCCCGTAGACTTCCCTAAGTCAGCATTTACAGATTGACTTCATTTTATTTTGAACTCTTGAACAATGTTCTGTTACATAGGTAATAATTTATCTGAGCAATCTCTTGCTAATGGACATTTGCCTTGTGTCGCAACATTTGCTGCAAAGATCATGTTGGTGTATTCTTTTGTACTCCCCAAATAGTGTCTTTCTAGAGCATGTAGCACTTGCCTGAAGATATCAGGTGGTTGTTTTTGTCTCTCTTCCATTAAGTAGGTAAAGCCTAACTGAGTATTTTGTTTTCAGATTTACAGAAACCCTTTTACAAACATTTCCTGCTTCTGATTCTAGTTTAGATGCCCATAACCAATAGTATTAATTGATGTTTTAATTTCTTAAAGACAACAGCATGTTTGTATTCCCATTCTAAGGCCCAACAAAGAAGAAGACTTAATGACCACCTTCCATCTTTTTCTATCTTTTCCCTGCTGCCTAGGTCCAGCTTCCCACTCTCTCTAGGGCCAGCCCTGAGTCCTTTGGGGGGTTCACAAAGACCAAACACTTGGAGGCCATTGTTCAGATGAATTAAAATATGCTTCCAAGAATTCCCCACCCATCCCCCCACCCTCCTCCCCACGCATACACAAAGATCCAACTCTTTGAACAAAGGCTGCATCTGCAAAAAGCTTCTTCAGTCTTGAAAAAACAGACTTTTTCACTGAGCTCTTCCCGCATTTAAAATGGAAGCCAGTAGAAAAGATCAACCTGAAGCATCTCACACTGTCTCTCCACCTTCCAGCAGAAGGAGAGAAATCCCAGGTCCCAACTTATCTGGGTCCTGGAGACCCGACCTTCTTCTCAGCTGTCTCCATGGGACCTGAAGATTTGCAGGTCTGGGAAGAAGGGAGGTGGGGAGTGTGAAGACCTCCCAGTGGCTGGGGAAAGGGGAACACCGAGAAGGGATGGATAAGGGAATTCCACATCTGGCCAACCTCTCCCCACGAAGAACCAAGTTAGAAAGGATGTGGAGATGGGGTGGGGAGGGGAAAGTGGATGAGGACTGCACTTGCTATGCTGGGAAACCTCAGCTCCACTGTACAGCGAGGCCTATGACATGTCTCTCATCCCTTTCTCTCTCATTTGCGAGCAAAAGGAGAAAAGTGATACCTGAAGGAGGTGGGATCCTTCTAAGCGGGCCTCCACCCTGCCGTCTCCGGGGCCTCTGCGGCCGTCTCCTCCCCTCTGTCTGAGCACTGCCTCTCGAGGAGCCAACCTCGATCTCCACCGGGCGCCCCTTTCTCATTTCTCGGGCTCTGATTCCTTTTGGGGTGCTTAGCTCAATGCTGGACCCTGGCAGCCGAGAAGACACCCACCAAGTGTGGGTGGGGAGGGCGCAGAGCAAGAGAGGGCCGATCCGATTTGCAGCCACACTTTGTGTCCTCCGAGTGGAACTGCAGACGCCACAGCACAGGGAGGGTACAAGGGCCACAGGGCTGGAGCTGTCCGTGGTTCTGGCCGGCGTCGACGCGTGGGCATTTAAAAGGGGGGCAGCCCGCCTACCTTCTGCTAAACCCAAGGGAGGAGTCAGGGGCTGCGGAAACTGCATTGGTTTTAATTAATCCACTCGTAGGCAAGGTCTGAGAGCCACGTTTCTGCGCCCTTTGCAGCGCAAATCACTGCTGGGGCGAATCTGAAGGTTTCTTCTCGGGTTCTTTTTGGCAACTTTTACTCTACAATCCTTTAAAGAGTGGATTTCTTTGAGGACTTAGAAAACTTTATTTGGATACCTCCCATTTCTCTTTGAGGACTTAGAAAACTTTATTTGGATACCTCTCATTTTCTAGTTTCCCCTATCCTCCAGAATGTATCCACCCCCGCCCGTTGTCTCCCCTGCCCCACAAACGAATCTAGGCAGAAAAGCACAAAATGAGGGCTGCAGTAGCCAAATGGTCATCCCCAGCTTTACTCCTCATCTCCAAGCAGTCATGCTGGCCCTGGGGACTCTGAGGCAAACTCAGGATGGGACTGGTTTTAAACCCACCGTCCAGGCCTATATGTTGATAGGATGCAACCTTAAGTCCATCAAATGGACATATAAACTAAATGTTTGCAACGATGAGGATTGAATCTCTTGAAATGAATGGAGTAAGTTTCTGGTTCCATCTAAGCTAATTCTAAGCCAGGACTGATGCGTGAAAGGCGCTCCCTTTCGGGTTGGAGCGCTCCAGGGGACGGAAGAGAAAAGGAGGTCGAGGAATCCAGCGGTGCTTTGGGAAAAAGACTAATCTCCTAAATCAACGCCACGTGGTGGAGCAATAGAGGCTCTGCTGCATCGCTCCACCACGTGGCGTTGATTTAGGAGATTAGTCTTTTTACCATCATTTTAATGTGTCTAGTCTTTCATTGAGCTCGAAGTAAATGCTCAAATAAATACTTGTGGAATTAAGCCCAAAAAGTGCAATAAATTGAGCTTTAAAACCTTGTATATTAATAGATTATCTTTCCCCCTAGTCAAACTATACACCTGGTGGCAGATTTTGGCAACGTTTATTCTACAATCCTTTAAAGAGTGGAGATGGAACAATATTCCTGGAGCAACAGGGTGCTTTCTTATCACTTCTTCGTATTTAAGGGACACTGGTTTGTCTTACTCTATTTTGCAAGAACTGTCTCTTAAATTGGCTTTTTCGGTAGGCTGCAAAGTGCCCAAAGGGTGAAATGGCCACAGTGCCAGCGACTTTTATTTTAAAAATTGTTCTCCTGCGCCTGGAAACACAACAAACCTCCCAGATCTCAATCTCCAAAATTAACTTAAAATTGGGCAGCAAAGTGAAGCCATGCTTTATTTTGCTGGTTTCTTAGTAAAAACAAACCTGTCCGTAGGGTGAGCTATTTTTTTAAATCAATGTTGGGTAAAAGAATGAAAGTCTATTGCCTTAAGCTTCAAATCTGAAATTTCAATTTTGATCTCTAATGTTGCCATTTTGAAGATACGAAAGTTTCAGTTTTGTAAATTTTTAGTTTCAAGTTGATGCAAATTTTATTATTTAATTGTTCATAACACCCACACATATGTGTACATGTATGTGTATGTGTGTGTATGTGTGTGGTGTGTGTTGAAAGGTTTAAATTCTACTTTAGTTAAAACTCTTTTCTTAAATGGAAGCTTCTCTACAGTTGTCATCTCTTTGGGAAGAGTGGTCTGTTGGGATTATGTTGCTGGACCTAGATGATCAGAGTAATGATAATCAACTTTTATTTGAGCTTTAAATAAGAACAATAAATATTTAAAATTGTTAAATGATACTGGAAGTGACTGAGGGCTTCTATATACACAATACGTTATTTAATATTTGTGACAGCCTTATGTGATAGACATGCATCTTCTCCATCTTACAGATAATAAATTGAGACATGGGGAGATTAAGAGTCTATCTAGATAGGTTCAGCTTGATAGAAAAACTGCTATTTGAATTGGAATCACCAGAGCATCCTCCCGAAAGATGCTGCATCTTTCTATCTCTATCCGAAATCATAACATGTAGGAGCGTACTGCTCTTTAAAAAAAAAAAAAAAGGTACCAGAGTTTTGTCTGTGTAAAATGCAAAATATTGGACATTGTCATTAAAAAGATAAATGACATAGGTTTTAATTCTGTCTTTCCTTCATTCGGCCAAAATTAATTCAAAGCTTTCTGTAAGCAAAATGATTGTCACAATCTTGTTTCCTGGTCTTTGTACTAACTCATTCTCTTCCCTGACAGACTTTAGCTCCATAAAAACATAAGCTTTTGTCTGGGCATGGTGGCTCACGCCTGCAATCCCACACTTTGGGAGGCTGAGACGGGTGGGTCACTTGAGGTCAGGAGTTAGAGACCAGCCTGACCAACATGGTGAAACCCCCTCTCTACTTAATACAAAAAATTAGCCAGGCGTAGTGGTGTGCATCTGTAATCCCAGCTTCGTGGGTGGCTGAAGCAGGAGAACAGCTTTAACCCTGAAGGCAGAGGTTGCAGTGAGTCAAGATGGTTCCACTGCACTCCAGCCTGGGCAACAAGAATGAGACTCTGTCTGCAAAATAAATAAATAAGTAAAACAAAACAAAAAATAGGCTTTCAGGCTTACTACCCCATCCCTGCCCTCAGTACTGGCACCAAGTGTGGTTGCTGTCCTCGGTGCTGAGAATCTCCACTCTGGAAGGCACAAATAGTTTGCTCTTCTCTTTGTCCCAGGCTGAGGTGCCTTGTCTTAGAAGCCACTTCACAGTCACAAAACCTCTATTGTATAACTCCAGGCTGCTCTCCATATAGGAAAATTAAGTTATTTTTCACAAGAGGTACTTTAAAGAGAACCTCCTGCCTTCTTGGCTTTCCCCAAAACATTCTAGGAACAGGAAGTTTGAAAGTTTCTGCTTCCTCCTTTTCCACTCTCAAACTTGATTTATTTTGTTAGGCTAAGGAAACAAAGCTCATCTAGCATCACAGATTTTGGGCAGGTGGTCAGAAGTAGTATTTGGCCACTGCAGGATCTAGGAAGTCTTTCTAGACCAATAGTTGCCCTTTGCAACCAAAGTAGTTGTTCCAAGCTAATTTTTTGCTTTGGATGATTTTGATCCCTGGGGGCTCTCTAATCAACAGCTTTAAAATGTGTTCTACTCCAATATATGGCAGGGTGGGTCTTAGGGAATGAGCAAACTAATAGAATGAATGGCTTCTCAAAGAAATCCATGCTTTTGAAAAGAGAGATATGAGGGAGAAACTCAAAGAGACAAATGAACGTACATCTTAGTGCTTCCTTTCTAAATCCAAATTCAATCCTCCCCAGGCTCCTCACAAGAAAAGGTAAAAATGATCCCTTTGACACAACTTGCTCACTTACCATATATTTGCAAGGTAAGATTGTGGGACAAGGCAGGTCTAGCTAACATTTGTTTGATAACACTTTGAAATAAAGAGACCTCAAAGAGGACCAAGTTTATTTCTTTCAAACAGGTATTCCTTAATTTCTGTCTACTTCTAGGAATAGTAAATTATAGGCATCCAGTGTAGACAAATTTTAATAACATCAGTGAAAGATGCTGATCCACTTACTTCCTCTGGGCAACATGTACAACCTAAGAATGATCTAAGGAAAAATAAGTACTACAGTTCAAGCTTAATTGCTATTTATCTTTTATTCCTTTAGGAAAATTAAAAAGTTAGCAGACTGTTATAATTTCTTTAATAATGTTTTCTTTTCTTGGTTACTTAAGAATCCCATCTTTCAGAGAAGCACATCTTTCTTAAAAAGCTGTAGAATTTACAAATACAAATTGTGTATATTTATGGTGTAAAATGTGGTATATAGATATAGATATATTATGCATATACATATATGCATAATATAGATATACATACATATATATGCACACACACATTGTAAAATGGTTAAATCAAGGTTATTAGTATATCCATCACCTGACATATTTATATTTTGGGGGAGAACATTAAAATCTATCTTAGCAACTTTCAAGTTTCAAGCAATTTTCTTTTGAAATTGCACAGGAAATCTATTAAAAGGCAGTGACCGTGTGTGTGTGTGTGTGTGTGTGTGTGTGTGTGTGTGTGTGTGTGTGTTGAGGGGCATGCACACTTTACTGGAAAGAGGATACTTTAATCACATTTTTAATCTTTCCTTTGCAAAATACATTTTTAGACACTCTTAATTTTATTTCCTCAGTGATTTTTTTTTTTTTTTTTTGCAAATGTTAGGGAAGTCGCTCAGTGCTTTCTTAGCATTTCAGCCTGACTATGGACAACTGTGAAGTTTCATTGATATACTTTATTATCTTTATTTGTTAACAAACATTTATTAAGCACTTCCCATAGCGCAGTTATTGTCCAAGCACTATAAATACAAACTAGCCATAATCTAGTCTAAACTGGATATAAGGGGTAACTTTATTTTTTTAAAAAAAATCACAATTTTGGGCCAGCATGGTGGCTCACACCTGCCATCCAAGCATTTTGGGAAGCCAAGGCATGTAGATCACTTGAGGTCAGGAGTTCAAGACTAGCATGGCCAACTTGGCAAAACTCCTGAAAATATAAAAATTAGCTGGGCGTGGTGGCACACACTTGTAATCTCAGCTACTTGGGAGGCTGAGGCAGGAGAATCACTTGAACCTGGGAGCCTGAGGTTGCGGTGAGCCAAGACTGTGCCACTGCACTCTAGCCTGGGGAACAGAGCAAGACTCCATCTCAAAAAAAAAAAAAAAAAAAAAAAAAAAAATCACAATTTGGACTAATTTATAAACTATCAAGAACTTTTAAAAGGAAAAAATACAAATTTAGTTGTTTTTAAACTTTTCTTTCACAATAGTTTTTTTCCGATAGACAATCTTAGTTATCTACCTTCTTGTGATACAGCTGGCTCAGAAATGGTTTTTAAACAAATTATTGAGCATCTATTATGTGTTAAGTGCTAATGGTTTCAGAGGTGAAAATAAAGTCAAGGTTTCTGTTTTCATAAAGCTGTCATATTTAGAAATCTAGAATTAAAATTTAGATTCCTGCTCTCAGTAACTTAAGAAACATCGATGCCACACACTTGGAATTTTTTGCATATTTCTTTTGATTGTACTCAGCAAGATCATCTGTCAGTAAAAACTGATACTGTTTCTAAAATATTGTTCATTTACTAGAAATTAAACATATAAAAACACTTACTTATATATTGGAAATTTATTAAATCCCACTGCTATAGACCAGGCTTTTATATTTGGATAAAAAAGAGCTAAGAACTGAGTAGCACATTACCAAAGATACAAATAATATCTTTCATTCAGTGTGTAATTTCCTGTGAAAATCATAACTCAACCAAAACTTTAACTTCAAGCTCATTAAAACATCTTTTATTGTCAAAGATATTATGTAATATTTAAGTTCCAGAGTCAATAATTAACTTTAAATGTGAAATAAACATCAGAACACAATCCCTTTGCAGTATTGCTTGGTGTTTAGAATAACACCAGAGAAAAAAGTCCATTTTCACTTTAAAATCACTGGGTTCTACAAAGGCATAAACATAGATATAGGCATAAAATTCCAGCTTCAAAACTATGAAATTTGAGACACATTCAGTCAATGCCTCTTTCCTCCCAGCTGGCTTATGTAAGCAGGTATTATGACACCTCATTAGTGGATCAGGTATAGCTATTTAAAGACACGAACGAACAGTTGAATCATATGTCAAGGCTGCAATGGACCTTGGTTTACAAAGTTGAACTCCCACATTGTTAGAGTGGCACTGAGGTCTAAAGAAGGGAAATGGCTTATTCACTCATTGGCAAGTGGCAGTCTGACCGCCACAAGTCAGGTTTTCTCAAACTGAATGTACCCGGTAGAATTTGGCTATGAATAATAAAAATAATAATTTTGGGGTGCTTAAAAATACAGGTCTCTGGGCCTTATCTTCAGATATTCAAATTGGGTGGAGCTGGGAAGGTACCCAGAATTTACTGTTGATGATACTACAACTGATCTGAGAATGACACTCGAAGAAACACTATACAAATTCTTTAAAACTTAACTATTTCCAAAATAAAATGGGAAGTAGTGTGAGAATTTCAAATCATAGCTTTAAAGACATTGTTTTTCTCCCCACTGCTTCTCAGATATTCATGTGTTCATGTCAAACACACAATCAACAAAAGTCAAGGTCTGTTGACTGTCCAGGCATGACTGTGACTGTCACAAGGAGCTCCTGCAAAGGGTTGGAAATATGAGCCTCTGTCCATTTTCTCATGTTAACAAATTATCTGGCTAATGTATTTCTAAGGCAGTGAGAGGATTATTTAATTCCAAGAAATATCTGAAACTGTAAAATTGCATAAACTATTAATGTTTTATTTCAAATAAAAGTAAAATTTTCTCATTTATAGATTTGCTTTTCAATACTGTATTCACTTATTCATTCAATGAACATTTTCTGAATATCTATCAACCAAGCCTTTAGTCAACATCTGCTGCATTATAAATGTCTTCAAAATGTCTTCCAAAATGGACGAGATAATTAATTGAAAAATGATACTAGAAGTTGTAGGGATTAGGTGGGGAGTTTTATTACCATATACACAGTATTTATGATTACAATAAAACATAAAAAATGTTTTTATATTAATATAATTCTAAAGAAGTTCAATGTTTATAACTATTTTAATGGGGTTCTGAATTATAGAAAATTTACTTAGGTACAATAGCTAAGCAGTGATTGGAATCACAGTTAATTCAAATAGAAAATAAGCTTCATAGGTTATGATTTATATTAAGCCCCAAAATTCAATTATAATGACAGTCTTGTGATTTACATTTAGCCTTATAGAATTCTTTATGAACTCTCTACAAAGTATATATGAAGCTTGAATAAAGCAGGTCCCAAATTTTAATTAACCTGAATGAAATGCGACAGATTACTGATTTAACTCAATTGAGAATGTGGGATTATCATCTCTAAATCAAAGATGACCCCACAGGATTTACCATTATGCTTTTGAGTATATACTCATATCCTGTCATTTCAGATTATTTTGACTTATTTTTTCTTTCTCCATCTTGTTCTAAAAAAGAGTTTAAGTCTGTCATTTCAAATTAAGGTTTGCTTTTCAGACTTTTTTCTGATAAAAGAAGTAGCTGGATCTCCATCAATAGATTCGCAGTTAACAGGCCAAGTTCTGTCCATGGCTTTACTTCATTTTCTGGAGGGCACTGCAAAGGATTCCAATTTCACCTACAAAGAAAAACACCATCAAAATGGGCCACTCATATAATAAACACACACACTGCAAGTGTCCACAGTGCAAAACATTAGAAGATAAGCGGGCTTCTTGGATAAGCTGGATGCCACCCCAACTTTCAAGGAGCTTACGGTTTCATTATGGTATAAGTACTTGTATGTTTTAGAAAGTGCCAGAGCTGTTAATGTAATCAGCATCCCTTTTCCATAGGTCATTTCCCAGGGAAGGACTTAACAGCTCTCTCCCCAGGCAAATCATTAGCTGTCGTGTTTCTCTTTTATATTACCATCTACAGATATTTCAAGAAGTGAAATCATTGAAGCTAAAAGTATGGTTCACACAAAACTCTAGTGTCAGAATCACCTGAGGTCTATAAACTCCCAGGAATTATCACAGATTAGGTAAATTTAGCCTTGACTATGACTCAAAGCTATTAATTTCCAGCAAGCTCTTCATTTGATTCTGATGCACATTCAAATTTAAGAATCCATGGTCTAAGCAGATAACTCAGTCTACATGGCTAGATCACTGGATGAAGGTGTGATGCAGCCTTCCATTTATGTCATGTTCTTACATACCAAGAGGATGTGAGGTAGATATGGATAGGACACAGGGTGGCTCTCCATGGAAGTGGAAGGAGCCTTGCATGCAGACAAGCCTCACTCCCTCCTAGAGCTCAAGGAAGCAAAGTATAGAGAGGTGGTGACGACTCACATAAGGTCACATGGCTCTAAGGACCCTTCATTTTCTAAATTTGTTTTTCTGTGAGTTTAAAAATGCCTTTATAAATTATAGCCTGTGGAGTTAATTTTGCCTTTTCAGGGCAAATGACGAAGAACAAAACCAGGTATGGCCTTCTCTGTCTGTCTTATATCCTAGCTTCTAGAGCCCTCAGCTGGTTTCCTTAATGAGCAAATCTACTCCAACTGAGCATCCAGGATAGCATCTGTGAGGGTGAATCAGCCCAGGGCTTTTCAAAATAGCAGATCACAGGTGGCCACATCTAATGGACAACGATGATAATGGCCAGTTTTGACCCTTTGCATTAGAAGTGGCCCTAGACAATGCAAAAGGAGTATTGGAGAAACTCTTCAAGCACATCTGCCCTTTTGGCCTTCATTGACATTACATAAAAAAGGGAACATTCCACCCTGATCTGTCCTAGAATTTCTCTCTTTAGGTTCCTCCCTTTGGTAGTTTCATCCATTCTTTCAATAGCTCTTAGGTACCTGATATAATTTTTAGAAATAGGGCCAGGTTCTGGGGATAGGGGTAGGTGCAGTGAATCTGACATGGCTCTCTGCTCAGGTCTAGTTGGAGAGAGAGACAAGAAAATAATTATAAAACAATAAGTCATCTGAGAGAGGGGTCTGTAGGAATGCAGAGACACAGGAAGGACATACAAACCAGTATTCCTACACAAAGAGATATCTATGCAAGATGTCAAAAGTGAACTGGAGGTGGATGCATGCCCAAGTAAATGAAAGTGAAAAGAAGAATATTTTAAACATAAAGAATTGCATGGGCAAGGGTTAGGAGCCAGCATGAGAACTAAAAATTGATCAGTGTTGCTGGAACAGAGTATGAAGGGCTAGAGAGATAGTCAGGTGATGAATGAGGTAACCCTGTGATATTCTTAAGAGCAACTATTATAATATTCTCATTATGAAGGAAGAGTGGAAGGCCAACAGATGAGCCACTGGACAGCTTGTGAAGTGGACAGAGCCAGGCAGAGTGATAGTAACTGGACACTTTTGGTAGAAGGGATGGAGAGGTGAAGGAGAAAAAGGAACATGGCAGTGGCAGGCCAAGTGTGGAAAGGTGGAATGATGGTGGGAGGCAGAATGGAATCTAGGAAGGTCAAAAGAAAAAGGACACAAGGGTAATTCTGATCTTTTTGCCAAGTTCTTCTTCATCAGTGAACTCATGCCTTACATGGAGATGCTTTTCTCCTTAATTAAATGTTTCGATACATTTCTTACTGTTCCTATGGCGATGGTAGGGAAACAGTCTTGTATCACTGAGAAACAGAATGGCATCATAAGGTATAAGTTACTTACTGTTAATGGAATCAGCCAAAATCTTAAGCTGCTGGGTATTGTCCAAGACCTCAATCCTTTGGGTGTATGGGTCATAATGAACTGAGAAGGGCCGAGGGATTGTGGCAGCAAAGTTCCTAAAACCAAAACCGCAGGCTTGAATGAAGGACATCATTTGGAGAAAGGTAATAATGCATGAGTTCTCAGTGGCATTTTACTTCTCTTTTAGGAATGTGGACACCTCCCTAGAACATGGGCTTCAAAGGCCAGGGCTGAGAAGGGGAGTGGAATTTTTGTGAGTCTTCTTGGGAAGCCTTGTGTATGTGTGTGTGTGTGTGTGTGTGTGTGTGTGTGTGTGTATGTACAAACATATACACATATTTATTTAGTCACCTATCTCTAAGAAGACAGAAATAGCTTATAATGAAAGTACTGAAGACAATAAAGCCACAAACTCCTATCATTAAATAAAATCCAGAGTGAGTAAACTCTAGCTAAAGAATGCTATATAGAGTGAAAAAAAAGCTCCGAAATGCTTGACAATCAATGCAGAGGGAAATAGCTCTAAAGAGGCGAATAACACACTATGTTAATAACGAAATTTAACATGGATGAAATACCTTCTAGGTTGCAAGAACTGTGTTAAGTTCTAACTGCCATATGCTCTTTACAAATAGCTTTCCTTATTTAACCTTCACAAAAACGTTAGGAGAAAGGCACCATTACTATGTCCATTTTGTGGATGAGGAAACTGAGGCTCAGGAAGGCTATGTGACTACTAAGGCTGTACAGTCGGTAAATCACGCAGCTGGGAAGGAACCCAGGCAGTCTGACTCTGGCCTGGGCCCTTTGCTTTCTTGCCTTCCCAATGACTTACTCCTGAATCTGGGAGAAATCCACCATGAGGGCCTCTGAGGGACATCATGCAATACCATTAATAAGATATTCTAAGGTAATCACAAATTTCTAAGTTGTCCTCTGGTGAACGTATAAGCTGCTGTACTGTAAAAAAAAAAAAAAAAAAAAAAAAAAAAAAAAAAAAAAAAAAAAAAGTTACGGGATCTCCAAGTTTGGCAAGAGAGGCTCCCCAAGTTCCAAGTCAAGCTGCCTGGGCTGAAACCCTGCCTCTGCCTATCACAGCCCTTGTGACCATGGGCACAGGGCACCGCTCTTCTGCATCCCAATTTCCTCTGTAAAATTGGAGCAATAGAAGTACCTGCCCTACGAGGTTGTAGCAAGTGCTGTTATAGTATGGAGTATGTGCCCCAGGAGTGTTGCTACCTTTCATGAAGAACAAATGGTCAAGTACGTATTTCCACCTCTTATTCTCTGAAAAGAGCTGTCTCAGCCCAGCTTGCAGCATGAGCCACGTGACACATTTGTGATTTTGCTTACTCCTGTACCTCTTCCTCCTTCTTCCTATAAAGCAGCTCATTTTTGCTTTGGGTGATTTTACCCCTACCCTACTAGGTGTGTCTCAGTCCAGAAGTCAGTATTCAGTGCCAGCTCTCCTCTGGCCAGGAGGTAGCATGTGAACCATGCTCAGCCAATTAGATCTCTGTCTACAACTTGAATCTTGAAACTCCACGTGGTGAGAATTTGTTTCTCTTGGCTGGGGTGCTTTGAGGGAATCCAAAGGGATGCACAGATTCCTTTCTTCTTGTTAACCCTGTTTTTTTTTTTTTTCTTTGAGACGGAGTCACACACTGTCACCCAGGCTGTAGTGCAGTGGCGAGATCTCGGCTCACTGCAATCTTTGCCTCATGGGTTCAAGTGATTCTCCTGCCTCAGCCTCCCAAGTAGCTGGGACTACAGGCATGTGCCACCACACCCAGATAATTTTTTTGTATTTTTAGTAGAGACGGGGTTTCACCATGTTGGCCAGGATGGTCTTGATCTCCTAACCTCGTGATCCACCCGCCTCGGCTTCCCAAAGTGCTGGGATTACAGGTGTGAGCCACCGTGGCCTGCCCTGAACCCTGTTCTTTAGCGTTCTCTTTGACTCTATGAGCCACTTCTCAGCAGAATGGAGTTTTCATGGTTATTTCACTTGAGGCCTCGGTACTCACAGGCCTGTGTCCTAAGGTCTTCCCTGCTTCTCTGGGACTGACCACTTGCTGGTTAGACAGTTGTCTCCAGGCCCATCCAAATGTGATCTTGATATGACATGGTGCTCATCAGCACTGCCTCTAAGCCTCAGTGCCTGGGTCCAAACTTAGGACCTTTGTAGGAAGAGGGGGCAGGGATGGTGCTGGAAGGAGGCTAGGCTCCCAGTTTTGGAGAGAACTAAAAAAGCAGAGCAGGAAGGACTTGAGAGTTCTGGACAGAGATGGAGAAATAAAGTCTTTTTAGGCCAAACCAAGTGGATTTGTGGACCAGCATTTTACCATTAAGTATCTAAATATAGAAGTAGACATAAATTAAAGAATATCTATTTTAAAAGAAATAAACTTAAACTTCGAGGTCTCTTAATTTCAAAGGGTTCTTAAACAAATGTTAGCTGGACCTGTGTTGTCCCACAATCTTGCTTTGCAAATGTAAGGTAAATGAATGAGTTGCGTGGAAGGGATAATTTTTACCTTTTTTTTGTGAGGGTCCTGGGGAGGATGGAATTTGGATTTGAAAGGAAGGACTAAAATGTGTGTTTATTTGTGTCTTGAGTTTCTCCCTCATGACTTTTTTTAAAAGTGTGAATTTCTTTGAGAAGTCATTCATTCTATCACCACTCCCCTCCATTCCTCTGACCTCTCAGACACCATAGATAGGGTTGAAAGCCAACATACCCAGCTACATAGAGTCAAAGGCCCGTATGTTCCATGCCTATCATCCATCACTGATAACATTTCTTTAAGTGGTAACATACAGTGAATCCATGTCCAGGGGGACCCTCTGCCCAGTCTGTCTCCTACTTGGGTGCAGGAGCTATGTACTCAGAGGGCCAACAGTCCCAGCACCACTCTATCTACCTCTTGCCGAACTGCCTCTGAGATTAATTAATACCTTCACCAATTATTTACTGAGTGCTTACTCTGTGTTAGGTATTTTCTGGGGGCTGGAGGAAAAGCAGAAGATAGAAAGAACAAAATTTCTACCCACATGGAGCTTACCTTATGTAATATATTACAAGTTAATAAGTATTTCAGAAGCACTGGTGGCAGGGATGGGTAGAAATAAGTTGGTTATTTATATAGAGATTAAATTTGAGTAAAGACACAAAGCACATACAAAGATTCCTCAAGCATGTTTTGTAGGTGTTTGGAGAAGAAAGTAAAGAAAGGACTTCCTAGGTTATAAGACTTCTTTGATTTGGTCGGGAGACTTCTGCAGCCACTCTGTATGTAGGAGGATTCAGTGTCTTGACTTGGTGGTTATGTTTAACAGGGACCAGGTGGCAGGGATGTGTGTAAAGGTCAGCACGCCCAACCTTCCAACAGAGAGCAGAAGAGAAGGAAGGTGGAGAACATGGGAGAGAAACTGCCTGTGTTACAAAGTTGCTGTGGGCATTCGAGTCTACTCTCCTGGCCAACCACCCGCAGATGAGTGTCACCAGTCAGGAGGTCCCCAGAGCTGGTGGCTCACCTTTGTCACCACCTCACCTGACTTTCTCCTTGGCATCATTAAAACTCTCTGCCACGTAATACAGGGGCTGGAACTCCGTGACAGTGTACTTTTGGATGGCTGTCTTCTCCAGCTCCAGGGGAAGGAGCGTTGGCTTGTCTGATAAGCAGTACTGTAGGCACCAAGTGAAAAGTTATCACTGTTAAATCAGGATCAGTGTTGCCTGCTGCATCCCGTAAGTCATTTGTGCACCTTCTCATATCTCACCCCGATTCCTTCTACATTGTGGCCCAAATGCAGTGAGCCAAATTACTTTGCATATACTAGGTTCTACCCTTCGTAGCTCATCTAAAATCTGCAGCTGAGGGAGAAAGTCGTAATTAATTTCAATTACTTTCAAGTAAGGTGGTCACTGGATAACGTGGGAGCCAACCACACTTTCTGGCATGTGTTTGCATACTCACAAGGCTGCATGCATAGTTCAGCTTTGGAATAAGTAGGTCCCTTCTCCCCAGAGATATGTGTACCTGCAATTCCATTTCTATCTGTAACCCTCACAACCATAGTCAAATAATTGCTGCTAAGGTACCAGTCACTGGAGAATGAATTCCTAGGCTACATCTCAAAATGGATACATATAGGGTTTCAACAATACCAAAAGCACAATAATGGTGTTCTGTACCCACCACTTTTACAACCATCCTTGGTTCCTGTTAAGGTCGTCATACCTGTAATTCACCAAAGGAAGACAGGAGCCCAGCTCCATATGCCTTTATGGTATCTCCTTGTTTGCAGAGCCCAAACTCCACAGTAAACCAGTAAATCTGGAATGGAAAGTCAAGCTGAGACACCCTCTGTGATGGTTAATCTTATGTGTCACCTTGACTGGATGAAGGGATACTTGGATAGCTAGTAAAGCATTATTTTGGGCACGTGTCTGTGAGGGTGTTTCTGGAGGGGATTGGCTTATGAGTCAGTGCACTGAGTGGGGAAGATCTCCCCTCAATGTGGGTGGGCACCACCCAATTGGCTGGAATCCCAGATCAAACAGAAAGGCAGAGGAAAGCCAGATTTGGATTCTGTCTCTCCTGGAGTCAGGACACCCTGTTTTCCTGCCCTTGGACATCAGAAGTCCAGGCTGTCTGTCCTTTGGACTCTGGGACTTGCACCCTACCACTGCCCAGAGATTCTCAGGCCTTTGGTCTCAGACTGAGAGTTATACCATCAACTTCCATGGTTCTGAGGCTTTTGAACTTTGACTAATCTACGCCATTGACTTTTCAGGTTCACCAGCTTGCAAACAGCATACTGTGGGACTTCTCAGCCTCCATAACTGTGTAAGCCAATTACTCTAATAAGTCCCCTCTCAGTCCTGTCTCTATTCCTCTATCTCTATGTATCTCACTGGTTCTTTCTCTCTGGAGATCCTTGACTAGTACACACCCCAAAGAAGGAGAAATTAGCAACTGCCCCAGTGCCATGGACAGGATTGTCCAGGTAGGAGTCTGTGCAAGTCTGTTCTCTGAATCAGCATGACCTGTGATCACTTCTTTGTGTCCTGTGTTTCACTCTATCCAGTCACCTGTTGAATCAAGTGTTGGCTGAATGTAAAGCATGATGGAAAATATCAGGGGATACTGAGAAACCTCCAAAGGAGACCCCCAACAATTTTTTACCCCTATGACAGGAACTCCTCCATCTCTCTTTTTTTTTTTTTCCTCTGTGGTGTCAGCCAGAGTGAGATGTTCCTCAGATGTTCTGAAGCTGGTAGAGTTCATCAGACACAACAGTGGGAGGTAGATGATTGGGTAGTGATAGAATCAATGAGGGGAATACCCCATCATCCATTATATGTCACCTTGACTGGATGAAGGGATACTTGCATAGCTAGTAAAGCATTATTTTTGGGGTGTGTCTGTGAGGTGCTAAAACTTGGGGGGTGTTTCTGAAGACAGATTCTGCATTTATTTCCCCAAATAACCAAATCTGTCTCTTTTAATAGCTCTCAGTCCAATATGTCCTAGACGCCTGCCCTGTAAAAAAGAATATGTGGGTTCTGGAGTTAAGGGGAACCCAGAGCTCAGTTAGCTGCTGGAGACAGTCACAGTTTTGGCAAATTTAGGGGTAGGTTATTAGTTACATCTGTTTATTGGACTGGAGAATGTTACACTTGGGAGGGCTGTCAGAGCTTAGTCAGTCTAATCTCCTCACATACAGGTGAGGAGTCTTCAGCCCAAGAAGGTAAGCCAACATGCATGTAGTTACACAGAAAATTTAGGGCAGCAATAATCCAGAACTGTTCCCCAACCAATCAGTAGCATTTTTTAAATCAGTAACTTTTTTTAGAGAAGCTGAATTGGTGATAAGTCCTTTTAATATTGTTATGGCGGGTAGTGTGATGCTCTGAGTTCCAAGTTTATTTTCTTTGTAGAAGTGAGAAATTCTACTCAGCTCCGTAGCTTCTTTGATAGCCACTCCTTGTATCTCTGTAGCCTCTGGCATTTAAAAACCCATGTTCACAAAAATGTGAATAGTTAAATTTAACTATATAGTTAAAATTTTAGTTGCTTTTGAGATGGGCATGATATGAGTTATTGCATCCCATTTTTAGAGATGAGGAAGAAAAAGCCACTTGTCCAAGGCCTAGTAGCAGCTGGTCAGTGAGAAAATAACCTCCTGGGAGTTGTAGCCTTTCTGATGGAATGTGTTCATAAGCTTCTAAATAGATACATGTTAATGATAGATTTGCAGTCATTGGCAGTCCATAATTCAATTATACATTTTTATTTTTCAACTTCCAGGACAGGCAATGTGGCTAATGGCTGGGGTGAGATGTACTAAAATTAGAAAGGAGTATGAGGGGAGGAAATCACCTGCTATGCAGTGTTGCTGCTTCTATAGCCCCAAGGGACAAGTGTCATCAGATATACCTGGGAGAGGAAAGTGTTCAGCAAGAAGGGGAAAGCCCATTACTCCCTTGTGTCTGAGAAAGGAAAGATCCTAACACATGCTCTGGCATGAAGGTAGAGATGTAAATATTCCCTGTTTAAAGCTCTGAATCCAGAGTACTTCATATACACACTTTATGCCAAGGGTTTCCAAGGGCTACTATTAAAGCCTGTTGGTGGGTTCAAGATACTGCTTAAAATGTAGGATGTAAACGTCTTCAGGTAGCTGATTGCAAAATCAAATCATTAAGGAGAAATCAATCAAAATGTGAAGTTTCACTTGTGCAAATTCAACCCATTACATTCTGATTTTTCCCACCAAATAACCTGGCTTCCAGGGGAGTAGCAAATGTTCAAAGACCTGAGGTCCATAGCCCGTAGCACTCCCACCATCCACCCAGGGAGAGAAGGAACTTACTGTGGCAAGTTTTTCAATGTACTCATCTGGTGCACCCAGGGAGGCAAGGCCAATCTCCTGTAATTGGGGGAAACAGAGTCACTGGATCAGTGGGTGACTGGCCATCTTTAACCTTAACCCACAGAACCAACCTGGTACTTTCCATGAAAAGGTGATGGATGGCCAGAAGCCTTCAGAAGGGCCCACATGGACCCTGCATGTGCTGTCAAGCTTTTCCTGGCCATATGTTATAGAATCACAGATCTCTAGGGCAGGGGACCCTTTCACCCTCACTTGGTCCTTTGTTTTCACTTTATAAACAAGGAAACGGAGGCATAGAGAAGGAAATTGACTTGCTCATGGTCACAGAGTCGGTTATTATCTAAAGCTTCTTCTGGACTCCAGCTCAGTAATTTTTCACCGGCATAACATTCTTGGAGTGTTAAATGAGTCTTAATCACATATACTGGAAACATCACAGGAGAATTGCAGATAAGTGATGGCATCCATCCAGGCATATATATAGCTGGAGAGTCTAACACGTCATAGATTAATTCGCACCACAGCTTCTATTGCAGAAGTCCTTACTGGTCTTTTTGTCTCTTTTACAGCACTTACTCAAGCCTGTCTTGTGTGCATGTGTCTTTCCTACTGTACACATTCATTCATTCTAGAAATATTTAAGTGCATTTGATGTGCCAGTGTACAAAATCAATAAAGATATCTTGTGGATTTTAGTGGAGACAGACAATAAATAATAAACCTACACATAACTATGTTAGAATGATATAAGGTCTTTGGAAAGAAGAAACAAAATGAGAAAGAAACAAGAGGGATTAAGAGCTCCAGGGGATCAAGGGGAGGCTTCAATTTTAAATAGGGTTCCAGGGTAAGCATCATTGAGAAGGTGCCATTTGCGCAAAGACTTGAAGGAAGTGGGATTGTTGGTTTTACTGACATCTGAGGGAAGCACACTGTAGGCCAAACATATAGCCAGTGCAGAAGCTTGCATTTCTTTCCCGAGAAAAGGAAGTATTGTTTGAGTCAAGAAACAGGGAGGGACCAATGTGGCTAAAGCAGAATTAGTGAGGGGGCAGTGGCAGGAGATATCAAAGAAGGATCCAGAGCCAGCTCATGTAGAGTATTTTTAGACGTTTTAGGGCTTGAGCTTTTCCTCTCAGTGAAACAGGAGCCACTGCAGGGATACGAACAGATAGATGGTCACGATCTTACTCGTGTTTATCAAGCACTCCTGGCTGCTGTCTGAGAATAGACGGTAGGAGTTGAGGGTAGAGGCAGGACACCAAGAGACAGTAGGGGCGGAGGATAGAGTAGGACATCAGGAGACTGAAGGGGTTGAGGGTAGACAGGACACCAGGAGATTGGGGGTGAGTGGGGGTGGGCAGGGTAAAGACCACTAGTGGGGGCCAGTAAGGAGGCTACTGCAGTTACCAGGATGAGAAATGATAGTAGCTGAGACCAAGTTTGTAGCACTGGACATAATTGAAAGCGTCAGATTGTACACATATTTTGGTCAGATGCTACACATATTTTGAAGGTAGCACACACAGGATTGTCTGAAATATTGGTTGTGGGGTTAATAGAGAAAGGAGTTGATAATGTCCCAAAGTGCTTATAGTTTGATCATCTGGAAGGGAGGAGTGTCTATGAACTGATATAGAAAAAAGCTGTGCTGAAGAAGGTTTGAGCAGGAAGATCCAGAATTCAGTTTTGGACAGGATGATAGACAAGTCTTAGAGACATCCAACGGGGGATGTTGAATAGGCAGTTCAATATGTAAGTCTGAATTTTAGGATACAAGTCTAGACTGGAGATATAAATGTATCCATCATCAGAGTAGAGATGGTGTTTAAAGCCAAGAAACTGAGTGAGATCACCAGAGGAGTGGGTGTAGACAGAGCTGAAGACTATGATTAGACCCACTTTGAAGCAAGAAGCTACATGGTCTGGGTCAAGCCCAGAGCCTGGTTCAGATTATGCTTACAAAATGCTTTCTGATTTAGACGGAACCAAATTCAAATTATTAGCCTAGATCTGCTCTCCTGACCCTCACCCAGCTCCATTCCATCCACCCGCCCAGACCTACCACAGTCTCAATTCAACTAGAAGCCACTGACAAATCCAAGACCAAAATGACACCTTGTTCTCTTAGTCATTGTTCTTTGTGAGCCTAGAGCTTGCCTACAACAAGGGGCCCTAATATGCCCTATGATCCAGCCCCACTCCATCCTGTACTGTAGTAGGAAGCAAATCCTGCCTCTGGTCAAAAAGGAACGTTCTCAGGACACTTTCAACATGACTCCCTGCCTTGGGACTGTCCAGATCGACATTGTAACCATGTGACACTGATGCCCCAGGGCTCCTGTTTGTTGACTTGAGTAACTGTCCACTCTCCTGTGCGGTCCCCCAAAGTGGAAATGGCTTAAGGAGGACTGCCACTTAGCCTCGGACTTGGTAAACTGGCTTCTAGTGGTAAGAATAAAAGGCTCCTATCTTCAAGGAAAAACCTGTTTGTTCTTTGGCCACAGTAACAAATCTAGATTTTAAAACCCTCCCAATCAATCAAAGATATCTTGGCAGCAGTAACCACACTTCTCAATGTCATTAGTGATGCTTCTACAGTTAAAGTTCAACTAATCCCTAAACACTCCCACTTCCAAAATTAAAACAATCTTTGAACTCCAAAATTCCCCAAACCTCACATAAAAGTAACCTTTCCCTTTGTTTCGAGAGGCTGCATCTTGCAAGTATAGTTCTCCCTCACTTAGCAAGCAATAAGTTTTTGTTGGTTTGTTTGTTTCAAATATTAAGTGGTAGCTTCTTTACTTGACAGTGGGAATGTTTATTTCTTCCAGCTGAGGGAGAATGCCCATCAAATTCACACACAATCCCATTATTCTGAAATCCCAACGCGGCTCAACATTTGCTCATAGGTCTTTCCATTTGATCCTCGTGGTTCCTTGTGAGTAAGATGACTGGTGGAGAGAGCTTTCCACTGATCCACATTTATTAAAACTGAGTCATAGGGTGGCTGACAATGTAACCCCAGGTCACACAGCTGGTTAGTGGCAGGGTTGGAGTCTGGGCACATCAGAACCACCATTCAGCCTTCTCATGATCCCAACTACGCAGCCATGGTTTTAGGCTGCCTCTCAGTGCCCAGAGATAATTAGTAGAATTATTGTACTCATCCCAAAACTTTCTCCTTTTTGGCTACGTGAGGTGGCTTATACCTGTAATTTTAGCACTTTGGGAGGCTGAGGTGGGAAGACTGAGGCCAAGAGTTTGAGGTCAGCCTGGGCAACATAGTGAACCTCTATCTCTACAAAAATTAAAAAATTTAGCCAGACATGAAAGCATGTGCTTGTGGTCCCAGCCACTCAAGAACTCAGGAGGTTGAAGTAGGAGGATTGCTTGAGCCCAGAAAGCTGAGGCTGCAGTGATCCATGATTACACCACTGCATTCCAGCCTGAGTGACAGAGTGAGACCCTGATTTAAAAAAAATAAAAAACAGCTCTGAGAACTTGTTAATCACTGTGAAAGATGAATGAAATTCTAGGTTGCAGCTTTGATAATGGTGATAAAACATTCAGCTCGTTTTTTTTCTTTGTCAACTGTAAGCCAGGGTATTGGCATTAGATTCTTGGCAAATGTCATCTTACTTAATTAAAGCATATACACAAATAACTGCCTGCCAAGGTTGCAATGGCCCTGAAAAAAAGAGGGCAATGCCCTGAAAGATTGGAAGAAAGTGAGGTAGTTCCTGCATGGGAGTCCGGGGGCTTTCCTGGATGAAAGGCTTTTAAACCACACCTAGCAGGAAAACTGAGATTAAACATATTGAGGAACACACATATGATTCAGAAGATGAGTGATCACCAACTCCATGCTTAATACCCGGAAGAAGTACTTAACTTCCCAGAACCAACATCCATTTCAGGTGGGATCCTAGTTTCCTCTCTCGCAGAGGGCATGAGGGCCCCTCCCTGGGCTCAACTTATTCAAGAAATTCAGGTCACAGTCCTATAACTAGAAGGCTAAAAAATCCATTCCTTACCTGGGAAAACTGGGCAAAACTGCGATCTGAAAACAAGGGCACATGTCCCAACAGCTCATGGCAGATGTCACTGAAAGACAGAAAGCATAGAGAGCTTGGAGGGGAGGAGGGTTAAGCCAAGCCAGACTCAGTCTTTCTACATGAGGAATGGGCAGAAAGAAAGGAAATAACTTTTTTTAGGCTTATGATCTCTCTTCCAGGAATAAGTGATATACAAATGTTGGGATCAGAAATGGCAAGGTACAAGATAAAAGGAATAAAAGGAAGGAAAAGTAAGAGACAGGTACATTGCAGGACACAGCAGCCAAGGGTCTTAGGCAGGCATCCCCAAACTATGGCCCGCGGGCCGCATGCGGCCCCCTGAGGCCATTTATCTGGACCCCGCTGCACTTCAGGAAGAGGCACCTCTTTCATTGGTGGTCAGTGAGAGGAGCACAGTATGCGGCGGCCCTCCAATGGTCTGAGGGACAGTGAACTGGCCCCCTGTGTAAAAAGTTTGGGGACGCCTGGTCTTAGGAGTATGTCCAGTGGGGTATAAGGAAGAAGAGCTAATAATCTTGTGCACATGTTCCCATGTACCTAAGTGAGCTATGAGTCATGAACACTTCTCATCCTGTCTTCTCCCTGGTATTGACTTCCCTGGGCAGATACAATATGCTCAGCTATTCCACTGGGAACTGAAACAAAAACAATGCTGCTCTTCTCTTAGTCTGGAGGGGGAAAGCAGTGAGGGAAGAAAAGCTATATTTATTTAACACTTTCTGTGCTACGTCCATTGGGAACAGGTCTTTTGGATTTGTAGCAATGAACTTTGTGGGCAAGGAAAAATAATTTTGAATGTTCTACTGATTTTTTTATAAGTTGCATAAGTTTTATCAGACTAAGGAGATAACTAAACACCCAAGTAAGAAGCACAGCGGCTGCTGTTCTGTACCTCTACCCAATACACAGTCTAGACAAAGAAAGATGAGGGCAATCTAGATGTACACTTAGGAGGTATTGGGACAGCTTGGCTTCCACTTGTTCCTGTTCTCATCTACAACTTGGTAGCTTTGACTTTGCAACTTGATTGGGATCTCTCATTCTCACTGCCAAGGGAGTCCTGAATCACTGGATCACAGGATGCCCAGGTCTCCAATCAGTCTGGTCTATCTACTTAGGTGGAGAAAATCTCCAGAATAGATGAGTTTTTCTCTTAGTATTACCAGCAAACAATCTAGACAACTAGTCCTGTGGACCAGCCAGCAATGAACCCAAACCTCATTCTTACAGCAGGGAAGGATGGAACCCATTGTGCCTGACAACTGGTAGCTGGAGGACAGTACTCACGGTTCGGGGGTGTACATAGGCTTGGATCCATGTCTGATGTACTGTGTGCAGTGGAAGACTCGGAAGGCCAGGCCACCCAAGAAATCGCGAGAGGAAAGCAGGCCAGCCACAGGTCGGAGGCGGAAACCAGTGCAAGCTGGGATGCAAAGAAGAAAGAAAACTCAAAGCTCATCACCACTGAGCCAGAGGCACTAGAAGACCTTCAGATAGGGGACTGGTACACATAACTACCCAGGGACATGGGCTTTGCTGGTAGGTAGACTTGGCTTTAGATGTCTGCCTCGCCACTTTTTAGCTAGGTGTTCTGGATCAAGTAAATTCACATTCCTGAGCCTCAGTTTTCTCATTTGCATGTGAATAGATACTTCTTAGGGATATTCCAAGAATAAAAGAGCTAATGAACGTAAAGTACACAGAGTGTAGTGCACTGGAAACATGCAATACATTTAGCCTTCATGACCATTTGTTAGGGTGGAGCAATATTCCCTACTTCTCTTGCTTCTAGGGTGAAGAGGGAAGTGGTACCTCATTTCCCAGAAGGGAAGAGTATGGAAGGAGTGCTTCCAGCTTCTGTACTGAGCCTCACACAGTCCACCCCATGAGTAGCAGTGACCTGTCTGACTAGAGCATTTGGGAAGAGAATATGAACATTATCAGTTTAACTCTTTCTGTGCTGCTCTTTCTTGATTGCTCACAGAGGACCTCATTCCAGTCTGCTCTTGGCCATGCAATGGACTATGATCCATGAATTGGCAGGGAAGTTTATCTAATCAAGGGATAAAATATTAGCAAGTCCATTAGTATGCACATCTATATCACATTCTCTAAATCGCTTTATTTTAAAACTGACCTCTGATCACCATCTCTGTGGTTCTTGTATCTGTCTCCCACTTTGTTCCAAACTTGGGAGGATAAGGACAATGACAGTGATAATGGTAATAGCTAGCACTGTATATTATCTACCATGTGTCAGACATTCTTTTAAGCTACTTTATATATGCTACTAATCCCCACAATAGCCCTATGACTTTACAGGTGGGAAAGCTGAGACAGAGATAGGTTAAAGCTTTTGTTCAAGGTCACAACCATAGGCAGTGTAGCTTCCAAGTCTGTTCTCTTAATTACTATTATGTAGCTTCCCAACTGCCAGTATTACTGTTTTATTATTCTTACTATTGGCCATGGCAATGGGAGTACTTAGCTAAAGAAGTCTTTGGGATCCCCCTGCCTCCTGCCCCCATGTTCTCTGTGTCTTCAAGTTGAAGCACACTCTGCTTGGACCCTTACTCCACTCTTTAAGAAGCAAAAAGTCTCTAATGGAAGGGACCCAAAAGGTCATCTAGCTCACCCCCAATCTGTCCTCACTACCATTTCCCTACCTGCCAAGTAATTTCCTTGGCTCGTTGCCTCCAGCATGGCCCACTTCTGCATAGTTCTGATATACAGAAATTCTTTAACCTATAGTCTGCCTCCCTACTTTTTCTTATTCTACCCGACACATAGTAGGTATTCAATATGTGTTAGTTCATTGTTCTGTTTTTGCTAAATTAACATCCTCTTGGCAGAAAGAACAACACCTATTTCCCCTGGAAATTCTGTGCAGAGGCCTGTGACTCAATGAACTTACCTATTGAGCTACTCAGATTTCAATTAAGTCCAAATTCACTGAATACCTGCTGTATATGCAGCACTGTGCTGGATGTTCTCATATGCAGCATCTTACTACATTCTCACAATTTCCCTTTGGGAAAAGCTAAAGAGTTGACACAGTGTCCATTTGGCAGATGACAAAACTGAGGCAGGTTTACTCAGTTGGAGAAGTTCAAAGTCAGGATTCATACCAGTTGCACAGATTCAGAGCTCAGGGCTCTTGATACCATCCCCCAAAATAGCACATTTTTTACACAAACACTACTAACCCATAACCCAGCAGGAGCTACAGGGCAAAAACCAAACAAACAAAAAAACCACCCAAACAAACAAACAAACAAAAAGACCAGTAAAGCACCTTGGGCTTTAAGTGTGAAAGAAAATACTTTTCAGGGACAGGCACACAGCAAAATTCATGGTCTCATGTGGGGAACACTCCCGTGTGAGACTCCTAAAAGGCGTGAGTCTCACTATACGGTGAGTTTGATCCCAAACACAGTTTCCTACTGGAGGCAGTCGAGCTATCCGGAAATATGGGAACTGAAAGATGAATGATCAGTTTCTAATATCAACCACAATATCATTTGGGCCTAAAATTATGCGTTGCTGCTAGACCGAGTAACCCCCTACCGGCAACCAGTTCCTGCTTTTAACCTTTTTATGACTTTAAGAATAATCCTTAAACCTTACTTACCAGACTGCCTTGTACCCTAGATAATGGTTTAACTGTCAATATTTGCAAAGCAAAATGCCACCATAAGGGATGGCTTTGATTCCTGACTCAGAGATTCCTGAATGGGGAAATTGAGTTAAGTTGAGTTAGGAGTAGACAAAGGAGAATCCGGTTAAAAGATATTCTGATGAGCAAAACCAGAAAACCTTTTCACATCTCAGTTCTAAAACAAGATCAAACCAGAGATACCTGCAGCCAGGAGGAATAATGTCTGGATGTAAACAAGCTTTGTGATCACAGGAAATTCTGTTACTTTTTACAACCACTGATTGTATATCTGACTTTTCAATTGTATAGGCCATGTAAGGTATACATTTGCACTTCCTCTTGCAACCATTGTGTATTTGACTTCTCTACTGTATAGGCCATGTGAGGCATACATTTACATTCCTCTTGCTATGACGTAAACCAGAGCCAAGAAAGTGTATTTATTCCTGGCCTTTGAAAAATAAAATTTGCTGTTTAGGCACAGCCTATCAGCCCTCCAGACGCCTCGCTTTCTCTCTCTCTGTCTTTATTATTTTTCCAGGCGCACTCCCTCTTCCAGGTATTGGGACCCTCTTGCAGGTCGAGAGACCCCCGGGCAGACGTGCCTACCCGTCCCGGACGGTCCACGACAGTCTCATGTGTTTGATTGAATGAAAGTGGATAAACACAGTAGAGGCTAGAGCGAAAGCAGAGGGCAGTGAAACCGGGTTCTTCCTGGAGGAATCAACCTGCACGCATTTCTATAAAAACATGCGTTTATACCTGCTTCCATCTACTTATCTTCCCCTTCCTTCTCCTCTGCCTCAGCCCTCCCCTACTTTCTGCAGAGCTTTTGACACTGATGTGGACTTACTCTGCAGGAATTGAGAAACATCTTCCAGCTGTGGAATATTATCTTCATGGAAGCCACAGTACTTCTCAAGAAGTGGAAAAATGTGATTGTACTCGTAGCAAGCATGGGTTTTATACAAGGACTTCAGAGTCTTGAACACCGTACCCCATGTTTTCTTTTCTTCCTCCGTGTATTCCACTTGAGGGATGGGCTGCCCACTAGAATACAGGCACAAAATAGGGGTCTCAAGCAGGGCAGAGAGGAGCACCAGAACACAGGTTAGGTTAGCAGATGGAGTCGGGGCCAGAACCTATGAGTGGCCATCACTTGCTATAGTAAATTTCATATGTTATTTGAAAGAGAAAAATTCCACATCTTGATACAGGAAACATTATTGTTTTGATTTCCCACATGAAAGAGTGATTTGGTTAAGCAACGATACAAACTGCATTGAGGATTTTTCTCTCACTTTGGGGAAATCACTTGGTTTTTTTTACTCTTCTAATTTTCTAATTGCTTACCTAGGGTAGAAATTCACTTACCTGCAGGGGCCAGACAGGTATCACAAAGGTGTAAAGTTGCAGATGTGAGGCAACAAGGAGAATGGGGGCCAGCTAGAGAATGCATTCCTTTTCTCAACAAGGGCATCTAAGTCCAGTTAAAGCAACATAGTGCATTTCACAGTGTCAACTAAAGCCAAGTTTGATATCACCTTTGTTTGGTAGGCACATACCTACTGGGTTTGATATTTCTGCACCTGGGAAGTTATAAAGGTTTTTAAATACACGCTAAGATTCCACATTGTATACATATATCAAAACATCATGTCATACAACATAAAATATATAATTTTTATTTATCAATTAAAAAGCAATAAATTCTAGATCAAGGATTATAAATAAATAGTGGAACAAGGGAGAGAAAAATATATAAATCCATGCTAAGTTATAAAATACTGTATATCTTCTCTACACTGAGCTTGTTCAAGTACATATGCCAGGTCATAGATCCTGAATCTCTTGTGGAAAAGAAGGCTCACATATCTGGATTCTACAAGCTCCCCAGGTGACTCTGATGCAAACTATAGTTTAAAAGTCATTAGTTTAAAAAGTCCTTTTGAAAACCACCTAGGAATGAGCTGTGTTCTGAACAGCACAAACAGATGAAAATCAAATAAAGCCTGACTTCAAAGACCAGTGACTATTCCCTAGGCTGCAGGTCTGTTTCCCTATCAGGAACACAGAGTCTGGGACAAAGTGAGACTGTTTATGTCAGAATTATGGATCATCATTGGCTCCAGATTAGGTCTTTCCTGCCCTTTCAGAGTTGCACCTCATCCAAACACATTAGATCACATTCTTTGTTATTGTCTACAGATGGGTGACAAGGATTAGGAAAAAAGACAGCATTTTAAGCCAGACAAGCTCAGAAGGTCTTGCAGTGATGGTGAAAAAAAAAAAAAAATCAGGTAGTTCTTGCCCAAGAATGCGCCATTATCAAGGCCAAGCACTGATATAGCAGACGAACAGACTTTGGAAACAGATAGAGATTGTTAAATCCTTGGCCCTGCCATTCCCTAGCTATGTCAGCTAAGGCAATATAGTAAACCTCTCTGAGCCTCAATCTGAGCAGCTGCTACATGGGCTAAAAATAAATAATTATTTGTATAGTATAGATAAATTTAAGTCTAATACTATGTACAAATCACCTAGTATTAATACTGATAAATCATAACAATTGGATAATTGATCATTATTATTGCTACTGCTTCTCATTTTAAAAGAAAGGCATCTGTTACTCCTGCAACAAATTTCAAGAGATGGTGACATCCTGAGCACCAAGATATTCTGCGGGTTGACACTTGCTGTTCTAGGGACTCAACATCTGTTCCCCATTCATCAGTAAAGCACCTTTCTCCCCTCTCAGTCTCTGAGGTTCCAGTGAGGAGAGACTCCACTCCTACCTTCAGAAGTGGGCATGTGACCAGGCTAAGCCAGTTGAAATCTCTCATTCCCCTGCACTGTGTCTGACTAAGAGATTGGCCTGTGTCCTAAACAGAGTCAGTGGACTCAATGCCAGAACTTGGTTGACTTTGTTTGAAATAGACAGGACCTCTAACTGAGTTGGGGTATCAGCCTAGAGGTACTAGGTTCCCTCACCAAGAGAATTGAGGCCAATGTCTGAAAGCAAGACCAAAGCAAAGAACACCAGAGTCAGAGAGAGGCAGAGAATGAGACGGTAAATCCTGGACCTGCCTGAGCTTAAACTACTCCCCTTAAGCACTTTATTTATAGGATCCAGTAAAGCTCTCCTTTATGTTTGAGTTGTTTTGCAGTTGAAAAATATAAGCTCCTATGATCCATTTTATCTATTCCTAGATAAAACTTAAAAGCCTAATCTCCACTCCAGTAATATCATCAAAACCTGCTGCAGCAGCCTTCTAGATGGTTCTAGACACAATTCCTGGCTCTGCCTCCAATTCACCACTTTGAGTCTTTACTCTTATACGGTCTCTTGGATTCATTCATTCATTCAACAAATGTTAATTGAGCACTGTGATAAAACAGTCAGTTGCCCCTGACTTCATTGAGTCCACATTTCCAGTAGGGAGAGGCAGAAAGCCAACACAATTCGTTAGATGGTGATAAATGCTATAGAGAAACAAAGGGCAAAGGTATAGGGAGTTTCAGAGTGGGGTTTCTATTTTACATAGGGTGTAGAGAGGGCACATGGCTGAGAAGGTAACATCTAAATGAAAACCTGAGGAGATAGGGCCTCACTGCTTCACTCTCGAGTCTTCCATTTAGCTTTCACATCATTATTTGAGATTCTGATTCTGCTTTTCTGCAGGTTTATCCAGTTAGCACCAGTCCCTGAAGTCTAAAGCAGTGACAGCTCTATCCCCCTTACAACTTATTGGGGATGCTCATCCCAAGCTTGATAGCAGTGGCTCAGTAGTCTCTGCTTTCCTGTGAAAAGCAGGAGAGTCTCAATTCTAATTCTGCAACTTCCTACCTGAGTGAGCTCTTGGTCAGTTTTTAAAAAGCAAGATCACAAACGAAAGCACAAAAATGTTAAAGATGTGACACTAAATAGACCATATAAAGACAGATGTTGTCAAAACAAGAGTAGAAAAAGGTAGAGTGTTGCCTTGTTTGACCTCAGTTGGAGATATACACCTCAGTAGAATCAATTTTTTTCTCCTGCCCTGTGCAAGTCTGGGCATGACTGTGAAAGTGCACAGTGAGTATTGATTTCGGGGTCACAAATACACTTAAGAAAGTAGGCAAATTCACATTAGAGTCTCCAAAAGAATAAGGATGAACTATACTAGATCCTGAAGTAAAAGACTATTTTGAAGAAGACATGGCATCAAAAGCTTAAACGAGATGAGATAAGGTTTGAAATAGGCTTTGAATTTTAAAAAACGGTGAGCCCTTAACTAGCCACATGACCTTGGGCACATCAGCTAGTTAATCACCTGGGATTCATCTATAAAAGGTGAGAAATTGACTAAAAATTTTTAACCCATTTCTGAGAGTCCAGCCATCTATAGATGATTTTCAATAACTAGTTTAACTGATGAACATCCAGGACTGTGAGGTAATTCATCAGTTTCACTCTTCTTCATGAGGTTTCATAGTTTTATGAGAAGCAAGTTGAGGAGGACCTGTCTCTGTCCTCCCGAAATCCCAGCAACCCAGAAGGAAGTAAGTGGACTTTCTAAGCACCTCCTCCTTGATGATACAAAATGTAGTTTCCAGACACTCGGAGAAGTGGCTGAAAATACCCTTTGAGTTCAACACACCTGAGTTTAAAACCTGTGTCACAAATTAGCTATATGATATTGGCAACTTACTTCACCTTTATAAGCTTTGGTTTCCCCAACTGAAAAATGAGAAGTTATTATTATTAAGGCTAAACAAAATGATATATACAAAGCGTTTAACGAAGCCCCCAGACACATAGCAAGAAAGTATTAAGTATGATCTGTTATTGCTGACTATCCGAAGGACTCTTGCCTGTACTCGCTTTGATGGTGTCCACCTGACTGTGCTGGGGCAAAGGTGGGGTTAGGAGAGGGAGGTCACCATCTTCTGTGACTCCTGCTCAGCAGGAGCCAAGGCCCCGATGGGCTTAGACCTGACTAAGGGCAGCACAGTTTTGTATCCTTCCACTACCAGAAGTTATTCTGAAAAAAAAAAAAAAACTCTTTTTCTGGAGGTTTTTCCACGTGGAAAGTCACTTTGTATTCAGTATAGAAAGGCCGATTATCTTCTCCAACTCCCTGAGATTCAATCAAAGCTGTCAAACTACTATGCCACCAGTGGTCCGGATGACTGTTACATTTCTTCTTGTGCATGTCTTTTCTTAATCCCTTAACTCAGTAACGGTGCTTGTCAAAACATTAAGTTTCCCATGGGAGCATTTCTGTAGTTCCTTAAGACTCAAAGCACCAAAGCTGTTCTCTTCTGAAACATATTTGATATTTGCATTTTCTTTTGGCTAAAATAGAGTAGGAAAGGAACATAGAATCTCAGACAGGAAAAAAAAAAGAGAAAAAAAATCCTAAAATTGTCCTTCACAGCTGGGTCAGACAAGATAAAAGTAGAACGCTGAAGCTTGGCTGGCCTAAAATCTTGAATGATGCATTATATCAGTAAAGCAGCCAGCTCCTTCCTGAATATAAATGATTCTCTTTTTCCTTCTTCCCTGTTTAATGTGGAGAAGACCAGAGACAGTTTTATTCAGGACCGAGGCCTTTTATAATTACTGCAGACAGCACTGTCTAATTAGACAACAAAGCTTGGGAGAGAGCAGGGCCCCAGCACAGTGGGTAATTTTGTTTTGTCTAGCAGCAATCTTTTCCAACGTGTGTTTTTAAAGGGAGGATTTAAACACACACACATACATGCACGCATGAGCACACATGCACACACAGAAGGTATTCCCCACAACAAGCAAGGCAGACTTACTGGCGGTAGTTGTAGGCAATATCAGCAAACTGCTTCCGTCTCGCTCGGTACACAGGATCTTTAAAACCCTAGGAGAAAAGAGACACCTGATTTTCAAAGCTTTGTAGAAAGTGGTCTGATATCTTTATGAATGCTTTGAATGGGAGCTCTCAAGCCATGACAGTACATGTCTCCTTTCCTTGGTTATACCCTAAAAATAAAGTCTCATTGAAACTTAGGATAAGTTCTCCTACGAGATATTATGAGTGACACATTATCAGTAATTCCTTCAATTTAGCATCCATCAATCCCTGCTATGGATTCCAAGGTTCATACTCTGTTTTTTTTTTTTGAGACAGAGTCTCACTCCATCAGCAGGCACCAGGCTGGAGTGCAGTGGCAGGACCTCAGCTCACTGCAACCTCCGCCTCCTGGGTTCAAGCAATTCTCCTGCCTCAGCCTCCTGAGTAGCCGGGACTACAGGCGCATGCCACCACACCCAGCTATTTTTTTATTTTTTTTATTTTTAGTAGAGCCGTGGTTTCACCATATTGACCAGGATGGTCTTGAACTCTTGACCTCGTGATCCGCTCGCCTCAGCTTCCCAAAGTGCTAGGATTACAGGCGTGAGCCAACTCTGTTCTTAAAGAAACCCAGTCTACAGCATATCTGACTGATAAACCTGTTATATCAGGCAAATTCATAGGATGAATGTCTATTATGAAGATATACAATATCCACTTAATTCCTGTTAATTGCTGTAGAGCTCTGCTGTGGATCCCCCACGCATTTCCCAGCTATTCAAGGTATGTGTCTAACTCTGCCTTCTAATTTCTTGATAGACAACCAAGGTATGTGCTTATTGCTCTTGCAATTTTTAAAAATGCCATTTATTAAGTATATACTATGTGCCAGTCTGTGTATACTAGGAAGTGATTTTACTTATAATTCTCACAATAAACTTGCAAGTTCGATCAGTATGATTATCCTGTTCTTTCCAGTATAAATGGTGGTTCAGAGAAGTGGAGCCATGGTGAAGGTGAGGCCAGGATTTGGAGCACTATCAGTAACTGTCAGCCTTTACAACCTGGCAGGGGCCTAGCTCACTGAGAAGTCTGTCTCAGAACCTAAAAAGGATGATAATACCTTCTCCTCTGAGGCTGACTCACAGGAAGCCTTTTCTCCACGATTTGTAAGCAGCACATTTCTGAGTGAAAAGAGGCTAAGTGTGTCTTTTGAGTGTTTGGGGTAGGAATGGGACTCCAATTGATTAAAAGACAATTTTCCAGAAAAAGTTGATTGCAGTCTAAATTTTGGTAAGACAAGAGACTGTCATTGCTGTAGAACTCTGCCATGGTTCCTCCAAGCCTTTTCTAGTAAGCCATGCCATCCACCACTTTAGCTCACAACTTCTCTGCTCCACTATCCCTCCAAACCAAGGCATTAATGAATTCTAAACAAAGGCTTATATCACAGAGTGTAATTTTTAAAGGTGCCTTTTAAAAAGACAGATATTGACTGGGCACGATGACTCACACCTGTAATCCCAGTACTTTGGGAGGCCAAGTTGGGCAGATTGCTTGAGGTCAGGAGTTTGAGACCAGCCTGGCCAAAATGGTAAAACCCTGTCTCTACTAAAAATACATAAAATTAGCCAGGCGTGGTGGTGCGTGCCTGTAGTCCTAGCTACTCAGGAGGCTGAGGCAGGAGAATTGCTTGAACACAGGACGTGGAGGTTGCAGTGAGCCAAGATCGTGCCATAGCACTCCAACCTGGGTGATAGGGTGAAACTCCATCTCAAAAAGGAAAAAAAAGAGAACTATTCCCTGATTTTTAGATATTGTTTTTTGTTTTGGTTGCTTGATGGGTTGAATGTTATGTTTTGGTGGAGGGTTTTTTTTCTTCTCTCTCTCTCTCTCTTTTTGTATTAGGGCCTACCAGTAATTGTAAGGACACAGAGGGCGATGTAATATAATGTAATTTCTTCTGAGAATCTGCAGCATCAATTCTGGCACACAGGAAAACTACAGACATTTGTTGGAAGAAAGGAAGGGAGGGAGGAAAGGAGTTAGTTTATTTCCTGGAATTTATTTTGAAGAATAGAAACATCCAAATGTTTCACACTTGAAAAGTGAAGTAAAACTATTACACATTTGTTTTTTTTTACTCCAAAGCTAAATCCAAGATAAATCATGTGATTATTCTGTTTTGAAAGATTTCATGACACGGTTATTACAAAATATAACTCTTCTTTTTCCTAGAGCACTGAATGGTTTTTAATCATTAATTACAGAGTAGAAAGCTTAGGAATCTGAGGACTTAAAACTGCTGTTATGCCTCATTTCTACTGGGTGAGGATAAGTTGGTTTGAGATGATGTGGTTAAAAAAAAAAAAACTGGGCACCATGATTTAGTTTCCAAGCATCAGTAACACACCCTTTTAGAAACCTGTCTACTGGACTATGTGAAGAACACTTATTTGTCCGCATCTCCATACTTTGAGCTCAAAATAAAAATGCAATGTCGGTTAGTCATCAAGGTTTGATTGTTGCAGTCATTCTCACCTGCCATTCTTATTTATTAGTTAGCAGTGAATAGCTTTCTCCAGGCCCTACGGATGACATGCAGACTTTTGACCCTGCAAGGCACCTTGGAGAAGGTCTATTTCTGTATTTTGATCTAGACTTGAAAAACGTAAAGTCCCTGGAGCCATTTGCCTAAAGACCCTTCGCTGCCAAACTAGCACCTCCATTTGGATTTCGTGGTCCTGCCTGGCATGGCAAGTTGACATCTGAGCACTAAAGTAGAAATCCAGGAAGAAAAGAGAATTACTTCAATCCATGGATTTCTACTTCATCCCGCTGTGTCTAGGAATAAGATGTCCATGAACATTTCTTACCCTCATTTGGCTTTATTGTTTATCCTTCGTGTACCTTGCCTGGGTTGTTTAAAGATTTTCCACTTGTGAAAATAAAAGGTAAATGGACAACCTTATACCCAGTTGATATAATCAATTATGCCATATATCAATTATGTCAGAGGGAATATGTAAGTATATAAATAAAATGATTAAAGAAATACACCAAACTCTAACAAATGTTACCTCCAGGTAGTGGTAAAGACAGGTAACAGTAACAGTTGTATTCTTGAAAACTTTATGCTTTTCAAGTTTTCTAATATGACAGTGGGTTTCTTTGAGAATAAGATAAAAAAGAAAATAGTATTAAACATCCATGTCAAATCATTTTAGTGAAGTAGCAGGAGATTCATACACTGGGATATAGGAAAACACGCATAGCTAACATATGATACAGATCTTCCATGTGGGAAGGTTTCTAACCATGGCCCTTTCCAGATCCTGTTTTCTAAGAATTTCATTATCAGCCTGCAAGGGGTCCCCAGCAACCAGGTTGCAAGGACTTTTGCTTTCACAGTTACCAGTAGTCAGAGAGCTCTGTGGGCTGAAGCCCAGCGTCTTGGGGATTTGGCCTCACATCCCTTGGGCTACCAGATGACCACAGGGCCTTTGTGGGCATCCATGTGGAGTACATTCTGAATCAAATCACAGTTGGTGATGACTGATCACCCTGTCTCAATTTAGACTAACAGCAGCAATTTCAGTAGCACTGCATGTAATTTATTTATAATCACCCTGTCTCAATTAAACTAATAGCAGCAATTTTGGTTGCACTGCATGTAACCAAGTATGTTTTGACAGGAAAATATATTGTCGGTGAAGGAGTGGTGAGTGGGGAGGGAGAGGGGATAGGAGAAGATGGGAGAAAGGCGACACAGTTCTACAGGATGCAAGTCCTGACATTGGCTGAAGTCTGCATGCAATCCCTTTTCCTAAGCTCACAAGTTTTTTTATGTGGGTGTATTGAGAGGTATAATTTTTATGGCGGGGTGGGTTTTGGGGTAACTACATACATGGAAAGTCTTGAGTATACTTCTAGACTGAGATATTTATTACATCATTTCCTAATATCATAGCTGAGGTTAAACCTCAGAAATGCTCTTTAGGCTAGTGACAACAGATTTTTTTTTTTTTTTTCCCAGACAGAGTCTCTCTCTGTGGCCCAGGCTGAAGTGCAGTGGCGCAATCTCGGCTCACTGTAACCTCCGTCTTCCGGATTCAGGGGATTCTCCTGCCTCAGCCTCCCAAGTAGCTGAGACTACAGGTGCATGCCGCCACACCTGGCTAATTTTTGTATTTTTAGTAGAGATGGGGATTCAATGTCTTAGCTAGGATAGTCTTGATTTCCTGACCTTGTGATCTAATCATCTTGGCTTCCCAAAGTGCTGGGATTACAGGAGTGAGCCACCACGCCCAGCCAAGAACACAGATTTTAAAGTCATAAAGGCTTTATTGGACTACTAATTTATTCATTAACTAGGAGCATAGCCTGGGGGTGGCCAGTTTATCTCTCAGAGCCTTAATTTCCTTCCCAGTAAAATAAGACTGTCATGGTAAGGCCACTCACCTCCTCAAAAGCCCTTTAGTGGCTTCTCATTACTATTAGACTATAGTCCAAAATACTTGGCACAGTCCACAAGGCTTTGCATGATCCAGCTGTATGTGTCCAGCCCTGTCCTGATCCACTCTGGCTTTCCTATGATGCTCCAGATTGCACTGGTCTTACTTTAATTCTTTAAACACACCACGCTCTTTTTCACATCAAGGCCTTCACACGTCCTTTACCCGCGGAGTGGGGTCCTCTTCCCCATTCTTTTAGACCAATAAGTTACTACCTGTTCTTTCTGTCTTTCTGGATTTCTCCAAAGTTTATTGTTTCCCTCTATAATATGCTCCCTCAGCATGCTGTATGTCTCTCTTTTCAGATGGTTATCACGTGTTAATAATGGCTAAACTCAGGAAACTGTCTTATCACTGGATTTTCAGTGCATAGCACACTCAGCATACCCCCAAGTAGAAGCTGTTAAAAAATTAGCAAAACCTAGGAGAAAGGGCAAAAGAATTACTGTGTGCCTTTTAAATATCATGAGATCACTGTCTAGCAATCTCACTCTGTGCTCTAAAGGGACACATATATACTACTTATAAAGTTACAACAACTTCAAAGTAGATGCTGGCTTTTTAGAAGACCAATAAGTTGCAAAATATTCATTTGATGATCAAACTGTAAGTTGTTTATAGTAGAAAGGATAAGACACATGATCATGGCTATATTGCCTTGTAGAACATTAATCACTTGTGCATCCATCTTTGTGATCTTATTCTAGCATTCAGTTTTCCAATGACCACATATGCTTTGGTCTCTTGTATCTTTTCTGCACTATCTTTGTCATCTTGCTGCCTCCCTCATTAATGAGTTAAATGGAACCTTGACAGCTGTTCACTATATTCCTGTATGACAGTTATGTTTTTAACTTTTTGCAAATTATGCTTTGATAGAGCAACTTAATAAGAATGCAACAAATCTTTGATGACTCAACTAGATGACTGATTCTTAGAATAAACTCTGACAGGGCCCTCTGGTGGACAACATTAGGTGAGCAAAAGGAAAAGAGAAAAGTATTGAAAAATACAGTCTTGTTCTTGGGCAATTTGATGTTCATACCTTGAAAGATTAAAAAGCAGTTTCAGACCAGGCACGGTGGCTCATGCCTGTAACCCAGCACTTTGGGAGGCTGAGGCAAATGGATCACCTGAGGTTAGGGGTTCGAGACCAGCCTGGCCAACCCATCTCTACTGAAAATACAAAAATTAGCGAGGCATGGTAGCACATTCTGTAATCCCAGCTACTCGGGAGGCTGAGGCAGGAGAATCACTTGAACCCAGGAGGTGGAGGTTGCAGTGAGCCAAGATCATGCCTAGGTAATAAGAGTGAAACTCCATCTCAAAAGAAAAAAAAAAAAAAGCAGTTTCAAAGACTTGGATTAAGAAGTAGAAATATGGCCGGGCACGGTGGCTCACGCCTGTAATCCCAGCACTTTGGGAGGCCGAGGCGGGTGGATCACGAGGTCAAGAGATCGAGACCATCCTGGCCAACATGGTGAAACCCCGTCTCTACTAAAAAATACAAAACATTAGCTGGGCATGGTGGCACGTGCCTGTAATCCCAGCTACTCAGGAGGCTGAGGCAGGAGAATTGCCTGAACCCAGGAGGCGGAGGTTGCAGTGAGCCGAGATCGCGCCATTGCACTCCAGCCTGGGTAACAAGAGTAAAACTCTGTCTCAAAAAAAAAAAAAAAAAGTAGAAATATACACAGAAGGACAGCTGTGTTGGCTGATACTTTCTTCACTAAGAAGCCCTCTCTATTGCAAATCTGTAGCCTAAACTCTAGTATGGGTACCAAGTAAATGGGAGTAGGTAGCTCTGGAGTTGGGGTCTATGTGGCAGAGGCTCCTGGTGCTTCCCAAGATCTGTCCTCTCTCCTTTGCTCAGACAATATTGCTACAGTATTTTTCCCCATCTCCTTTGCAGTAAATAGCAGCCATGTGACTGAGTTCTACTCAATGGAATTTGATTGAAGGGATGTGAGTCATCTCCAGACATGGCCCATGAAAACTTCCCAGAAGCAATTCTCACTCTCTCTTCTCTCATCCACTGGCAAAATGAGTGGGCTCCAAGGAGTTGGAGGAGGGTACAGCCATTGGAGGAAGGAGCTTCGCTTCCAGAAGACCATGTGGAGCAGTTTTCTTACTGACCCACACTGAAGGTGAACTTTTATTGGGTTAGCCACGGAGATCTTGGGGTTGTTTGCTGAGTAGTTAGACTGCTCTGGTTGCTAGAGGGCTCAATGCAGACCTTTCTCTTTCTACAAGTCCTCCCTAACCATTCCGAAGGTCCACAGTGACCTTATCATTTAGTGACCTAAATGATAGCGCGTGTTTCATTTTTGCAGGAATTCCCAAAATTTCTAATGAGATCATGGAATTTCTATAGTTAAAGCAGAGTTATAGAATACAGAGTTTCTCTTTTTGATCATGGAATTTTTTTCCTATAAACTACAGTTTGGGAAACATGCATATGATCCTTTCACTTGCTATATATATATATATATATATATATATATATATATATATATATATATCTTGTGTCTCTCATGAGGTACAAATCATGAAGAAGTAAATTTATTGTGATCTGATACTCTGTACTTAAAGTATTAAACACAGTGTGATAGTGACCATCTCTGAGAAGACAGTAGAGTAACAGTGTAAAAAACTTAAGTCTGGGTGAGCGAGAGGAGGAAGGCTTTAGGGAGGCAAGATATATGGGTTGGACCTTAGATGAACAGAGGTTTTCCAGTGGGGAAAGAACAGGTGCGTTGACAAGAAAAAAACATCTCAGGTAAAGGGAACAACACGTACAGAAAGGGGAGTAAATTTTGGCAATGGAAATTAAATAGAAGCAGTTGGATTCTGCCTGCCAAATTTACACTTGCTATTCCAGCTCCTTCCTGCACTGCTTTGAAAACAGTCAGCATCCCTTCTCCCTCTGCTGTACAACTGCAGGCCCCTGGAGGGCAAGGATCATGTCTTATTTGTCACTTCAACACCCTTTTGTTTATATGACCTGAGACATAGTTCACGTACAGGTGAGGCTACACAGCCCTCTGAGGTTTCTCATCCGAAAATGGGATGTACAGCCCTCATGGGGTGGTGATAGCATTAAAATTAAAAAATGAATGCCAAGCATTTAACATTGTGCCTGGCACGCAGTCCCTGCTCTAGAAACATTAGCTCCTCATATCATTAGCTAAATAAATAAAATAAAAGCTTGTGGAAAAGAGCAAGCAAGGCGGGAAAGGGGAAAGGAGGGAGACGAGGGGCTCGCAGGGACATCTAGCCCCCCCGTTTCATTTTCCCACTTAGCGAAAACTGAAAGGCAGAGGCCCCTTTCCCTCTATTTTGGAAACAATCCTTCCTTTCCTTCATTTTTCAAAATCTGAAGAGAGATGTTGGGTCAAACATCCATGCGTACCGCCAAAGGCCGGGATCAGGGACAAAGGTCACATGGGATGCAACCAGACAAAGGGAACAGAGGGTCCTTTGGAGAAGAACAGCCCCTGCCTGCACCACTCCCCGTGCTGGTGTCTGTTTGCAGCCACACACGGAGGCCAGGCCTTGCGGGCCCCGGGGTCCCTGGGAAAGCACGCTGGACGGTTTGTTTTGTCCTTGGCCCGCGTCCCTGGGATCTAATGAGAAACCAAAGGAACAGAGAGAGCCTGGCGCTTCCTCTTCAGGGGCCTGTGTACCTGATATATTGTGTTTTTACAATAAAATTCATAACATTGAGAAGCCAGGGAGCCAAAGATGTGGCTTTTAGAGACCAATTAATTCCAGAGAGTCTTAAAGCAGTGCCAGCTGCTTTGGAGGGGACATGAGGGTACAGGGAGAAAAATGTCCATCTCATTGCACTAGCGTTTCCCATTGCCCCAAATGAGAAGACAGGCTGCTGGGAAGAATGCCGGGTTGGGACAGGAAGACAGGAGTTTGGTGAGAGGAGAATCATACCCCTTGCATGGGATCAGAGGCGAACAGATACAGCTTTTCTGAGAACAAGCATCTTTGGAGATGCTTTGCTGGCAGAGTTGATGACTGAAAGGTCCCCCCAAGAAACCTGTTGAAGGGGTACACAGAGCAGAGTCCCACCTGGAGTGACCTTGGCACCCCAGGGCTCCTGGGAGTAGGCTACATGGCATATGGGGTCAAAAGTCCCTGCATTTACCTTTAGTTTTGGGGGAGAGGGAGTATTTAAGCAATATATACTAGATATATAGTATATACTAAGTATTATATTAAGTTTATATTAAGTATTATATTAAGTATTATATTAATATTAAATATATATTATATAATGTTACCTCATTTTCCTCATGTTCTTCTGTGTTTTCAAGCAGATAGACATACATATATATGTCTCTCTCTCTGTCTCTCATATATATGTATGTCTATCTGCTTGAAAACACAGAAGAACATGAGGAGGAAAATGAAGTATATATTACTTTCTCTGTCTCTCTCTGTCTCTCTCTCTCTCTCTCTCTATATATATATATATATTTATATATATGGATCTATCTATCTATATACATAGATAGATATATGTATATAGATATATATATCTCTATATCTCTCTATAGAGAGAGAGAGAAAGAGAGAGAAAGGAAGAAGGATGGAGACATACCCAAATATTAATATGGATTTATTGATTATTTCAGAATAATGTGATAATAGGTGATTTTTTTCTTCTGTTTTGAAGTCTGGGAGATGGGAGGAAATTCACCTTTGTTTCTGTTTGTATGTACTTTCTCATTATTTAACAAATGCAGAATAGTCTGGACAGAAAAATAGAAAAAAACTGAAATTATGGTTGATCTTCATTTTCCTCCTCATGCTCTTCTGTGTTTTCAAGCCCACTATAACAGGTTTTACGATTTGAATCAGAAGCATCAATCATTCCTATTTCAAAAGGCCAGCATGTCCCTCATAGCTCGCCTTTGGCCTCTGGGAAGAGGCTGGATTTCTGCCACTAGCCAGGCCTTTGTCTTCAGGTACCATGAGTTCTCAGGATTCAGTCTAGCACGGGGCCTTAAAAAGTCCTCTTGGCTCCTCGGGGCTCACTAGTTCTGTAAGATGGAAACATCTTCTTTGCCTCCTGGAAAGGGCCCTTGTGAACATTCTTTGCTGATTGTAAAGACCCACATAGATGTGAAGAGAAAACAGACTCCTGTGGAAGTGTAGACGCTTCCTCTGAGTTCTGCTAAACCCTCACTGATATAAATGGCTACAAGTCATTTAAAGATGAAGGAGCCATTTGCCTGGCAGGGAATAAAGGGCAGGCAACGGGATGGTGGTACTTCCCACAGAAGGAGGCCTTGAGAACCGGCCCCGAGCCACGGCAGCCTGGGCTATTCCTCCCCAGTCCCTCTGCCCCAGAATAGAGGGAACAATGAAATTCCCCCCACCCCAGTCCTCTACTCAAAAACCATTAAAGGGCCTGTCTCCGTGGCTGCAAGACACAGGCCCAGTCCATGTTCCTCTTTGTGGTCCACCAGACCTTTTACAATCTGATCCCAACCCACTGCCCAAGATCCATCTCTCATTTTCATACTTAACGCACCAACCAGTCATTCCCAGAATATTGTGGATGCTTCCAGGACTCTGAGTATTCTCATACACTGTTCTTTCAGCCATAAGCCCTCTGCGTTCCTTATCTGACCAGGTGTTAAGATCCAGTTTCAATGTCGCAACTCCCTGCTGCCCCCTGCAGTTGGCAGAGTTGTCGGCATGGGTTGCTGTTTACCGAGCACTGGATGTAAACCTCCATAGATGTACACAGGCAGAAACAGTGATGATTTGCATGGGTGTGTGTGTTTGGGCATACGTAGATCTAGTATATAGAGACAATAGTTTCTGGACAGTGATTTAGATTTGCTCATACAATAATAACGGCCATGATAATGATGATGACAATGTCATGTTAATTTTTTCCCAGCCCTCGTGTAAATAGTAACACAGTAAGGGTATGTTGAACAAGTGATCAAGCACATTGCTCCAAGTGGAGGAGGTAGGAAGAGGGGATGGGAGTGGAGGAGAAGCACTGAAAGAATCTCATTCTACGTGCTGTAAACTCACAGGGTGGTCTGCATCCAGTTCTGCTCCGTAGCTGAGAATCTGATTGGCAAATCTGTCCAGCTCTTGAATGGTTCTCGGGAACCAGGGCACTGCAACACAGAGAAGGCAAAGTCCTGAGTGCAGAGTAGCATGGCCAAAGGCCTCACTGAGATCAGAATTGGGGATCCCGGCTAGCGGTGATGGCAGGTGGGCTTCCAGATAACCCCCCAATTACTATTATTCAAAAGTTAAACTCAGTTTCCTTAGAAACTCATTTTAAAACCCATTCCCAAATACATTCTCTTTCCTGGAGATTTTCTCTGAATTATCTCAAAACTCATCTCCCTCAAAACCACCCATCATGGTAGTTTTCTTTGATGGTTTTCATTAGCAGCAGAATTTTTTATTTTATTTTATTACATTTTTTGCTCTGTTGCAGACTGGAGTATGTTGGCACATGATCTCGGTTTACTGTGACCTCTGCCTCCTGGGTTCAAGCGACTCTCCTGCCTTAGCCTCTTGAGTAGCTGGGATTACAGAAGTGTGCCACCATGCCTGGCTAATTTTTGTAGTTTTTTTTTTGTTTTTGTTTTTTGTTTGTTTGTTTGTTTGTTTGTTTGGTAGAGACAGAGTTTCACTATGTTGGTCAGGCTTGTCTCAAACTCCTGACCTCAGGTGACCCACCCCATGCCCCTTGGGCTCCCAAAGTGCTGAGATTACAGGCATGTGCCACTGTGTCCGGCCATTAGCAGCAGAAGACATACAGTCTCAAAATATAAATTATATAAAACCAAACTGTTCTCATGTAAACAAGTTCATGAGACCCCATCTTCCCATTATGTATTTCCCTCCCAAAGGCCCCAGGCACTGCAGCAAAATCTTTCTATCCCAAAACCAGTTAGAAAGCTAGTGTTGAAGCAGAGTGAATGGATGTTGGGATGTGAAGACGCCTCACAGCACCTAAAGGATTTCAGATTTGCTTCTGAAGCAGCATACAGGGGAAGGGGTTGGGCTTGAGTGGGGTGGACTACAGCGCCCAGGTCCTGCAGAGAGGAAAGGCAGGTGGCAGCACCAATGTCCTTGTGGCTTACGGGAAACCAGACACATCGCGGGCGAAATTGTCCGAGGAATGAACAGAGACAAGGACATTTTTGACTGTAAGTCCCATGAGGGCAGAAACCAGGGGTACTTTGTTGTACCAGACATAAAGAGAAAAAGAAGGGAGGAAGGAAAAGGGAAGGGAGTGAGGGAAGGGGGAAAGAGAAGTCATCTTAAAAGTCATGGGCTCACCCTGCTATGTTAACATTTAAGGTGTTAACAGCAGTAACCACCATCCAGAGTGCCTGCTCTGGTATAGCTGCTATTTCTGAAGTACCTCCAAGATAAGGAAGGCATTATAACCCCTCTTGCGTGGATAAGAAACTGAGGTTCTAAAAATAAACTCTAAAAGCTGGTCACATCAGGAGTAAGAAAGTGGTCGATTCAAAAAGAATCCACAGAGCCAAAATAGACGTGCTGGGAAACTTGAAATGAGCTCAAGGCTTCCAGGCCTGAAATGAGATCGAGGGCAAGATACTGGACTTCCAATCAGCATCTGGTCTGGCTTAGAATACAGGCTCCATCTACCTATTTATCGTCTCTTTGTCTCAGTCACTCCTCCATCAAATGGGAATAAAACAACTGAAGAACAGCAAACGTTTTTGCTGTTTTTGAAGACTTCCCATGTGCCAGGCACTGTGCGTCGCATTTCTGCTTCAGTAGCTCCTTGAATCTGAGGATCGTTGTGGGCAGTGAATGAGAAACAGGCAAAGGGCGCCGCGCAGTGTCTGGCACGTGAAAGGTGACTTTCCATCTGACACCCGTTATTCTTGGTTCTGACCGGCTTAGATGGAGAAGGAAAGAGCATGCGTGCCATCTAGTGGCCAGCCTTTGGAAATGTCATCCGTGATCTAAACAGGAACCTCAGGAGGAGCAGCAGCTGCATTCCAGCAAAGCATGGAGAGCTGATTCCAGCAGTTCACAGAAATCCACTGATAGCTCCTTGCAGAGCCGAGGAGCCTAGGCTCTCTACCACCCATGTTAGCAATGCAAGCTAACACTGATTGCTGTTTTAAATATTTTACCTGTGAGGTGGATACTATTAACATTCCCATTTTAAAGACAAGGACACTGAGGTACAGAGAGGTTTAGTGCACACCCAAATACACACACTGCTAGGAAACAGTGGAATCAGGATTCAAATGCAGGTTCAGCTGACTCTCTGGCCTCTGGTCTTGATCACCAATCCATCCTGCCACTCATGGGAAGGTGGCAGAGCATATTGGTGAGGATGGCTGGCTCTGGAGCCAGGTTTCCTGCCCAGAGGTTTCCATGCCCCCAAGCCCAGCCCTCTTTTCCACATTGGCTCCTTATGGTCAGCAAGAACAGAAGCAGATGCTGTAGCCATCATTCCAGATAACACACTGCCCTAAACATTTCACATATGCTACCCCCTTCGATTTTGCAGCAATCCTTTGAGGTAGGTATTATTATTATCCCATTTGACAGATGAAGAAATTGAGGAACAATGAGGACAAGTCTCTTGATAGACCTCACTGGTGCCAACTGCTGAGACTTTGGAGTCTCAGATGACTCAACACCATGCTCTGCTGACTTGCTGAAGAACCTGGCGTCCTGCCTTGTCACCTACACTCCTCTGCAAGTTGTCCTTCCTCTGAGTCCAGCATTTGCACTGCACACTGAACCTCTGTTGTCAGTGCCAGAAATGGGGACTGTTTCCTACCCAGGTTTGCAAGGGCTTCAGAAAGGAATCAGCACTTCAGAGTCATCCAGTGCTCAGGATCTTCTGAGAGACCTTTCTTGTTTCTCCAGAACATTGCCACTGAGAGGTTTCAATGAATGGCACCCACCTGGACAAGGTGTGTTCAGAACCATGGATAACCCCATCCCCTCACTGCAGAGGTATCCTGTCTCCATTCATTCATTATCTCTCTTTTGCCTGGGAATCATTCATAATTCTGGCAGTCACAGCTGCCCCAGAAATAAGGCAGGCCGGTCCTTTCTTGCTGTACCCCTTCTTACTTAGGGGACCCTTAGAATCACCAAAGGAGATTCCACAAATATGTACTGAGCACCTCCTGCATACCAAGCACAAAGCAGTGGGGGTGCATACAAGGGAGTCTCCACCCTTGTGGTGCTAACATTCTGGCAGGGGAAACACAAAATAAGCAATAAATAAATGTAAATGCATGACAATGTCAGGAATTTCTTGAAGAAGAAGAATAAAGAAGGACAAGAAAATAGGAAGTGATGGGGATGCTCTTTTTTAAAATTATTTTTTAACTATTCCATCTTTATTGGGGTATAACTGAACAAAATCGTATATATTTTTATAATATAAAATTACAATTGTATAAAATTGCATTAAAATTATATAATTTATATATTTACAATTATATTTGTATATATTACATATATTTTATTTATTTATTTATTTATTTACTTATTTGAGACAGAGTTTCACTCTGTCACCCAGGCTGGAGTGCAATGGCACAGTCGCAGCTCACTGCAACCTCTGCCTCTCAGGTTCAAGTGATTCTCCTGCCTCAGAGTAGCTGGGATTACAGGTGTGTGCCACCACCCCCGGCTAACTTTTGTATTTTTAGTAGAGACAAGGTTTCACCATGTTGACCAGGCTGGTCTCAAACTCCTGACCTCATGATCCACCCACCCCAGCCTCCCAAAGTACTGGGATTACAGACGTAAGCCACTGCGCCTGGCCTACTGCATATATTTATAATTGTAAAAGTATAAATATAATGTAATTAATACATGCATACATCGTGGTTACCATGATCAAGTTAATGAACATATTCATCATCTCATGTAGTTGTCATTTTTTTCTGTGTGGGATGGAGGAGACAAAGACACTTCAGATGTCTCTGAGCAAATCTCAAGCACACAGGAAAGTGTGATTAACCATAGTCACCACGCAGCATATTTGATCCCCAGCACTTGCTCACCTTATGGCTGAAGGTTTGCACCCTTGACCATCTCTCAATTTCTCTCATCACCCTGCCTGCTGGAAACCACCATTCTACTCTCAGCTTCTATGAATTCAAGAGGTTTTTTTTTTTTTAATGGATATAAGTGATATCGTGCAGTATTTGTCATTCTGTGTCTGGCTTATTTCACTTGGCATAATGCCCTTAGGGTTTACCCATGTTGTTCCAAATGATAAGATGTCCTTTTTTATGGCTGAATAATATCACATTTTCTTCATTCATCCACCTGTTGATGGACATGTAGGTGGTTCACCTTGGCTCTTGTGAATAATACTGCAATGAACAAGAGGTGCAGACATGTCTTTGACATATTGCTTTCATTTCCTTTGGATATATACTCAGATGTGAGATTTCTGGAAAGTATGGTAGTTACATTTTAATTTTTTTTTGAGGAACTTTCATGCTGTTTTCCATAATGGCTGTGCCAACTTACATCCCCACCAGGAAAGTACAAGGGTTTCCCCTTCTCCACACCCTTGCCAACACTTATCTCTTGTCTTTCTGATGTTAAAGACGACGTGCTATTTACTGAGACATCCTATGCCTCTAGACCCCAGAGGAAAGACCCTGGGACTTGACATTGCCTTGTCATGGCTCAATAGAATCTCGGATAGTCAGGATCTGTCCCTAGTCCAGAGTTGGTTTTCTATTTGTGTCATGAATAGCCAGTCCAGCAATGGTTGAGAGTCTTGTAACAGCCAGACAGCCCAGGTTTGAATTTCATCTCTGCACTTAACGATCTATGAGCCAAGAAAAAGTTATTAAATCTCTCTGTGCCTCACTCTTCCTATCTTTGAAATGGTGATAATAGTAGTACTACAAACTGTTGCTTTATAAGAACAACATAATGTTAAATGAGTTAATATATGTGATTTATCATAAACGATACTGACACATAGTAGATAGTATCACTGTTAAGCTGTGAGTTACATGATGTTTGTGTATTATGTACATATACACACACACGTTATATATAAAAATATTTTATATTATAAATAAATTTATATTTATAAAAAATAAAACACTTTATATTATAAAACTAATATATTAAAGTTCTTACATTTATGTGTTAATATATAATTGTTATATAATAATATATTAAAATATATAATTATTATGTTATATATAATTATACATATATAATTTTATATATAGAGAGAGTTTTTCTACTCCACCCTACAGCAGAGAACAGAGTGGAAAGTTCGCCAGCAGGGCTAGAAAATCTGCTACTTATTTTGTTGTATAACTGGCAAGTGTTTTACCTCCTGGAGCCTTAGTTTCCTTATCCACAAAATAAATAAAATTGTTCTTTCCATATTATTGGATAAATCAAATGGGGCAGCAATATGACACATCTTAGCACAGTGGTCCATAATAAGTGCTTTATCAGTGTTAACTGTCAGTATGACAAAGATTTTAATGATGATGATGAAAGGAGGAGGAGGAGGAAGAAGAGGAAGGAGAAGAACAGAGATTGGGATCAAGAAACTGGTTTTCTGTCCAGCTTTGATATTAAGAGGTTTCTAATCTTGGGCTTCAGTGTCCTCTCTGTAACACGTGGGTGTTAGATTAATCGGCTGCTGCAAACCCTTTTGAGTTTCATATTCTGGGACTTGCGGGATCCTGTAAAGGGCTGAAACTGGCCAGAGGATACTTGAAAAGTCAGTTCCACTTCAATCAATGTGTCAACTTTATTTTTAGTACAGTCACTACATTTGTTCAGCTCCCAAATGCACTGCCTCATTTCCCTTTCTCCTCCAACCAGAGAAACAACCTTCTTCCCCACAGACGGAAGCCTGTGGGCATCGCCTGGACTCGGGGCTGTGCGAGCTGGCTGACACCCAGTGAACGCCAGAGGGCAGCAGAACCAGCCTATTTCCAGTTTTTTTTTTCCTTTCTCCAAAGGAAACCTCTTATTGGGCCACCTGGCTTCATTCAGTCCCCTTGGTCAGGGGAAAGACAAAACAAAATAAAAACAAACACTTTGAAGAACTTGAGAAAGTTGTCAAGACTCAGAAGATTCAAGTCTTTGCAAAAAGGAGACAAAGATCAAAACAGCTCACCACACTGCAGACCTCTGAGCTCAGCACCTTGTCGCAGGGGCTGTGAGTGACCCTGAGGTAGCTCACCTGAGTCCAGGGGCCTTTGGTGGCTCTGGGACCCCATCACCTTCAAAAAAGGCCCAAAACACAGGCAGCCAGGCTGGAGAAGTGGCAAAGACCGGGGACTCATGATACACACTTTGGAGCCAGACCGCCTAGCTCCAATCTCAACTTCGGAACTTTGAAACTTTGTACAAATTGCTCAATCTCTCTATTCCCCAGTTTCCCATTTACGAAATAGGTACAATAACAGTGCATCCTTCAGAGGGTCGATGGGAGGATTCAAAGGAGCTCATGTATAAAGAGTGCTTAGAACGATGGCTGGCACACAGCAAGCACTTATAAGTATCTGGTAGTGGTATTCTCATTCTAGAAGGGCAAGTGAGAAAGGGTGAGAAGGCCTGGTGCTTGCTCACTTCCTCCATGCAGCAGCTCAGCCCCACCTTTGATCTATTCCCTCATTTGAAGTTAACGCCCTCAGATGCAGCCTATGTGTCTTCTGAGGTAGGAGGAAGACCCAGGTCAGGCCTGACCATTAAGAGAAATTCACCAGCTGTCCAGTTGGAGAGCAGGGACAAAGCCTGAGGAACGAGACCAGGAAGACACACCTGGGTGCTGGGTGTTGGGGATGGAGGGTTGATCCCTGATGTGGCTCTCTTCTCAGCTTGCAGAGGTGTGAAGCAGGCCGTGTGAGGACCGCAGGAGAGACCACAGAGGACTCCCGACAAACTCAGTGCTGAGCCTTGACACATGTACTGACTCTTTACATTGTGCAGAGTGTGCACATCTCAGGCTTGAAGCCAGCAAGTCTGAGTTCAAGTGTCATCTTTCCCACCCACACAACATGGGAGTCTGAGCAAGCTGCTTGATTCCTGAGTCTCTGGCTTTGCCTCTGTGAAATTGGCAAGGTGCTGAGCCCTTGCCTGCCTCCTTGTTCGGGGTGGGAAGAAACTGACCCACAACAGGTGCATCTGTGACATCAGTCCTTGCACCTGAACCTCATAATAAACTCCAGAGCAGCTTGTCTAAGACGCCACTAGAGGGAGAGCCTGTCCCTGCTTGTGCCTCTAACCTCTGCCCCTGGGCTCTTCCGGTTTTTCCCAGGCATAAAGGTATGGCTACCCTTTTTCCTCTAAAGTTACATTTTCTTGAGAGCTTATTGTGCATTGGATACTGTGCTAAGTGCTTTACTTTAATTATCTCCTTTAATTCTCAAAACAGTCCTAGGCCTTAGATATTATTGCTGCTCAACTGATAAGCAAATAGGCTCAAATAGATGAAGGGACTTGCTCAAAATCACGGAGATAGTTGAGCTGAAAGAATTCTGCAGCTGATGCACTTCATTAAGAAGTGATGCTGGGCTTAGAATAAATGTGTGGTGGTGGTGAAGGGTGCTTTTAAATTTTAGATTCCTTTTCTCTCATCTTGAGGAAAGGAAGTGTGACAAACTAAAGGAAGGCACTAAAGGTGCTTGAAGAAGCTCCCTAGGGCAGCCTTGGGTCCACCCCATCCTAAGCATCCTTGGATTTAGGGACAGTCACTTTTTAACCTAAGTTCTCCTTCACATACCCCTTATTTTCATTAGTGAAGGCTGCAGGTCCCTTCCCCCTACCCAGTCTCTCTCACAAAGCTGGAAATAGAGACTGACCCCAGCGACCCAGGCCTCCGTTTTGAAAAGTTAAATCAGATTAGCTCATTAATGGCCTTGCCAAATACCTCGGTCGGTGGGCTGGCCTCTGTGAGCCCCTCCACAGCCTCTCCAGCGGGCGGCTGGGCTCCATGGTTAATAAATGACTTGGGCAGGCTGGGGCAACAGAGGCCCTCTGTGGAGCGGAGGCACGGGGGTGGGGGGCAGATCATTAATAAATATTGATTTGGCTCCAAAGGAAGCAGCCCGCTGGAGAGCTGGCCCTGGACACCCACGTAGTGGTCCCATTAAGTCGGGGTCAACTGCTCAGCCAGAACGCCAAGGGGCGGCTGGCTCAGGAGCACCACTGAGCAAAAGGCCCCCCAGGCCTGGCTGGAGCCTGCTTCCTGGCCAGTGGGTCAGAGCAGGCTCATTCAATTTACAGCAGTTCAAGGTGCAGCCTGAGTCAATCTTACCCCCTCCCTCCTCCCGAGGTTCACCAGCCCCAGGGGTTAGCCGGCAAGGCACCCAGGCTTGCCTCCAGCCTGTCTCAGGGAGAGCAATAAATCCTGGTTTCTTGGGTCTGAAATAGAAGGCTGTTTTCACCACCCCCTCCCAGGCTCCCGGATGTCTCCTCCGAGGCAATGGCTTCCAGTCCCTGTGCACTGATCTCAACAGCTTCCAAAAAAGGAGAAGAGACAGCTTGCCAATATCCTGCAGGAGGAAGAGTTTTGAGGGTTTTATGTTTCTCTTTTAAGTAGCTTCTACTTTCTTACTGGAGAAGGAATGCTCTTCAGAAAGCTATTGGCAAGAATGATGAGCCAAAGGCTGGCTGATGGTGCCCAGCTATTACTCTCTGCCTCCTGGAGACAGCAGTGGTCAGAAGTCAGGAGTGGTTGTTTTAGAGCAAAGCATCTGTTCTCACTGTTCACATGGAAAATTAAGAATCCTGGAACCAGATGAATAAAAGAGATCTCACACATGAAATAAAGAGTGAAACTGTGCTTAATGAAGAGAGTGAGTGAATAGATATGAGTGAAGTTATGAATAAATAAAATAACCTGTAGGAATATTTATTCCAGCCACTCACCTAAATTGGAACTATCTGCCCAATATCCTTTTAAAGATGTTATGTATCTCATAAACATTATACATTGGCAGGTTGGCCCTTATATCCCCAGATATCCAATTCTGTCTTCTGAGAGCTCACAATTGCATGAGATCTGGTTCCCTGTTACTTACAACTCTACTTACGGTCAGCCAACATTGGGTCAGACACGAGACATCTCTAGCCTTCTCCAGGTATTGTTTATCTCACTCCAGCAGCACCTGTTTGGCCCCGCTCCCCTTCTTCTCATCAACTGAACTCATGACTGGGCTCAGTGCCTCAGTGCACCTCCTAAGACTACTCCTGAGGCAGGCTACTTTCTCTATCACTACCATGTATTATGCCATAATGTATTATGTAGCCACAACCTACTCGATTATAAAATGTATGGGTCTAGGTACCATGTTTGTCTTTTTCACTATCGTATCCTATGTGTGGCTGACACCCAGTGGGCACTTAATCGATATCGGTGGCATAAATGATCGACTAAACTAGGAGACAGATGTGAATGAGAGAGGAAGTTGGCAAAGCTGTGTTGTTTGAGAAGCAGTAGTAAGTGAAAAATGAAAATCCCAATAGTCAAGATTTTTCAAAAGTAAGAGCCACATAATGTATAAAATGCTAAGGAAAGAGAAAATTCCTGGGGGATAATTGTGTCAAATGCTATAAAAATGTCAAAGAGGATGAAGAAAAAGAAGAGGCTACTGGTTTTGAGTATTGTCAGAATGGTACAAAAGAAAGGAAGAAGAGAAGAAAAAAGGAAGGAAGAAGGAAGCAAGGAGGAAAGAGGATGGTGGAAGTAGGGAAGGGAAGATGAAAAAAAGGGAAGGAGAAAGAAAAGCTGCATGAAAAGCTGACCTTCTATCTCCTTCACCAGTGCCACGTTCAATATAGCACAAATTCAAGTGGATGATGTTAAGCACAAAAAATAACTGGAAATGAGAGATCATTCACAGGGCCCCTCATCCAATCCCACACACAAAGTTGTCTCCATGGCTGCTATGTAAGCCCTGGCTTCAATGAGGTGGTGGCTGCCAGCAACTCCTTATGTAAGTATGATTGGCCTGGTCGTTGTCTGTGTCCATGAAGCTGGTGGTGACACATGACCTGTTGTTGGCTGGGGCTATAGATCATAGAAAGCTCTCCCTACTGAAGCTTAAGGATGTCTAAGATCAAGGGCCTATTCAACTCAAGCAAGTTCAACTTGATCCTTCAGGCACCCTAACGCACAGGGTATTCCACATAATTTCCACGAACCACAGGAATTGGGAAAGTGGGTCTTTGCTACATTTCACAGATGAAGGAGAAGGGGTCATCTATCTGGAAGGGGTCATCTATCTGGAAGGTTTGAAGATGGAATTCAAACCCAGCTAGTAGCATACAAAATGGAGACCTGAATCCAGGCTCTTGACTCTAAATTCATGGCTTCTAGTGTGTCAGGACAATACTCCCTTAATCCAGCATGGTGGCAAAGTGACATTCAGTTACAATCATTCCATGTCCTCTTCCTTCTTCAGTTGAGACAACACACCTGTCGTACAGAGGAAATGTATTCCCAGTCTAATTTTTTCTAACTTTCACAGTCTTTTGGACTGACCCAAATAGCATTTCATGGTTGCCTTTGTTTATCAAAGTTCTGGAATTTGGGGAGTTTGGACTTGCTCAACCCTAAGATTCATTGTGTATCCTTATGAGAGACTTAAGGATAAATTTACATGTAATATTTTGCATGGGCCCTACATGCAAGGCACTTTATGCAAATTATATCATATAATCCATACAACCACACTGATACCTGGATTTCTTCATTTTGCAGGTGAGAAAAGTGAGGCCTAAAGAGGGAAGGCAACTTGGCTAAACAGCTACAGCCCAGGAATTGAACCGGAGCAGTGAAGACTACAAAATCCATGCAACCTTTTAACTATACCTTTCTAACTTGTTTTTCTAATATTAAAAACAAGAATAACACTGTGTTAGCTTTAGCTGTCTGAGTTGGTTGTTGCAAGGCTTAAATGAGACAACCTAATGGGAAAGAATTTGGAAAACACTAAATTTGGCATACTAGTGAGGGATTCCTCTTAGAATGAGAGGCTCCTTATAATTTTTTAATCTTCCTGAGCTCGAAGCCCTGTGATGTGGCAAACAAGATGGGCTGCAGAAATAGCATTGGCACAGGATTTTCCATTACCAACAAAGAGAGCTGCCTGTGACCAAGTGCAGGAAGCAGACAGTCTACCAACGATATGAAGAGACTCTGCTTCCTGCTCCTGGGTTGGTGTCACGTACCGCTGAATGAGCTGATCCTCTCAGCTGGGGTCTGCTTGTCTCAGTTAGACAGTCTGTGGAAACGAGTCACCTCCCCAGCTGCCAGGACTTAGTGCTACATCAGCGCATCCAGCAAGTATACAGGTAAAGACTGAAAAAGGCAGCCAATCCTGTGTGTTTTTCCAAACATTCAGTTACTTGGTCTCCTGCGGATGCAGAGCCACATACATCTACCACTGTGAAAGGCACACATGGAATGCACAAAGTGAAATGCCTGGGAGGAGGAGGTTTAGAGCTGAGAAGAGGAGAGTGGGGAGGTGGAGACAGAAAAGCCAAGCAGAGAAAAAGAGAGGAAAGAAAAGCACAGGTGGTGGGAGTGGGGAAAACTCCAACCATATGGATTCCCTTCCAGCCCTAAGCAGCCTCTCTCTAAAAATTCTTAACACTTTGGGAACCATAGCCCTTTTGAAAAATCTTGTCTCCCAAAAAAATATGCAGGCACACCTGGGATTGCCCACAATCCCAGGAACTTTTCAGAGCCCTCTAAGAAATCCTATCCTCCCTCCAGTCCCAACTGGTCTGAAATGTCAGCTTTACTCAGCACTGTCGGTCAGCAATGCTGTAGCAGAAAAAAAATCAAGAAGGCAAGGAGAGGCAACAAGAGAGAAGGAATAACTATACTGGTTGCTTTTGTGTTCTCACAGTAATCACAAGTGTCCCCAGGCAAGATAGACAGACAGATGATAGAGAGATAGATGGATGGATAGATAGATGGATAGATGGATGGATGGATGGATAGATAGATACATCGACAGACAGACAGACAGACAGGCACATAGATCTTCCTGCTTCCCACAGACAAAGAACCTGCAGTTGTTGTAGGAATTTGGACTCACTTTTCTTCCCCACCAGGACCCTTATAGTCACCATAAATTAAACAAAATCCAATAAATGTTTATCTGCTCTTGGAAAATAACTCCAAACATTTTTCTCAAAAGGTGATGTTTGTATACCTCTCTCTATCCAAGACCTTCATCTGTCTGCTTCTCCTGGCTGCAATCTGTCTCCATGAAGGAATTTTCTAGCCCTCAGTAAGTGTAATGTCATGCAGTCGACTTAAAGGGAAAGGTAAAAGGATTAGTAGATTGATCGATGAAAGATATTAATGCTCTTTCATGTTGGGTTGAAGAAGGATTTGAGGCCATCAGGAAAGAGGGTAGCAGGAGAATAGACCTCAAGTATTCAAAAGACTCTCTGGATTAAAATCCTATTAAACTCACATCAGCTTCTCCAGGAGGATTTGAGAAGGTTGGGGTTTCTTTGCCATGTCGCCGTAATTAACCGCCCCTTAAGCTGTTTTGGGTGGGGAACTTAAGCAATTAAGAAACTGAAAACCTTTTATTTTCTATCACTCACATGGCTTTTTGAATGGTTTAAAAACTAGAGTGGAAAGTGGTTTAGCTTAATTGATTTGAGGGGTTCAGATCTCCTACTTGAACCTGCTGTCAGACTTGCCTCTGAGATCTGAGTCCCTCAATAAAAAGGGCATTTTGTCCGCAGAAAGAATCAAAGGTTCAGATCTACCACAATGCTTTTCTTCCTCTGACTATTCTCCCACTGAGTCCTATAGAAACAGCAAAGGAATGGTTGCTCCCCCTAAAAAGACCTGTTTCTTGGCCCAGACCCCACTTTACAGAAACTACCACAGAAACCCAAAGAGTGTTTCTCAGGAGATGCCAGTTCATGGCACGTCTGCATCTGCTGTCTCATTACAGGTAAGTTAAGGTCAGTTGGGGGCAGCTGCTATGGGATTGGGTGACCAACCATCTGAAGAAGTAAGAGTCACAAGACACAAGTTGTTTTAAAGGGTTGGTTTTAGCCAGTTTTTCTTTCCTAGGGAAAATGTCATCCCATTTCAAATATCAACAACCTTGCCAATTTGAGCAAGGAATTCAGAAGCCCTGCTAGGGAATTGAACCCGTGCTACCTCCAGGCTCCAGTAAGCCCAATTTTTATACAGTGCCTCTATGTGAAAACATTAGCTTTTTAGTCTGGGCACAGTGGCTCACACCTGTAATCCCAGCACTTTGGGAGGCCAAGGTGGGCGGATCACCTGAGGTCAAGAGTTCCAGACCAGGCTGGCCAACATGGCAAAACCTCATCTCTACTAAAAATATAAAAATTGGCTGGATGTGGTGGCATGCACCTGTAGTCCCAGCTACTCAGGGAGGCTGAGGCAGGAGAATCGCTTGAATCCAGGAGGCAGAGGTTACACTGAGCAAAGATCGTGCCACTACACTCCAGCCTGGGCAACAGAGTGAGACTCTGTCTCAAAAAAAAAAAAAAAATAGCTTTTTTACTTTGATACTTCCTGGATCCTCAGAGCTAAACACAGGCCGAATTGCACCAACCCTGTCTCCATCACAGCACCTGTCCCTCTATTCTACTTACCTGGGTGTCTCATCCCCTCTACCAGGCTATGAGCTTCTTAAGAACAGACAGTTTGACCCTTTCTCTCCTAGCACTGTACCCAGCACAGAGCTGCACTCAACACACCCTTGCCCAGGACCCCCTTAAATCCACTGTTTGCCTTGAGGCAAATTACAGCCTCTGTTTTCACAGTGAAAAATGAAGGGATCTGTAGCGCCGCGTGACCTCTCAGGTCATTTCTCAGTTGTCAGACTCTCTGAAAAAATAGTTGTGTACAGGCTGCATTTTGGTCATTTTTGTGCTCATGCAAGTGTTTATAATAATACTGATGATGATAATGTTAAGAATAGAGAATATCTTTAATTCCTTAAACATGCTCTGTTCTGTTCCCAGTGCTTCATTTGTGTGATTTCACAAATCCTATAAGGCAGAGGCTCTTGTGACTCCCATTTGATACACTGGGAAACTGCAAAGGTCAATGATTTGCTCAAAGTCACACCAAGTGTGGTCACCATGGTTCCTGAATCTGAGCTCCTAACTTCCCCTCTATATCCCTGCTAAGAACCTCCTTTCTGAGCCTCCAGTTCAGGCTGCTGGCTCTCCAGCTGGTTTACTACATCTTCCCTGGCTCTTCCAGGGGCTGGCTGCCTGCCTGTCAATTGCTTTGATTTCCTCCCCCGTGGCCCCAGCTGGCCCTGCCTCCACCTGCTCCAACCAGAGGCAGAATTGCCCCAGGATCTGGCAGGTCCTTTGTCCAGAGGGTCTGCAGCTCCTGTTGAGAGCAGGTGGCCGGAAAAATGCAAAGAGGGCAGTCACTGGGGAAGCAGCTTGGGAGGCTGAAGGGGAAAGAAGGCAGATAGGGCTGACCCAGGGAAGAATTCCAAGTGCCTGCCCTCCAGGGTCCTAAGCCCATCTGCATGGCTGTCCTCTCTCTGCAAGGGCAGAACACTGGGGTGGGCTTTCCTTGCCTTGGTTACACCCAGGAGAATGAAGGCAGAGACAAGTCTCCTAGAAAGGCCACGGAGCTACCTTTTAATAAATGTTTCAGTGACCTGTTTTACAGGGTGGGTATTGTTTCATTTAAAGCATCTCTGCCTATTAAGATGCTTCTTTCAGCTCTGGTGCTTGAACCCCTCTTGACCCAAAGTCTTTCCAAGTGTTTTGGAAAGAAACTTGATTTTATAAGTAGGAAAAAAAATAATTTTTTAAAAAACCTTCAGCTCAACAATAACATTTTCAGGTATTTACTCAAATCAGTTGAAAATTTATCTTCACACAGAAACCTGCACATAAATGTTTATTCACAGCTTTATTCATAATCACCAAAAATTGGAAGCAACCAAGATGTCCTTCAATAGGTGAATGAATAAACAAACTGTGGTACATCCTGACAATGGAATAGTATTCAGCAACAAAAAGAAATGAGCTATCAAGTCACAAAAAGACATAGAGAAACTATAAATTGTATTGCTAAATGGAGGAGGCCAGTCTGAAAGCGCTACGTACTGTATGATTTCAACTATGTGGCATTCTTGAGAAAGCAAAACTATGGAGCTACTAAAAAGATCACTGGTTGCTGGAGGAGGTGTGTAAGGAAGAAGGAATGGACAGCTAGGGCATGGAGCATTTTTAGGGCAGTGAAACTATTTTGTATGACATTGAAATGCTAGATACAAGACATCATGCATTTGTCAAAACCAGTAACAAAGTAAAACACAAAGCATGATCCTGAATGTAAACTATGGACTTCAGTTAGTGATAATATATCAATACTGGTTCATCAATTTTAAAAAGAAAAAAATACCACACTAATGCAAGATGTTAATAGGAGAAACTGAGGTGGGGATGAAAGACCTGTGAACTCTCTGTATTTTCTGTGCAATTTTTCTGTAAGCCTAATACTGCTCTTTTTAAAAAATCCATTAAAACATGGTTCATCTGAATATGTTTTGGGTCCTAAAAAGCAGTCAGCTTGCTCCTCTGTATTGATTTCAAGCTAATCATAATCATAATAAAAACCACATGCTATAATTTGTCCAACCTTATAATGCACCAGGACACTGTTCTAAGCACTGTTTAAGTATGATTTTATTTAATCCTCACAAATGCCTTATGGAAAGTTGAGGTCAGGACAGTTAAAGCAACGTGTCAGGGGTCTCAAAATCGGTATGTGGAAGAAGTAGGGCTTGAACCACAGTCTATGCAACTTCAAGCCCACACTTAGAATTCCTACACTCTATCACTCTCTTCCCCTCCAGAAGATGGGTAGCATTTCAGTATGTAAATAATGGGACAATTCAAGTTTGACAATTCCTATATTAGTCATTCATTAGGAAATATTTGCAGAGCACCTGTGTACCAGGCATTGTGCTAAACTCTGAGGACAGAAATGTAAATAAGAGAGTCACCTACTCACAAGGAGCTCATATAAGAAGAAGGAAAGGGACAATGAAAGCCCTAGGAACAAGGAGCCAGGCAGTCCCAGCTCCGGAACTGTCATGTTATTAAAAGGACTTGGGGAGATCTCTCTGGTTGGAATGGAGATATTCAAAAATCCATTCAACTGTCTTCTGTTGATTTTTGTATACGGTAAAATGTAGGGATCCAGTTTCAATCTTCTGTATATGGCTTTTGAGTTATCCCAGCAGCATTTATTGAATAGAAAGTCATTTCCCCATTGCTTATTTTCACTGGTTTTGTTGAAACTTAAGATACTGCTTATTGGGTATTATGCTGATTGCCTAGGTGACAAAATTATCTGTACACAAAATCCCCATAACACACTATTTACCCACGTCACAAACCTATACATACACCCCTTGAATTTAAAATAAACATCAAAAGAAAAAAAATGAGAAAAAAACTTAAAAGTTTATAAAGAAAAAAGTAGCTATCTTTAGGAAGGGAAAAAAGAACTAATATTTGTTATATGTCTAAAATACACCAGGCACTTGTCCAGGTCCCCAGTCTAGGTCCACTCATTTAATCCTCCAGTCATTATTTCCAACACATATATATTATTTTACTTCCATAAAATAACAGCAATATATACATTAAATATACATATATTTAAATATTGCTAGTATTTTATGAAGATAGTGTGGAGTTACTTATGTTGCAAAATTTCTCTACTTCTCACCTGTGTCTTTCTTCTTATCTCGTGAAAGCTCGTGGACGGTGGCACCAATGTCGTGCCTCAAGATCTTGATGATGTTTGCCAGAGCAGGCAGGCTACGTTTATCCAAATGGGTGAAAAATTCGTACTCATCTTTCTTTAAACGAGAAGGTCTGGATTCAATGTGGGTCAGGTTTATATCATTCTCCTAGAAGAGAGAATGGGGAGCATGAGGGGAGAGTCACTGGAACTAATGAAGGCCAAATATGCAGAACTCGAACAAGAAAACCTAGCACAACAAAATGGAAAATTCAAGTATAGAATTATTTTTATAAGGATATAAAAAAGTCCTTCAATTTGCAAAAGTTTTTTACTTTTTCTTCCTTAAAACCAAATATTAAGTGGCAGGAGGGGGGCAGTTAGTTCAAATGTCACAATTTAATCACATGAAAATTTGCTAAAGGTCTAGAATTGCCACTGTAAGATTTTGGTTTGGTTAAAATATCTAGGACAGTAGTTGCCAAAAATATTGACATAGGAAAACCGCCCTTCCCAAATGAAATTCTATGGAATTACGATAAACAAACAATATAGAAGCAACATTGTTCTGCTTGAATAGGGGGGTCAGACTTAATTGATTTATATCTAAGATATAAATTATATTGCTTTTGAGACAATGTACTTTCATGTTTCTAACCCTCAGTTTCCCCATCTATAACTTGCCGGTCTTAATTATACCTGCTTCATAAGTTCATTGGAAGTGTTGGATGCGATCATACATATATACCACTTGGCACGTCATACATGCTCAGTGAAAATTATCTAATATAATTGCCATTAATATATGTATATAATTACTTTCTATTCAAGGTAGTCAATAAATATATACATTTGTAGCACTCAACAGTGGCCAATTACCCTTCTAGCAGCTTGGGATCCATCAGTGAACAAACTAAAGATGCTTTCCTTTATAAAGCTTACATTCAAGTTGAGAGGATAAAAACAACAAATATAAAAGAAACTCATTTGTGCATGTTAAGTGAGAAGAGCTAAGGCAAAAAAGCGAGGCAGAGCAGGGGGAAGAAAATGGCATTCCTGAGGCAGGGTAAGGGCAGACTGCAGCACTAAATAGGGCAGGCACATGGGGCCTCACCTCATTGGGGTGACAAGACTTAGGTACAGTCCTAAAGGAACTGAGGAAGGTGAAGGCTGGAGCATGCCTGGCCTGTTGGAGAGACAGCCATGAGGTGGGTTCACAAGAGTGGAGGAAGTAAAGGAGAAAATAACAGGAGACATTGTCATCATAATCATAGGGTCACTGCAGGCCATTTTAAGGAGTATGGGTTTGATTCTGAAAGAAATAGGAGTCTTTACAAGGTTTATAGCAGAGGAATAATATGATCTCACAGGTTTAAAAGGATCAAGTTGAGAATAAACTTTAAGGGATAAGATAGACCAAGTAAGGCCTGTCAAGAAGCCATTGCTGAAATACAGATGAGATGTGAAGATGGCTATCTCCATGGTGTTGGGCGTGAAGGTGGTAAGAAGATACTATATTCAGGATATCTTCTAGAATCTCCTCAAAAGGATCAAAATTATCCAAGGACAGGAGAAGAGTTTGTGGGTGAGAAGACGGAAAAAAGTCCATCATATTCCATACCACCCTCAAATTTGACTACCACTCTGATGACTATGTGAATAAATAAGGAGAATTTCAGGAATCCACGGGGAAGAAAAGAGCACATCATAGCTCCCTGAGGAATACTGTCTTTAAATCAAATATCACGGGCCAACCTGGTACTTAGACAATGCAAGGATGAATAAAATATTTCCTACTTTTACATTAGCCATTCCTATCCTCATCAGAACATTTTTAACGGCTGCCTAATGATCCAGTGCATAGATGTGGTCGTAAATTCTTTAACCAATACTCTAGTGATGGATATGTGTGTTGCTTCTTATTTTTCTGCCACTAGAAACCAATGGACAGCATTATACATAAATATTTGCCTTCTTGCCTAGCTGATTTATCAGCATAAATACCTAGGGGCCAAATTGTTTAACCAGAAACTACCCTTTAAAGGTTCTTTATATATTGTTCCATTGTCTTCCAGAAAGACTATACTCTTCTCTTCTATCTTTCCACTAGAGGAGCCATGCTTCTTATCTGTACCAACTTTCAGGATTTTCAATATTCTTGACTTGGCAGATGAAAACAGCAAATAACTCATCACTCAAATTTTTATTTAATTGCTGATGACATTAAACATTTGTCCTAGGTCTAGTGGCCATTTGCATTTCTTTTATTAAGTATCAATTTATACTATTTTCTTATTACAGAGTTTTTTTACTGATTTATAATGATTGTTTATATTTTCACATTAACTCTCATATATATTCAAACTGACACTTATTCTTGACTATTCTTAAACATCTCAGTGAATAAAACACTTTTTAAAATGCTCTAAAAAATGTTAGAACATCACAAGTATTAATAGTCTTAGAATTTTTAAGGAATGTAGCTATGCTGTGTTCTCAGAAAAAGTCAATAACTTTTTTCTCAAAGGCAGTAACTGTCTGAGTGTCTGCATTTGCTTGATGTCTCCAGTGCTCCCTAATTGTAGAACCAAGTTCCTTGGACTCCTCTGGATTATTATGGCATCCGCTGAGTGCTAGGTGTAAAATCACCAGACATAAATAGGAAGCACAAGGTGGACTGTATAATTTGTCCAAATGCATCCCCTAAAAAAAAATTTGACTGGATGACTCAAGAGTCTTATTTACATCTATGTTGTCCCTTTCTGAGAATGGGCTGTAGGGGACTGAAGCTCATTTGTAATTATGCCACAGTTTTCTTGCAAAACCTGGACTCTTTATACTGGTTCTGAAGCAGAAATGGACTAGAAAATGAAGCTGGTCAGCAGCAAAACTTGGCAGAGTCTACTAAAATACCTTGAACCCCAATACAAAGACATCAGCTTACAGTCATCAGTCGGTGTTTTCCTGCTGGAAGTACTTACTAGGCATGAAAACACCCCACTCCCACATTCTTGCAAAGAGCTGGGAAGCTGTTTTCATTAAATGCCATAAAAATGTGAAAATAATGATTATTTACTACAGCTACTCAATTTTAATGTCTTTAGGTGCTGACATTTTAGCTCTTATAGTTATTACAAAAACAGTCATTTATTTTAGTTGGTCTCTGATATAAATGCCTAGCAAATCATCTGCTACTTAGTCAGAAAATATGTGATTTCCTTGGTAATGCCATTTATTATGGCTAAAACCAAGGAGTATCATATACATGCATTAAAACAAACACATGATAGGAGTTGCTCCAATATTTAAATGGACAGAAAGTAATCTGAAAATATAACTTAACTCTAAAATTTCAAAAAATAAAATTCACTGAACTTGTAGTTGAACAGGTGTATCTTGCCTTGATCATTAATGGTATAAGGTTGAAGAAAGGTAGTGATACCTTTTCATACTTAAGTATCACTTTATAGCATAGAATTCTTTTCTGTACTGTCCCAACAATCCTTTGAAAAGGTTAACGGAGACATAAAAAATAAAATCAGAGATGAAGGTGCTTTGCTGTAAGTAGTGGGAGAGTGAGGCCCATTTTTTTTCTAAGCTCAGAGTCAGTAGTTTTCTACCCACACTGTCTTTCCTGCCAGGCATACATACAGTGAGCACTCCACAAATGTCAACTTTTATTATTATTATTACTATTATTATAATTATGTCAAACACAAATAATTAAAACCTCTGTGTATAGTAAATACAATAAGTAACCACAAACAGGCTCAGAGTGCAGCCATTATTTATGGTTCCAACTGCAGAGAACACACCCCTGAGGGCTGAGGCTAGGGAAACCCACAGAAGGGCCCCAACTGGGGACAGAGAGAATAGTGGGGAGGGAATGCCAGAGAGACAGTGGTAGGTCTGAAGCTTTCTCTGGTAAACAGAGATTATTTGTTAAACAAAGCAAAGAGCAATGTCATCGTTCTTGGCTCAGGAAGAAAGAGAATGGTTAGGTTCCACCTACTGTTTACCTAAGATGAAACTTTAAAAGAAGACAACCAATCCCTGCCTTATGTAGAGCTGAGAGCACAGCAAATCCAAGAACCAAGAATGGATACACCTCTGGCATGCTTATTTGTGGGAGAGTTTGGGAAAGGAGGGGAGAGGGGAAGAAGTGCTGGGAAGCAGACCATAGGATATAGTGCACATTACCCATACCCCACCCCTGGAAGCATCCACTTTTACAGAGAGGCTTCCAGCTTTGAGGATAACAATAAAACAATTTATGATTCACGACTCAGTTTTTCTAGTGCTAGAGATTTATCTTATCAGAAACTTCACAAAGCATTTCACCAAAACTTCTGAGCTAACTAAACTCCCATAATAGGGGAATGATGAAGTGGACTGTGGTATAATCACACAAGGGAAGATTAGGCAATCATTAAAGAGGGAGTAACAAAAACAACAACATGCATTAAAAAACGTGCCAGTAAGCACTCCAAGACATGATCATAGTGCTGGTCTACAGATGAAGGGCTCAGGGGTGACTTTGTTTCCTTCTTTCTCTTTTTAAAAATCATAGTTTAACTTTCCTAAAAACATTTATTACTTTTATAATGAAAAATTAAATTTATTTGTGAAATGGTTATAATGATAAACATAGGGATAAATATTTATGATAGATATAGGTAAGTCATTATGAAAACATGTTTAAAAAATTATGCCTAGGCTAACAAATTGGGGGTGGGGTGTGGGGGTTATGATGAGATTATGTCTAACTGCTACTTACTTGGCAAAAGTCTTATATGAGTGAAGTTTCTGGTTAATTACACATTGAACATATAGCTGAATTGTTTAAATCATTTCCTACCCATTTGAATCAGTTTGTTAATAAATAACCCTCCAGTTTGGCATGTAATCTCCTTATTGGCATCTTTTTAATTTACTAGTGTGGATCCTCAGAAACCAATAATTTTGATTGCTAAGAGAGCCTCAAAAGTTAGTTTCCAAGCCTGATTAGGATTATAGTTTTAACAAATAAATTTTACTTTTCAACAAGAGGTCTGTGAAGATTTACAAATGGACCCATGTACACTCACCACATCTTTGTCGATGGATAAGGAAAGCACTCTTGATACTACTACAAGTGGATGTCTAGGGGAAGTCAATAAAGGCTTACACTTTTCAAAAACATGATTTGTCTAATGTTTAACTTATGCATAAACGATGGCAGCATAAAACCTTGCTTAATGAGGACTCCAATAGAAGGTGTGGGGCCAATTTTTCCTCTCTCTATTTTTTTTTTTTTTTTTTTTTTTTTTTTTTTTTTTTTTTTTGAGACAGAGTCTCACTCTATCACCCAGGCTGGAGTTGCAATGGCACGAATTCAGCTCACCACAATCTCTTCCTCCAGGGTTCAAGTGATTTTCCTGCCTCAGCCTCCAGAGTAACTAGGATTACAGGCATGAGCCACCATGTCCAGCTAATTTCTTTTCTTTTCTTTCTTTTTTTTTTTTTTTTTTTTTTTTTTTGGTATTTTTAGTAGAGATGGGGTTTCACCATGTTGGTCAGACTAGCCTTGAACTCCTGACCTCAGATGATCTGCCTGCCTCAGCCTCCCAAAGTGTTGGGATTATAGGCATGAACCACTGTGCCCGGCTGAACTGCCAATTTTTCTAAGGATTCACCAGAAACCCCTTTCTTCTCCTATCCTTTAAGAAAATCTTTGTAAAGGGGTATTGGTCACAAGGAAATAAATCTATAGAAACAGAATTCATAATGGTGAAAAGTTGGCTTGCCTTCTTGGATCTTCTTTTGACCCCAAACTGAGGGCCCTGTATTCTCTTCCTCCTCTATTTTATTCCTTGAAAGGGAGAATGGTATCTTGCAAAGTATGTGGGCTTTGGAACTAATCAGAGTTCAAATTCTGGTTCTGCTAACTCACTACCTTTGGATATATTAATTGACCATTCCAAAACTGGTATTATATGTTTAAAATGAAGATGATAATATTATCTGGCAGCTTAACGAGAATTTTAAAAAGCAAAAGCCCCTAACAATTTTTGTCTTTGATGGCTGCGTAATATTCCATGGTGTATATGTACCACATTTTCCCTATCCAGTCTATCATCGTTGGGCATTTGGGTTGGTTCCAGGTCTTTGCTATTGTAAACAGTGCTGCAATGAACATTCGTGTGCACGTGTCTTCATAGTAGAATGATTTATAATCCTTTGGATATATACCCAGTAATGGGATTGCTGGGTCAAATGGGATTTCCATTTTTAGGTCATTGAGGAATCGCCACACTGTCTTCCACAATGGTTGAATTAATTTACATTCCCACCAACAGTGTAAAAGTGTTCCTATTTCTCCACATCCTCTCCAGCATCTGTTGTTTCCCGATTTTTTAATGATCGCCATTCTAACTGGTGTGAGATGGTATCTCAATGTGGTTTTGATTTGCATTTCTCTGATGACCAGTGATGATGAGCATTTTTTCATATGTTTGTTGGCCTCCTGTATGTCTTCTTTTGTAAGGTATCTGTTCATATCCTTTGCCCATTTTTGAACGGGCTTGTTTGTTTTTTTCTTGTAGATCTGTTTTAGTTCTTTGTAAATTATAGATATCAGCCCCTTGTCAGATGAGTAGACTGCAAAAATTTTTTCCCATTCTGTTGGTTGCCGATTCACTCTACTGACTGTTTCTTTTGCCGTGCAGAAGCTGTGGAGTTTGATTAGGTCCCATTTGCCTATTTTGGCTTTTGTTGCCATTGCTTTTGGCGTTTTGGTCATGAAGTCTTTGCCTACGCCTATGTCCTGAATGGTTTTGCCTAGATTTTCTTCTAGGGTTTTTATGGTGTTAGGTCTGATGTTTAAGTCTTTAATCCATCTGGGGTTAATTCTGGTGTAAGTTCACGTCCTTTGTAGGGACATGGATGAACCTGGAAACCATCATTCTCAGCAAACTGACACAAGAGCAGAAAATCAAACACCGCATATTCTCACTCATAGGCGGGTGTTGAACAATGAGAACACATGGACACAGGGAGGAGAGCACTACACACTGGGGTCCATTGGGGGGAAATGGGGGAGGGACGGGGGGTGGGGAGGTAGGAAGAGATAGCATGGGGAGAAATGACAGATACAGGTGAGGGGACGGAAGGCAGCAAACCACACTGCCATGTGTGTACGTATGCAACAATCTTGCATGTTCTTCACATGTACCCCCAAACCTAAAATGCAATAAAAACAAAACAAAACAAAACAATTTTTGTCTTCATTAATAGATACTCAGTAGGTACTCCTTATACTCTGCCTCCTCAACTTGGTATAGATACACATTTCTCTGAAAGATGGAGCACATTACATTTTATTTGTCATTTTATCCTTTCATATTTGTTTTACCCTAAATTTTTCTATTTTTCTCAGCTTTTTTTTTTTTTTTGAGAGCACACTTCAAAAAGAAGGAAAGTCTGATCATCTTTTGAGATGAGACTAGGCTGGCAAGGGAGAATTTCTTGAACCACCTGTGTGCTGTTGCCTTGAAGTAAACTTAAATGAAGTTATGTCCTGGCCTAGTTCAGAGGTTACTGCGAATAACAACCAAGACATTTACAAAAAATGCTCTAAATCACTGGTCTTAGGTAAATAGACAGGAATGTTCAATAATTCATTTTTTGTGTTAACCCCTGTTCTAGGTGCTGAGGTGTAACAGTGGGAAAAGCAGGAAAAAAAAAAAAAACTCTGCTCTTGTGGAACTTTATGTTCTCAAAGGAGGAGACAAACAGGAGCTACAGTAAATATGTAAAATATTTACATATTTACAGTCTTCAGATCATGGTCAGCAAAATAATATTTACAGTCTTCAGATGGTGGTAAGCACCATGGAGAAAGACGAAGCAGGAAAGAGGTCCTGGCTACACCATTGTGCATGGAGGTGCCATTTTAAACAATGCAGCCAGGAAGTCATCAAAAAATAAACAGGTATCATGTAAGCATGAACCTAAAATCAGTGAGGGAGAAAAATGTGAGAGAACAGTCAATGCAAGGGTCCTGGAGTAAGAGAATGCACAATGTGAGGAAGAACCAGCAAGGAGGCCGCGTGACTGCGGCAGAGTGAGCAGGAGGTGGGGGTATGAGGACACCAGGCAGAGAGGTGACCAGGAATAGACCATGGAAGGCCACGTTGGCCATTATCTGAACGTTGGTTTTGCTCTGTGAGTGATATAAGAAGCTATGGGAAGTAATTAGGCAGGAGAGAGATATCATTTGACTCATGTTTTACATGATGCATTCTGGCAGCTGTTTTGAGAAAAAACTGCAGTGGGACGGGACGGGAACTCTCTGGTGGCAACAGCAATATTTGGGGGTGAGATATGGTAGTTGCAAAGGTTAGAGAAATCGGGAGGAGATATTGATGTAACTTCTCATATGTCTCACTGATTTCCTCTTCTGGGAGGGCCAAGAATGCCCCAGTTGACCAAGGATATGGGAATTAAATTCACTGTCATTTACAGGAAACCAGAAACACTCCAGAAAGTATGAGCACCACAATTATATTCTACAGGGAGCTCAAGATTATCCCCCACTTTGGTCTGGAGGAGGAGATCTTGGAGAGGTTCAAGCTGGACCTTCCACGGGATTCTCACCCCAAAGACCATCTTTTGAGATCTCATTCTTGCATCCTCTTGGCATGTCTCTTGTATGATTCTTTGGACCTTTTTTCTTTCAGTCATCTCCCTCTTTATGAGATTATTTCTTCCCCTACTCCCTCTTCCAGGTAGTAGGGGCTGCCTAACTCAGAGGAGACTCTTTGCTGGAGAGAGCCAGGGTAGCAGCTTAATCTGGCTCTGTTCACGCCTTTAGGGAAAATAACTCATTTTTTGGTGTTTCTTTTCCTATACCACCAAATTGGTAAGATATTCTGGATCAAAAAGACCTTGTGGGCCGGGCACGGTGGCTCATACCTGTAATCCCAGCACTTTGGGAGGCCGAGGCAGGTGGATCACCTGAGATCAGGGGTTCGAGATCAGTTTGGCCAACATGGTGAGACCCCCTCTCTACTAAAAATACAAAAATTGGCCAGGCATGGTAGCAGGCACCTGTAATCCCAGCTACTTAGGAAGCTAAGGCATGAGAATCTCTTGAACCAGGGAGGCAGAGGTTGAGGGGAGCCAAGATCGCGCCACTGCACTCCAGCCTGGCGACAGAGTAAGACTCTGTCAAAAACAACAACAACAACAACAAAAATTTTGTGGATTATTTCAGTATAGGCTGTCAATGAGCAAAATCACAACTCATGGTATCCGTGGACCACAGCCCCTGTCTAGATGTTTCCGGTATAAGATCTAACTTATAACGAAAGCTTAAAATGCAAGCTTTGTGTTGCTATTTCTTAAGTATGCCCAGATATGAACTGTTTAGCAGCTAAAAACACAGTGCCAGCTTTCCATTTGAAATTCTGATACGAAATAAAGTCATCAGACCTGTATAAAATGTTCAGTGAAAACTGCTTGTATGAACAATGGAAACAACCTAAATATTCACCAACAGAAAATGGATAGAGTATAATCACTCAATGGAATGTAGAGAAGAGAAACGAAAGAGCAAGAACTGTAGAAACAGACAGATAGATAGATGATAAATAGATAGATATCCATATATGTATGTCTCTCAACAGTTCTTGCTCCTTCATATATATACATATATATATATATACATATATATGTGTATATATATATATATATATATATATATATATATATATACATATATATATACAGCCAGTGCTTGACTTACGACCACTGTCGGGACTGCGGAATGGTCGTAACACGATTTGGTCGTAAGTTGAGTAGGCTATATGTACAGTTGAAATGGTGCAAGCGGAGATGGTATAGCGATTGTGGTCGTAAAGTCAAATGGTTGTAAGTTGCATAGGTCGTAAGTTGATCAATACCTGTATACACATAACACAATTCTTCTTTCATTTTCTGTCTCTCTCTCTGTGTCTCTCTATATAGATATGTATGTGTTTATACCTGTCTATCTATATCTATTTAGATATAGGTAGAGTTCCATATATCTATAAATATAGATAGGTGAAAACACACATAGATGTAGATATCTACTATCTATATCTATAGACATAGATATAGATAGATACACGCAAATCAGTCTAATCTCAAAACCAGTGTTTACCACCCTCTGCCCAAAACACAAAATTGCAGAAGGAGAGGTACAATATGATTCCAATATTATGAAGCTTGCAAAACTTTGCACAGTGGCAGTATTGTAACCAGTAAGGTTTATCTGAGGATCAATTATTGCTAATTGAGAAGCTTGCAAATCTATCTATGCCATGTATCACTAATGGATATCCATATATAACAAAAGTTTTTAAAGATGTGTGGGAATAATCCATACTAAATTCTAATTAATAATTGCCCCTGAGGAAGGAATCTATGGGGAGGGGGTTACTCAGGGCTTTCAGTTATCTCTGCAGCATTTTATTTCTTAAGTAGGAATTGAGTTCCATGGCTGTTCTTTATATCATTATCTATATTTTGTGGTTTGAATAAAATAAAAATGTCATCTGTGCTATAAGAACATTTTTTTTCTCCAGTGAAACTCAAACTTCTTATTTTGATTAAAGAAAAACATGTTCTTGGTAAACATTTCACTGCTCCGGGCTGCTGTGTACCTGACACCAGAGGGTAAAAGCCATTCTCGTGATTCACTTTTGCTCCAGTCCCGCTCACCAGGCCCAGGGGTCACAGACAGGTCTTTAAAATCCAAATATGGGAGTAACAAACATCATGTACCTGCCTAGATGTCCTCTCTGTCCCTGGAATGCTGCGGTTCACAAGTGGGAAAGCTTTTGAGGATTCTGTGACCCGACCACGTTTTGTTCTCTCTTCCCCTAAATCAGTTGTTCCTTCATTCTAGAATTTACTTCTTCCTTCTCCTTATCAAATCCTTCAGGATTCAGCTTGACATCTCCAAGAAACCTCCCCTGGCCTCCTTGGCCTCACATCTGAATTAAGAATGCTCATAAAACCTTAAGTTCCTCATAGCACTTGTTACATCTCAATTGTAACTGCCCTTTAATGTGGAGTCCATTAGTTCTATAGGGATGGAGGTTGACTATTTGGCTCACTCCATTGTCCCCAACATTTATATAGGCTCTGACAAAGTAGACAATCAGAAAAAAATTAATTAAGTGTATAAATGAGAGATCACTGAATATCTGTTGAGGTCATTGATCACTGAATATCTGATGAGGGTAGGATAACTAAATATCTGATGTGATCATTGAACATCTGATGAGGGGAGAAGTGGATCCCCTAGGCAGAAGAAGGGCACAAAAAAGTGGATATGACTAATAGATAATGTGCCTTTCCCATTTGCTTCCAAAAAGCCTGTCTACTGTAAAAATGGATGGTAAATTCTGAAGCAGCTTTTGGCTCTAAGTGTCTAGGTCCTGGAAGCTTGTCTAGTCTGAGCCTCTTTGTCTTCATCAATTGAATGATGCTGTCTTTAAGCATACCCATGTATGTCAGAGACAGCCTTGGAGCTCAGAGCTTTGTATATCTGCTTGTTTGCTTGTTCCCTTCCCTAGAGAATACACAGTAAGGTGAACAGTGTACTTCCCCCAGGAGCCTGCTTCTCATTTTGTAACCCATTACTGAGCTACTTACAGGAAAGGCTCTCAGGAGACTATTTTCCTAAAAGGTATGGACATGAGTTAGTAGAGGCTAAAAATATAGAGCACCACAGAAAATGTTTAAATTAATGCATAAATAATTGAAAGTTAGAACAATCTACTGAGGTCAGTGGGATGTTTTTAGGTTAGCAGATAGGGGTTTTGATATATTCCTAATCACTTGGCCCCAATTCACTAGAACTTCTGCTCCTTATCTTAATTTGTAGAATGAGGAAACCTAGCCACTAAGAAGTTAAATAACTTTCCTGAGGTCATCAAGCTCACAGGTTGTGCAACTGGGTTCCAAATCCAAACAGTTTGACTTTAGATGGTACACTCTTAACCCCAATGCTATTCCATCCCTCAGGACCCCAAACCTATGTCATTGCTGATAGTTTGGAGTTCATAACTCTAAAACAGCATAAGTTTAGTGCAATACTAGTGCCTGGAAGGTATTAACAGATTTTCCATAAACAAGGTCCCATACATATAGGAAATGCTGAATGAGATTACATTGAACAAGTTTCCTCTCTGCAGAACTTCTCAGTCTTTAATAAATTCATGTGCACTATGGCTCTCTAAAACCTAGATGTGGAATTTTTCAGATATAATGACCCTTGGAATTCTACTCTGATAAAACATCTACTATCATACAGATTTTGGCAGAATATTATTTAGGAAACATTGCTCTAAAGTACAGTCCAGATTGTTTCATTTGTTTCGCCACTTATTTCCTTTAATTTCATTGTATAGTGCCCAGAAATGTAAACTGCACAACTTAAAGATCTTGTCTGTATTTTAATCTACGGCTTGCTCCTCCACCACATTCACAGAGATGTTGGGAGAGAGATGAATACACGAGCACAGTATGTTCACCTCAGTCCCCCTGTTCTGCCACGCTACTTTTCTTCTGGTGAATGGCTCAACCCTAGCTATTATTGGTCATTGCCATTTTTCTGTAAGTGTGCACAAACAATACAAATCATTCATTCTAGATTTTCGTTTTAAAAAAAACTTAAAAATCAAGACTTTCTACTCTTCTTAGTCTTTCAACATCTTTCTCATCTTCAGGCTTTCTCAAAGATTACTGATGGGGTTCATAGATCACATGTGGAAGGGGTAAAGGAATAAAAGTTGTGTGAGCATCTTCTGTGGCCTCAGAGTCACATCGGACATAGCGTAGCCCATAAGTTAATCACTGGCAGATCTGAGATTTAGATGTTCAGTACCAAGCCTATATTCCTTCTACTCTATATCACAACATGGGGCTACTATAATATTTGGAACCAAAGATATGAATTCATCTATGGGCAAATAGTGATCTCTTGACTCCTCATAATACCTTGGCCCCAGATAGCTCTCTGATTCACCCCTTCATAAGTAACAGATAGGTGATGAAGTGGAGTCACTAGCCCAAGGGCAGAGTCCTAAGACCTACCAGCCATGCTTTTCTTGGCTCTCAACATTTTGTTTCAACATTCCCAGTATAAAAATCATTCTCTTTACAATGAGACATGCAAAATAACTGCTGTGTAATTTTGCTTTCTCATAGCAATTGGTTTTTCTCTGATTAAAAAAATACAAAAAATATATAGAATAATATACCTGGGTCAATTTCCGAAGTTCTACCACCTTGTCTACCTTAGACAAACTACTGAGTCTCTGAGCTTTATTTTTATCCTCTCTAAAATGGGTATGGCATCGCTGACTCCCCATAGCACTATCATGAGTATTAAATATAACTTAATTCATGTGAAGTGATAACACAGTCTCTCATACACAGCAAGAATCTCTTCCCAGGCAATAGCTTAGAATAGTGGCTCTTATTCCTGACTGGGCATCAGAGTCACCAGTAGAGTTTAAAAAACTTTAGAACAAACAAAAATCCAAAGCACATTTTTAAAAAGGACAGAAAATGTTTTGATTATATCAGAATTTTAAATTTCAGTATGACAAATTATACCATCAACCCAAGTAAAATAAGAAAGACTGTGAGGTAATCTTTGTAACACACATAACAGTATTCAGATTATATAAAATGTCAAGAAATCAGTAACAAAAAGGCACATTTGCAACAAAAAATGCAATGTGTAGACAAGTCACAATTTACAAAAAGAAAAATTAAAAAGTCACAAAATATGACCTCTGTATCACTAATAATCAGGAAAATGAAAATTAAATCAAATTACCACATTTCACTCACTATATTGTCAAAGATTAAAGGCAATAATAAGCATATATTCTTAAATGTATAGAGAAATGAGTATTCTCATGTTGAACCAGTGGGAGTATAAATTCCTACAGGACATTTGGAGAAAAACTTATAGTTTTAATTAAAACTAAAAATGCTCATATTCTAGGACCAGATTCCACTTCTAGTATCTACCCTAAAAATATTTTTGCATATTATGTACCCAAAAAATTGAACAAAATACTGCAGATTTGTCTGTGACTATAGAAAATAGAAGACAGTATGGATGCCAAAAATAGAGGGATGATAAATAAAATATGATACACATATATTAAGAACCATACTTCAGAAGTTAAAAGTTATGAACCTGATCTGTGTGTACATTTTTTAAATGTTGCATTCACAAAATATATATATATAGTAATTCTTACTTAACAGTTAATAAATATTCTGAGGGTTTTACATGCATTAAGTCATTTAATCTTCAGAATTACCCTATTAGTAGACAAGACTATTATTTCCATTTTACAGATGAGGAATTGAAGCACGGAGAAGTCAAGTGACTCTCTCTAAGCCTCAGTCCTGCATCCATGGGGTCCATCCTCTTGGCTGCTCCATTGTGCTTACTGAAAGAGGTTGCAGACCAACGTGCACAGCATGCCACTGGTCAATATCAACATACTTTTCCAAAGGAATGGAAGGAAATATGCTACACTCATAATTACGTTGTCTTGGCTAGAAAGTTTGTAGAATGATCAGGATAGAGGGAAGATCAGAAAAGACTGTAGCTTTATCTTCCAATTTTTTTTTCTCAAGAAACAATATGTTAATTTGTAGTTTTTGAAACTGTAATCATACAGGAAAAAATGAAAGTGATATGTCAAAATGTTAACAGTGTTTGATAATAGATGGAAGGAATATTAGTAGTTAATTTTCTTGCATTTAAATGCATTTTTCCCATCAGGTATATTTGAGAAAGTATGAAGATGAGAAAGATTTGGAAGACTAGGGAGAGTGGAAAGCCTTGATTTTTAAGGTTTTTTTTTTTTTTTTAATGAAAGAAAAAAATACCTAGAGACAGACAGTTTTGCCCCCTTCCCCCAAGAATGGGAGACTGCAGTCAGGATATTTGCATTTTTTGAAAAATTCCAGAGTGATTCAGATGTTTAGGGATAGCTGTATTTGGCAGAGCTGTGGGGTGTAATAGAGAGATCATGGGCTTGGTAATCTGATATTCAGGGTTCAGTGACATTTCCACTGCACATTAGCTGTGTGATCTTGAGCAAATTACTCAATTGCTCCGAACTTCAGTTCCCTCAAACATAAAGAGAGAGTACTACCTTCACTTAGTTTAATGAGGATTAAATGAAGAGTCGTATGTGCCTGGCTCATCACATAATGTGGTTCCACAAATAGAAGAATTAGATTCTCTCTCTTAATGCAGCATCTTTTTTTTTAGACAGAGTCTTACTCTGTTGCCCAGGCTGGAGTGCAGTGGCGTGATCTCAGCTCACTGAAACCTTTGCCTTTGGGTTCAAGAGATTCTCATGCCTCCGCCACCTGACTAGCTGGGATTATAGACATGTACCACCACGCCTAGATAATTTTTGTAATTTTAGTAGTGACGGGGATTCACCATGTTGGCCAGGCTGGTCTTGAACTCCTGGCCTCAAGTGATCTGCCAGCCTCAGCCTCCCAAAGTGCTGGGAGTACAGGTGTGAGTCACCATGCCTGGCCTTAACTCAGCACTTTGAATGATTGTGACATTTTGGCAGGCTGTTAATAAGGAGAGAAGTATGCTGGCCTATACAATTTCTACAGCAACGTCTGAAATATGTTTGGAAAAAAAAAATCAATACTCACTAACAACTCTTCTTCAGTCACCCAATAGAGTGGCCTCTGTTTTCTCTTCCGTAAAATGGGTGTAATAACATCCCTTACTGACCTGTGCAGTTGAGATTCTGGATAATGTTTCAGAGAGTTCACCCAGAGTTCAAACACATACATGCACCCCCTTCTCTCACCCCCGCCCGCCACACAAACACACATGTCTTGAGTGCATTTCATCCAGTTCTGGTAATTTAGTTACTTGTGGTTTATTTATTAGGTTGAAAACATTCTGCTCATTTACTATTATTTAATTTATTAACTCTGTCTTAGGCCTAAGGGGCAACCTCTCAAGGAGAAAATGCCGATTATCTAATACAAAAGCTAAAAAGTTACAAAGGTGCGTTTTACAGATACATTCTTTCTCGTGAACAGTTTGTCATTCCAAAAATGCTCTCTCTTCTCTACACTCATTACTTGCTCTCACTCAGACACACATTCTCTTCCCCTAGGCTTAATTTTTAAAGGCGATTTTTGAAGAATAATTTTGTGAAAAAATAGAAACGATAGCACAGAGAGTTCCCACATAACCTGGACCCAGTCTCCCCCATTATGAACATCTTATATTAGTGGGGAACATAGGTTACAAGTCATGAACCAATATTGATGCACATCATAAACTAAAGACCATACTTTATTCAGATTTCATTAGTTTATATCTCATGTCTTGTGTCTGTTCTAGGATCCCATTCAAGATACCATGTCACACCTAGTCTTCACGTCTCTTTAGGTTCCTCTCATTGTGACAATTGCTCAGGCAGTATTTGTGTCTGATGACCAGAGAGTTTTGAGGAGTACTGGTCATGTATTTTGGATAATGTTCCTCAATTAGAATTCATCTGATTTTTTCTCTCATGGTTAGACTGAGGTTATGGGTTCTGGGGAGAAAGACCACAGTAGTAATGTGCCATTTTCATCCTACCAAGGATACATTCTATCAATATGACATCAATCATGATGTTAATTTTTAGTTTTTTTTTTTTCTTTTTTACTATTAAGAAAAGGTTTGTTTTAATATTCAGTTTCTTTTTTGATAATGCTGATTTTGGTCACATGGCTGAGGTGTCTTTGTCACATTTCACCACTGTAAAGAGACTCTTTTCCCCCTTCCATAGGGTACTTTTTGGGAAAAAAAAAAGTCACTATACAAAACCCACTACTTAAATTATTTGGAATTCTAGATAAGAAATCTGCCTTTTCTCTATTTACTCATATATTCAATCACAAGATTTAATTATATTTAAAAACTCAGGGTAAAAATTAATTGGCTTTGGCCAGGCCTGGTAGCCCACACCTGTAATCCCAGCACTTTGGGATGCCAAGGCAGGCCCATCTCTTGAGCCCAGGAGTTCCAGATCAGCTTGGGCAATATGACAAAACCCTGTCTCTATTAAGAACATGAAAATCTGACAGGCATTGTGGCATGTGCCTGTAGTCCCACCTACTCAGGAGGCTAAGGCATGAGAATCATTCAAACCTGGGAGGTGGAGGTTGCAGTGAGCTGAGATCATGCCACCACATTCCAGCCTGAGTGACAGAGTAAGACTGTATCAAAAAAAAAAAAAAAAAATTAATTGGCTTGAAAAGTGAAAAGAGACTTTTAAAACATTTTTTTTTTACTTAAAAAGAACTTATTAAGTTAAAAACTTCTTTTTTTTGGTAGTTTTTTTTTATTGCATTTTATGTTTTGGGGTACATGTGATGAACATGCAAGATTGTTGCAATAGGTACACACATAGCTGTGTGGTTTGCTCATTGCAGCACTGTTTACAATAGCAAAGACCTGGAACCAATCCAAATGCCCAACGATGAAAAACTTGTTTTTCTTTAGATTGAATTTCATTCTTAATTGAACACAAGGTATATAAAACTCAGGTTCTGTTGAGGATGCAAAGATGACTGAGGCAAGTTTCTCTTCTTGAAGCAGCCATCCTCAGGGCTAGACAGAAATGTATATACTGAACAAGCGAAGAAGTACAGCAGTTCAAAATAAGAAGTGCTTTGGGAACACTGAGAAGATTGTAATTAATTCAAGGAAAGCTTGATAAAAGAGGACTGAAGCCAGGGCCAGCTCCTGGGATGTGCAACCAGTGTCATCCCACAGGAATCACACTTGGGGTTTCATGTCCTTTGCAACTTTCTTGAAATTCTTAATAATGACCTTGGAATTTGTGTTTGATAAGCAAAGTCCATTATATTATCAGCACTATATTGTGAATGGAAAAACTGAAGTTCAGAGAGACCGAATGACTTAGGTAAGGTCACACAGTTGGTTAACGTAAGAACCTGAGCTGAAAATCAAACCTTCCTGTCCAGATCCTGCATTCTTTTCATTGCATGTAACTAGAAAATAACATGGAAGTTTGCTATGCCATTATCCAAGCAAACATGAATGAAGCACTGACCTCAAATAACCGCAATACTTTGGCCAATGCACCAACTTCTTCTTTGAGTGAGAAGATCAGTGATATGGCACCATTTTGAGTGGAGTTGTCTTCAATATAGCTTGTTTCCTACAAGATAAGATGCATTTGGTTAAAACATTTTCCACGGTTCAGCAATTCATTCCTATTAAACCTCCATGAACAAAGCAAACATGAACACTTTCTTCTAGTTAAGTCTTGCAATACAAAGAGCTATATATATTCTATATAGAAATATGTAGTGTGGTGGAAAATAAGTAAGTCCAGGGCAATTAAATGTTCAGTGATGCTACTGGGTCAGTTATCAACTTAAGGAAGCTTCAATTATTCATTGCTGTTACCACTCGGTCCTGTAAATTCAATACCTTTTAATAAGCACCTACTAAGTTCCAGGCACTATTCAGGCTCTGAGAAATTTAAAGATGAATAAGACAATGCTCTATCTTTTGGGAGCTCACAATTTAACTTAATAGACATATACATAACAAATCAAAAGATCGTTAGAAGTGATATAATATAGTTTATAAAATGTCCCAGAAAGACATTGAGAAACACAGTATGGAAAGTACTAAAAATAGAATATGCACAGGCTTTTGAGTCCTAAGACCTGGGTTGGAATCCTCTCTCTTTCATTTTCCAAGTGGACTACTTTGGGCAAATCACTCAGCTTTCTTAGTTTTCTCATCTGTAAAAGCATGCTAAAAACAAGCTCTGTCAAAACAGTATTCAGATAATGAAAAAAGGAAAAGATTGAGGCGTGCTGCTAGCTGGGAGGGTCAGACCTGAAAGAAAAATCAAAAAAGGCAGTAGTGCAAGGGAAACTCATAAAGCTCCAACTCCCTGGGACAGAGACAGACAACAGGTGGATAAACCCACAAAAATGGGAAGAAACCAGCGCAAAAAGGATGAAAACTCCCAAAACCAGAACACCTCTCCTCCTAAAAGGGATCACAACTCCTCACCAGCAAGGGAACCAGACTGGATGGAGAAGGAGGGTGATGAAATGACAGAATCAGACTTCAGAAGGTGGGTAGTAAGAAACTACAGTGAGTTAAAAGAACAGGTTCTAACCGAACGCAAAGAAAATAGGAACCTTGAAAAAAGATTGGACGAACTGCTGATGAGAATGGACAGCATAGAGAGGAGTATAAGTGAATTGATGGAGCTGAAAAACGCAACACGAGAACTTCGTGAAGCATGCACAAGCTTCAACAGCCGAATTGACCAAGCAGAAGAAAGGATATCAGAGGTCGAAGATCAACTCAATGAAATAAAAAGAGAAGGCAAGAACAGAGAAAAAAGCGCAAAAAGGAATGAACAAAATCTTCAAGAAATGTGGGACTATGTGAAAAGACCTAATCTACGTCTGATAGGTGTACCTGAATGTGATGAAGAGAATGAATCCAAGCTGGAAAATACTCTTCAGGATATTATCCAGGAAAACTTCCCCAAACTAGCAAGGCAGACCAATATTCAAATCCAGGAAATACAGAGAACACCACAAAGATATTCCTCAAGAAGAGCAACCCCAAGGCACATAATCGTCAGATTCACCAGGGTTGAAATGAAAGAGAAAATGCTAAGGGCAGCCAGAGAGAAAGGTCGGGTTACCCACAAAGGGAAGCCCATTAGACTCACAGCAGATCTCTCAGCAGAAACCCTACAAGCCAGAAGAGATTGGGGGCCAATATTTAACATCCTTAAAGAAAAGAACTTTCAACCCAGAATCTCCTATCCAGCCAAACTAAGCTTCATAAGTGAAGGAAAAATAAAATCCTTTGTAAACAAGCAAGCACTCAGAGATTTCATCACCACCAAACCTGCTCTACAAGAACTCCTGAAAGAGGCTCTACACATATAAAGGAACAACCAGTACCAGCCACTCCAAAAACACACCAAATGGTAACATATCAAAAAGCTCATCCACCATGATCAAGTAGGATTCATCCCGGGGATGCAAGGCTGGTTCAACATACGCAAGTCCATAAACGTAATTCACCACATAAACAGAACCAAAGACAAAAACCACATGATTATCTCAATTGATGCAGAGAAGGCTTTCGACAAAATTCAACAACGCTTTATGCTAAAAACCCTCAATAAACTAGGTATTGATGGAACGTATCTCAAAACAATAAAAGCTATTTACGACAAACCAATAGCCAATATCATACTGAATGGGCAAAAACTGGAAGCATTCCCTTTGAAATCTGGCACTAGACAAGGATGCCCTCTCTCCCCACTCCTATTCAATATAGTACTGGAAGTTCTAGCCAGAGCAATCAGGCAAGAAAAAGAAATAAAGGGTATTCAAATTGGAAAGGAGGAAATCAAATTGTCTCTATTTGCAGATGACATGATTGTATATCTGGAAGACCCCATCATCTCAGCCCAAAATCTCCTGAAACTGATAAACAACTTCAGCAAAGTCTCAGGATACAAAATCAACGTGCAAAAATCACAAGCATTCCTATACACCAGTAATAGACTTCAAGAGAGCCAAATCAAGAACGAACTGCCATTCACAATTGCTACAAAGAGAATAAAGTACCTAGGAATACAACTAACAAGGAACATAAAGGACCTCTTCAAGGAGAACTACAAGCCATTGCTTAATGAAATAAGAGAGGATACAAACAGATGGAGAAACATTCCATGTTCATGGTTAGGAAGAATCAACATCGTGAAAATGGCCATACTGCCCAAAGTAATTTACAGATTCAACGCTATTCCCATCAAGCTACCAATGACCTTCTTCGCAGAACTGGAAAAAAACACCTTAAACTTCATATGGAACCAAAAGAGAGCCCGCATAGCCAAGTCAATTCTAAGCAAAAAGAACAAAGCAGGAGGCATCACACTACCGGACTTCAAACTATACTACAAGGCTACAGTAATCAAAACAGCATGGTACTGGTACCAAAACAGAGATATAGACCAATGGAACAGAACAGAGGCCTCAGAGGAAATACAACATACCCACAACCATCTGATCTTCGACAAACCTGACAAAAACAAGCAATGGGGAAAGGACTCCCTGTTTAATAAATGGTGTTGGGAAAACTGGCTAGCCATGTGCAGAAAGCAGAAACAGGACCCATTCCTGACACCTTACACCAAAATTAACTCCAGATGGATTAAAGACTTAAACATCAGACCTAATACCATAAAAACCTTAGAAGAAAATCTAGGCAAAACCATTCAGGACATAGGTGTAGGCAAGGACTTCATGACCAAAACACCAAAAGCAATGGCAACAAAAGCCAAAATAGACAAATGGGACCTAATCAAACTCCACAGCTTTTGCACGGCAAAAGAAACAGTCAGTAGAGTGAATCGGCAACCAACAGAATGGGAAAAAATTTTTGCAGCCTACCCATCTGACAAGGGGCTGATATCCAGAATTTACAAAGAACTAAAGCAGACCAACAAGAAAAAAACAAACAAGCCCATTCAAAAATGGGCGAAGGATATGAGCAGATACTTTACAAAAGAAGACATACAGGAGGCCAACAAACATATGAAAAAATGCTCATCATCACTGGTCATCAGAGAAATGCAAATCAAAACCACATTGAGATACCATCTCACACCAGTTAGAATGGCGATCATTAAAAAATCGGGAAACAACAGATGCTGGAGAGGATGTGGAGAAATAGGAACACTTTTACACTGTTGGTGGGAATGTAAATTAATTCAACCATTGTGGAAGACAGTGTGGTGATTCCTCAAGGACCTAAAAATAGAAATCCCATTTGACCCAGCAATCCCATTACTGGGTATATATCCAAAGGATTATAAATCATTCTACTACAAGGACACATGCACACGAATGTTCATTGCAGCACTGTTTACAATAGCAAAGACCTGGAACCAACCCAAATGCCCAACGATGATAGACTGGATAGGGAAAATGTGGTACATATACACCATGGAATATTACGCAGCCATCAAAAACGATGAGTTCACGTCCTTTGTAGGGACATGGATGAACCTGGAAACCATCATTCTCAGCAAACTGACACAAGAGCAGAAAATCAAACACCGTATATTCTTACTCATAGGCGGGTGTTGAACAATGAGAACACATGGACACAGGGAGGGGAGCACTACACACTGGGGTCCGTTGGGGGAAAAAGGGGAAGGGCGGGGGGGTGGGGAGGTGGGAAGAGATAGCATGGGGAGAAATGACAGATACAGGTGAGGGGACGGAAGGCAGCAAAGCACACTGCCATGTGTGTACCTATGCAACAATCTTGCATGTTCATCACATGTACCCCAAAACCTAAAATGCAATAAATAAAAAAATAAAAAAATAAAATAAAATAAAGAAAAAAGGAAAAGATCAGTTTTAATAGAATATTGATAAATATATAAAAATGATGGAAATATTATAAATACACAAAAATGACCTCTTGGCTTTGGCAAAGCTCTCAGCAAGTATTAACATGTTCCCATATGCTGAGATCTGAAATAGCTAATTGTTGAGAAAGAGTCACAAAATTCATGAAAGTACACAAATAACCTATCAGAAGATAAATTTAGTCTTAAACTAAATCTCAAAGAATGTCCAGGATCTAGCACTTACTACATGCATGTGACGGAAAACAAAGGCAGGGTTAGGATTGACATTCCAGAGTTTGCTAAAACATTAGCCTAAGTTTGAAAATAACATATAAAATTCTACGTGTGTCTACAATAAACAGCAGGTACCTAAAAACGGAAAGAAAAAAATTTGCAGAACAATTACTCTCTTGTAAGCAAGTTAATGAAATTAATGGAATAGACGTTACATCATCTGAATGAGAGAAGGCTGTGTTAGAAGTCTCATAGTGACTCAGAATAACAAGCCCTGCATGAATACTGATGACCCTTAGCAAAAAATTCTTTCAATTCAGAAAATTCAGATTTTCCCCCAAATATCCCATGAAACTGAGGTGTGAAGTCAATACCATATTTGCCAGCAAGAGTGATTATAGTGAGCTTCAAATGACATGGAAGACTAAACTGTTAAATATTCCTATTTTGATCATGATGTTATCTTTCTAAAAAACTGTTTATGAACCATTTATTTAGAGCCTATAATTTCCAGGTATTATAATAAGCACTTGATTTGTATTATATCATGTAATTTTGGCAACAATGTAAGAAGTAGGTTTTATTATGCACCAAGTGCCTCCTTTTATTGATGACAAAATTGAGGCTTAGAGAGGTCAAGTAACTTGCCTATGGTTACACAGCAGTGGAGCCAGGATCTGAACCCAGGTTATTTGATCTCTGCATACTGTCCATGAATCACAATCTCTCACAGCCTCTATACTCCTTCCCCCTTTTAAACCCTGCCAGAGAGGTACAGAAGAGTCTCTGACTTCAGTGTTCTTCCTGCCAAAGAACACTGAGCCTTGTTCTTTCCAGTTTCATAGAAATGACAAAAGATTTTTCTGTTTCTAGTTCACTTGGCAACACTCTTTTCTCCTGTTGGCGTCTGAGAAAAGTAAGATAATTCTGATACACATCAACAGATGCCACCTTTGACTAGGGCAATTCAGACTTGAAGGTACCTGGGCTTGAAATTCAGTCACCCCTACCCTACTCCAGCGTGTGTTCAGCCAAATGCCAAGTCTGATCTCATCTTATCCAGAAATGTCTCTGGGCGCCAGGCACTTTTTTGTTCCCACTGTCATCACCTGAAACCATTTCTTAGTGGCCTGCATTGATCCAGCCTAAGACGATTTTTCTTGTTTCCTTCTTCTACTTCTAATCCCTCAAAGGCTCCCTCCCCACGATCATCAGAATAAAGTGCTTCTTGCTGATATTTGGCAGTCTCTGCGGTACCTCGCCTCTGGTGGCCCATCTACAGGAACCTCCTTTCCAGCCAAGCTGCTTTCTTTCTTGCCTTTTTAACTCTTCATTAGAGCAAATCACCAAATTTCTCTTTCCAAGATCTCACCCTTCCTTAAAGGCTCTCTTGGGTCTCACCTCTCTTAGGAAATGTTTGTGCCCCTCATCCCACGTGCACAATCACTTCTTTATGCTTTCCACGTGGCATTTGATGCCGTGTGGAAATGATAACTGACTCACACAGATTGATTTGTCCTTAGTGCTCACCTAGTTAAACTCCCTCACATGAGAGAGAAGCAAAACCCAGAGGCAAAGGGAGAAAATAACTCACCTGAGGTCACAAAGGCAGTGGAGGCTGGTCAAGAACTCAGGTTCCTAATGATCAGTTGTTCTGTAATTCCCCTTGCTATGAACATAATGTAGGAATTCAGTTCTCTGTTTCTTGCAAAGTCAAAGATTTACTCTGGTCCAGTCAGCAGTTAGTCAATACCACTCCTGACAGCCTACATTTCACCATGCTGATCCCTTTTCACTTGCTCCATTCTCTCCATACGCTTTCTAAATTAGTGTTTCTCGATGAGTGTTCCTTGGATCTCAACTCCAGAATATCCTGGTGATTCCTCCTCATAATGTAGTTCCCTGGGCTTTACCTAAACCTATTAAATCAGGTTGTCTTAGAATCTGCCATTTCAAAACCATCTCAGGTGATTCTTAACCACAGAAAATGTTGGAACCATTGATAAATATACAGCCTAATTTTTTTTTGAATTATAAATTTTCCCTAAATGTGTCTGCAAATTCACATTTACTCTATAATGAGACACTACTTTTGGTTGATATTAATACTATTTGTGGATTCTCAAGCTATGAAGTGCTTTGTAAAGAACTTTAAAGCCCCACATTTTCCTGACCAAATCCCTGCCCCTAATCCCTTCCCACAGCTGTGGGGACCCTGTTGCCAGCAGCCCTGAAACTACGTGGAGGATGAAGCCAGGATCTCTTCTGGGATCACTCTGACTCTCACACTGTTCCTCTGCAAGGTAAGTTCCGTCTCCTAAGAGCCATGCACCTTTTTTTTTTTTTTTTTTTTTTAAGGATTAAAAAAAATCAGTCCAAACTTCTGCAGACTTTCTAGTTATATTAACTTTAACAGTTTAACAGCTGCCTCCTGTTCTCTCCTGACAACTCTTCTCCCTAATCTTGCAGATGACAGGGCCTGCAGACTCACATTACCTCCCAGGCCTGGGCTTTACGACTCAATCTCAGAGTCCAGGAGTAGACTTCCTGCCTTGTGTAAATGTATAGGTTACATTAAAGAATGTATTTTGCAATTGTTCACCTCAAGAAAATGCCAACAAATCCTGGAGAATGGAATATACCTTGGCCATTATTTTCAAGTCACATTTAGGGTTCTTTCACATTCACGCCCAGGGCTAACTCTTGGTTATTTTCCTCTCTGCTTAGTTCCTGCCTCCCCGGGTCTGAGTAAGTTTCTGCCTAAATTCTCTTTGTGCCTCATCGGCTTCCCAACGTGAAAGGAGGATAGTTATCATTCTGCCATTTTGATACCTGGCTGAGAGCACTTTATAAATATTACGGAAGAGAACAAGAGGACCCCATCTCCAACCCCAGACCATGAGGGACCCGCCCCTTCAGTGTACAGAAGAGTAAACAGACAACAGAAAGGGACAGTAACTTGTCCAAAGACACACAGCTAATTGGTCGCAGTTCTGGAGGCCAGATCCCCAGCCCCTTAAAGCAACGCTCACTCATTCCTGTGAAAGCCACACAGGACAGATGTTCTCCCACTTAGAAACCATTGTTGAGGACATTTGTCTGTTGACTTCCTGTACATTCTCATGAGCTTCCAGTGAATTCAGACTTCTTACTGAGCTTATGAAACTAGGAAGCACCAGCCGACTTCAGCCCTCTTTCTCTGGAGGCCCAAACTCCCCTACCTGAGCAGCTCAGAGTGCTGTGGCTCACCTGTCCAAAGTCAGAGAGTTTCCTGGCCAAGCCTCGGTTTTCCAGGACTGCAGTGGACATGCTGGCTTCCCGGGAGTGAGGTCTCTGGCTTTTGAGGGCCTCAGGCAGGTTTGCAAACAGCACGTGGGGCTGAGGGTTTTAACCTGGCATTAGGGTGGAGAGGAGAGTTACAAAGGGTGTCTCCTTGCGCGGTGCATCCGGCACAGTAACGCCCCTGGTGGGCGTTGTCCTGACGCAAGAGGCCAGGGCAGCCTGCCTGCTCCTCCAGGTCACCTGCCGTGGACGGGCCGGAGGGGAGGGGCCGAGAGAGGGTGTAGCACACGCGGGAGGCACCCCTCGGCTGCCCGCCCCGGGTGATGACAAGAACCCAAGGGCAGGTTTAGGCACTTCCGGGACTCTCAGAATCCTGGGAAGCGGGTTCTCTGCAATTGGAATAAGCCTGCGTCCCTCTGGTATAACAATTATATGAATAATCCGCCCCACCTGCCCCCTACGAAACAGTCAGGATTCTCATGGAGATTTTGTCGTTATTTTCCTTTCTGTGAACCTCTAAAGCACACTGCGTGGCTGTGCGCTGACTCTAGAAAACTACAGCTAGAGGGCACTTGAACGCCGGCCACAGCAGGTGAAGAGCAAATGCAAGGGCGATCTGGGTTTAAATGCAGTCTGGTGTTCTCCAGCTAGTCACCTAACTGCTGCTGAGGCTCGAAAAGAAGGTGGTAGAGCAACCTTGCTGGAAGATTTTAAGAATAGGAACAAAGAAATGCATTAACATTTAGTACAGTTGTTCTGCATAGACATTCAGTAAATGGAAGATATTGTTTAAAAACATGTCCATATCAATTTGACAACAAATAATTACTGAGACCTGTACTGTGTGCTTGGTGCTGTTCTAGTCTTTGGTAATACAGCAATGAACAAAATAGACTCTGCCTCCCTAGCCACGCTACCATTCTGGAGGGCACACAGAAAATAAACACATAAATAAGTTTAGGCAGGGATATGTCTTTTGAAGAAAGTAAAGTGGGGGGTGGTGGTCTAGGAGTGAGCTGGTGGGTGTTAGCCAGTGGTCTTCAGATGTCATGAACCACACTTTTCAGAGGATGAGACTGACGTGAGCCTTTAGTGACTAGCAGGTAAAACAAAGTATGAAAGAATGCTGGAAAGGAGGTTCACAAGTTCCGAAAGGATGTGAAAACTCAGGGCAAGCCTTGAGTGCCACTTAGTATTTTCTCAAGAGAAATTAATAGGCTGTAAGAAAATAAGTCAATAATAAAGGTTGCTAGAAACCCATCCCTCTTCTCCCACTGATCTTTGACCAAGGATCTGTCAAAAAAGAAAAAAAAAGAAAAAAAAAAGAAAAAAAAAAGAAAAAAACATAAAAACTCAGGTTTAGGATTCAAAACAAGTGGATAACTTTTGGTTCTACCACTGATAGCTGTGTACCTGTGGTCAAATCCATGCCTTAGTTTTTTTGTTTGTTTGTTTTGTTTTGTTTTTGTCTTTAAAATGAGAATTTTAAGGGATGTTTAAGATTCTTTAAGCCTCTATGATGTGCCAGGCTTTCTACTGTGTGCTAAGGATACAGACATAACAAGTGTAATTTCTATCCAAAAGGAACCATCAATGAATATTTTCCATAGTTAAGTTGGAAGCTCAATGTTGTTAAATATTGAAGGCCAAGACCTCGATTTCCATCCTCAGGCAAATCTGTATCCTTTATCTGACTCCAGTATTTTTCACTGTAGTAGACATAAAATGTGTTGTATTCCTCAGCCTCAGGATTTTCTTACAAACATCATGTCATCCCTTGATGCTGCTTGAGGGCAATGAATGTGACAGCCCTAAGATATTACAGGCATGCAATAAAGAAAAGAAAACAATGTTATCTATTTATTTGCATGCACACTCTATCTTAGACACTGTGCCAAGCTCTCCACATGCATAGTTCCACTTCTTCCTCCCAAAAATCCCATAAACTATGCACTCTGTCTTAATAGGCACAGAAACTGAGGCCCAGAAAGTTTAAACAAATGGCCCAAATTCAAACTATGTTTCACCCAACACCAGCATGTTGCACTGGCTCTCAAATACTTTTTCTTTCCCGTTTGCATTCAGGACAACATGATTTTTAGGATAACAAAATGATAGCTTCTCTTCCTTCTCTCTGTATCAGTTGAAAATTGATTTTTTTTAATTTTTAATTTTTGTGGGAACATAGTAGATGTATGCCTTTATGTGCAATATTTTGATACAGGCATGCAATGTGTAATAGTCACATCATTGAAAATGGGGCCTCCATCCCTCAAGCATTTATCTTTTGTGTTACAAACAACCTAATTATACTTTTCAAGTATTTTAAAATGTACACTTAAATTATTTTGACTATAGTCACCCTATTATAGTATCAAATACTAGATTATTCATTCTTCCTATTTTTTGTTTACCCATTTACAATTTCTACCTCCCCTCCAGGCCCCCACTACACTTCTCTGCCTCTGGTAATTATCCCTCTACTCTCTAGCTCCATGAATCCAATTGTTTTGATTTTTAGACCCCACATATGAGTGAGAACATGCGATGTTTGGCTTTCTGTGCCTGGCTTATTTCATTTGACCTAATGACCTCTAGTTCTGTCCATGTGATTGCAAATGACAGGATCTCATTCTTTTTTATGGCTGAATAGTGCTTTATTTTGTATAAAAGTACTACATTTTTATAAAAACCATGTTAAAGGACCCTTGGGTTGCTTCCAAATCTTCGTTATTGTGAACAGTGCTGCAACAAACATCAGAGAGCAGACAGCTCTTTGATACACTGATTTCCCTTCTTCAATACACTGATTTCCCTTCTTCTGGGTATATACCCAGCAGTGGGATCACTGGATCATATAGTAGCTCTATTTTCAGTTTTTTGAGGAACTGCCAAACTCTTCTCCATAGTGGTTGCACAGAAATGGAATTTTTAATCCTATCTCACATAAAAGTGCCCAAGATCCAGGTTGAGAGGAGAGCACACTTAATTGTCTACTATCTCAGAGAAGAAAAACTAAGTGCTTCTTTAAAAAAAATTATTCTGGCAAAAAGAAAAAATTATTTATGCACTAAGATAAAAATAAGAGATTTCTTGTGCCATAAATTTTGCAGATGATTTTTAAGCTATCTTTTTGTTCAATTTGGATGGAATGCAATGTGTTGCGCTAATGAGGGCAGTGCAGGGTGCTAAGGCAATTGAGAAGAAAAATGACATGTCCTGAAGAAGCATGCACAGTCAGTTTATAGACCACTGAGGTATTTTTTAAGGCTGCACAGAGGTGGGCACCATGTCGCAAGATGAGAAATTGTGTACTTGGCAAACTTAGAGCTGACCTTCACTGATTTGGAAGTTGAAGATTACCCAACCATTGCAGGTTTATCTGTCCTTTCTTGTTTATCTTCATGTGCAGGAAGTTGAGTTAATCATAACCCATGAGTTCATGGCACAGAATCAAAACCTACATGACCCTTCTCTTGTTTTTTTATTCATTCTCTTCTGTCATAATTCCCCACTCTCATTGCCTTTCCCCAGAGGCAACTTCTCTAATATGATATTTAGCCTTGACTTTGTAAAATACATGGAAATGTTTGTGCATATATGTATTTTTTTCATGGATATGGCACTATAGATTTACTGTAGATTTCATCATTTCTAACTTTTTTCTTTCAACTGTGTTCTTAGGATCTAGCCATGCTGCTGGTTATATATCTAGTTCTTTGCTTTTGCAATTGGTTCAAAATATCCCCATGTGTATCGACCACATTTGACTTCTTTATTTTCCAGTTATGGACATCTAAGTCACTTCTATTTTTCACCACCCCAAACAATACTGTGAAAAATTTCCTTATCTTTGTTCCCTTATAAGCCTGGGTAGAAATTTTCTGGGATAGAAGAGTGGGGTTATGAATCACAGGGAACATGTACTGTTAATTTCACAAAGTGGTGCCAGATTGCCCTTTAGAGTGGCTTGGACCAGTCTACGTGCCCACCAGCAGGCGAAAATGTTCCTGTGGCTGGGTAAACCTCATATGTGCTGTTCTCCAAAAGTCAGAGTTTTTGCCAGTCTGATCAGCATGAGCTGGTGTCTTGTTGCCATTTTTAAGTTGAATTTCTCTCATAACAAATGAGTTTGAGCATCTCTTTATATACTTAAACCTCTTAGATTTCCTATGCTATAAGTAGTTTATCAGCATATTCTCTGCCCATTTTTCTACTAGGATTCCTGTCTTGTTGATTTGCTGCAATAATTCGTATGGTCCAAATAGTAGCTCGGTGCCCTACTCAGTCACTGAAACCATTGCCTCCCAATTTATCACTGTTGGTTAACTGTCAACTGGTGTTCTTCCTTGATTAAATGACAATAAAACAAGTTGTGCCATTGAGTGTTGTTTAAGAAGTCCTTCCCCCTCCCAAAGTTCCAAAGAGGTGCTCTTCTATCACCTAGATCTTTCATATCTAGATCTTAAATCTACCTGCATCTCTTCTGTATATGGACTATGCAAAGACTCAGTTGTTGTTATTTTTGCCTCCACATTATAAGTCCATATTGGGTATAAAGACTCTTCCTCCATTGACATTTTTACATTCAGAGGTTTCCAAGAGGAGATGAAAGAATCTCTCCTCCAAGAGGCATAGCAGGAGACACTTCTTTGACTCTTGGTACCACATGGAGTTTATCAAGTTCCCATTTATACTTGAGTCTGTCTCTTAGGTTCAATTTCATCCCACTGGTTTATTTCATTGTGTCTCTTCTTGTGTCACAATTATCCTGTTAATTATTACCGTATGGTTTGATAGTATATCTTAATATCTGGTTAGCAAGTCCCCTCCTTTTTGCTCTCATTCTTCCCAATGTTTATTTATCTATTAATGTACATTTACTCTTCCATTTTTAGCTACATTTTCATTGATTTAGCTTTGAATTTATTGGTTCATCTGGGGACGTTTGAATAACAGTAGCAGTAATAGTAGGCATACATTCTGGATCTATAATTTTACTATAAATAAGACAGTGTGGTGATTCCTCAAGGATCTAGAAATAGAAATTCCATCTGACCCAGCAATCTCCTTACTGGGTATATACCCAAAGGATTATAAATCTTTCTATTATAAAGACACACGCACACCTATGTTCACTGCAGCACTATTTACAATAGCAAAGACCTGAAACCAACCCAAATACCCATCAATAATAGACTGGACAAAGAAAATGTGGCATATATACACCATGGAATACTACACAGCCATAAAAAGGATGAGTTCATGTTCTTTGTAGGGACATGGATGAATCTGGAAACCATCACTCTCAGCAAACTGACACAAGAACAGGAAACCAAATACTGCATATTCTCACTCATAGGCAGGTGTTGAACAATGAGAGCACATGAGCACAGGGAGGGGAGCATCACACAATGGGATCTGTTGGAGAGGGCAAGGGAGGGACAATGGAGAGTGGGGAGGTTGTGGAGGGATAACATAGGGAGAAATGCCAGATATAGGTGATGGGAAGATGGAGGCAGCAAACCACCTTGCC